>NC_056737.1:1248507815-1248757815 GCF_019279795.1 Protopterus annectens
GCGTAGTTTTACCCACATCCCTACACGGTGTTACACGCCACACACATCCTTACACGGTGTTAGCTAGGCTGATTCATGCTAAAAGCGCGCACACCGCCTTACACGTGCCAGCGCCAAACCGTTGTAAACAGTTTGCAACACGCTCCCACAAGTAGAACCTGCCTTGCAGCGCTGCAGCGCTACGTACACGTATTTCAAGAAACTTAGAGTGTAGGGATAGCGTATGCCCTCAATTTCTTGACATTCCCAGTGTTCTGTTGGGACACACCTCCCTCCCTGATGTCTGTCTGTCATCTCTTACCTTACATTGCCCTCCAATCTGGTACATTTCTTTCTATCCTTCCCCATGATGTCACCTACCTCTTACTCTGTTCCTCCCCCTTCTCTAACTCTTACACGACTCAGAAAGTGCTCATTACTTATGTGGCAGTGTGATTCAGTATTGTAAGCCTCATTTACATAGGATTGCCTAGTAATGCTTAGTTACATATCTTACACGGACTTCCCTCCTTGACAACCACTAAGCGGAGGCCATATTGTTTTGCTCTGCAAGTCCCTCCATTGACATTTCATGTAATACATAAATCCCACAATTGTGGGCTTATAAGCTTCGGTTTTCAGTTTTAGGTAGCGCACCCGTTTGCGGCGTGTGCTTCAGTTAAACACATAAATCCCGTGAAAAAAAAAAAAGTTATATAACTTTTTTTTTCAACACTTTTTCATGCCAATGGCCACATATTTGGCCATTGGCATGCTTAATGTAACAAATGCACCCTTTATTTGGAGCTGACATAGCTCCGTTTTAATTTGCAGAAATGTACTCAGTTGTCAGCTGAGTACATTTCTGCAGCTAACACGTCCGTTACACGGACTGGTTTGGGCTTCGTGGATCGCTCACATACCTCATTTGCATATCTTGGAGCTGCAAATGAGGTATTGAGCATTTCCACGCCCACTCCGTGTAAGAGACGTGTTAGCTGTCTCTTACACGGAGATTTGGGCTGTTGCTGAATCAGGAGGCTTACACGGAGGCTTACACTACTCTTGAACTCCGTGTAAGCCTTCCTGAATCTGGCCCAATGTTATTTCTTGTTGAATAATTCTTATTTCTTAAATATGCATATTGTTTTTTGGTATTAATAAAGTTCCCCTACTCTTTTTGATGGGTGCCATGGGATCTTTCACAGCCACCTGAACTACCACTAACTTAAACAGATAGGTCTTCTGTTCAATTTTATTAACTACAAACTTACCTGCATTTCCGTACATAGCCACACATTGATTATCCTGTTTAACTCCCAGAACACACTATAACTTAAAGTTACAGCACACCACACCCAACAGACCATACCACAACTACTCCAACTTCGGCAATGTCAGATTCATTAATATGAAATTTAAAAAAACTGCAGTTTTGACATTTTTATGTCAAGATGCTGCAATTCGATATTGCAGTATTTCGAGATTTGGAAGTGGACCCATATATATACATATATATATGTATATATATATATATATATATATATATATATATATATATATATATATATATATATATATATATACTAAGAAATGAACTTTGTGACAATAACAGTATTCAAAGAATAGTAAATCACACCAACAACTCTTGTAGTACTTTAGCGCTTTCGTCTTATTTATTATCAAGCAGTATATATATATATATATATTTATATATGGGGCTACTTTGTTTGGTTGAATCTCATTTCACCGAATTTCATTTCACTCTGACCCCTTCGCTGAAAACTCAAATTACTGAAAACTCATTTCACTGAGTCTTATTTCAGTGAACTGCAGTTAGTATATGTGTGTGGGGTGTGGGGGGGGCATAGTCCCCCACTTAGTTTGAGTACATATTGTCTTCTGGAGAGAGTCATTGATATTGTAACTATGCATGTCTATTATTTAAAATGTACTGTTTTGAAATTTTTGGTAAACTATAATATAAAACAAACAAAGTGGGGGCCTACGCTACCAACACCCCTCAATGTGGGGGGATGTGCCCCCCAACCCCCCAACTATATATACTAACTCCAGGATCACACTACAGTGGGGAAAAGGGCATATACCTTTTACTTGCCTTACAGTACTCTACCTAGTGCCATATATGCTAAGTTCAGTTCAGTGAAATGAGATTCAGTTAGATGAGTTTTTAGTCATTTGTGTTTTCAGCGATGTGGTCGGGGTGAAATGAAATTCAGTGAAATAAGATTCAACGAAACAAAGACTACATATATATATATATATATATATATATATATATATATATATATATATATATATATATATATATTTAATTCCATTGCAGCATAATTAACAGAAAAGGGTGGATATTTTCCACAAATTTTTGCACCAGTATTAGGCATTGTGCAGCATGCTTCTTTTAGGTATTGGCTGCAGTGATGATATGAGACTATAGTTTATAGAGCACATTACTGACACAGGTGACTACAGCAGTGTGTATAATTTTTTTTATTATTTATTTTGTTTATTGGCATTTGCTTATGGGGAAAGTCCAGCTGAACAGTGTCATTTTTCAGTGGAGGCCCTGGGAAAAAGCTCCAGTATACAGACAACATGATATCATTTGCATGGTTGTATCAATTACAGTCAGTTTAATTCATGAATAACTGTTCCATTATTCAGACATCCTTGATGTTAGTTACTTCATTGGCAAATAGTTTTGATTAGAAATAACAGTTACACTTTTTTTCTAAATACAAGGAAGTATGCTTAGTGCAGTATCATAGCAATACCATGTCACTGATATTTCCTTCACATCATGTGTCATACTGGTTTAATTGTTGTTTGATACCATGATGGAACAATTGCTGTCAAGGATAGACATTTCTCGTCCACCATTCATCATTACTTCATGTGCTCCAAGCAGAGAGGAGCAGGGAAACTACTTAGAAGGTGTTGTACGACAAAACCAAACCATCCATTTAAACAGTAAAATATCCAGGAAAATAACTGACTTAACTGTAGAACACAGCAAAACCATTTAAATGTAGCATGGTGCTGCAGTAGCATTGTCGCTTCACAGTAAGACTCTGTCTGGTTCGATTCTCAGCTAGAGTGTCTTCTGCGTGGAGACATGCATGAATGGGCGTACCTTCGTTGAAGGTTGTGCATCAGGGCTGGTAACTCGGCACTTAAAAATCAACTACCAATCATTAGCAGACCAGAATTCCACTGTGGCGACCCCTAACCGGGAAAAGCCAAAAGACACAACAACAACAGTGTCACTGCAGTCACACTCTGGCTGTTCCACCAGGATGACAGGATAACATCAACTTTCATCATGGGTAGATAAAGGCATTGAGAAACATGTGTAAAGCAAGTCTTAACTCACTCACTCCCGTGGAGCTCAGGAAGTTTGCACAGTAACTTCCAATGGGCGGAGCCAAAGCATTTTGACAGTATCAAATTTTCCTCACATCTCAAATAAATGTTCATATCTCTGGAAGCATAGTGGTTATGAATAAGTATAAATGGCAAACTCTTCAGCACAAACTGTCTTTTATGGTGGTAGTATTATCTAGGCTTTAGGTCTTAAACCAAATTTTATAAGTCTCAGTAAACACAATAACTATTAGATTTGTAATATTTTCTAAACAACTTATAGTATCTCAGCAACCACTCAAGTTACATGCATTCCATCATCAGCATTTTATTCATCTAGCAGAGAGCATCCATACAAGGTTAATGAATTCTGTCTGTGTTACCTGGCTGTTGAGATATTTAGAAAAATGTGAAAATTATATCTATATAAATGTCATAAAAACAGCATTTAATATCTATTTGCCTGCACTAGACAGAGATCAAATATTAATGTAGACGAGTTTGCCATTAAGTAAGCTTTAAGATGAAACCTTTTAAAACATTGTACATAGCATGATTTTGGAATTATTGATGCAAATAAGAACAAGCAATATTTGAAGCCTAGAAGCATCAGTAGGAATTAATTGCAGATGCACCTGGAGACGTCACTCATAGGCTCATAGGTTCATAGGTGTGTACTAGGCTAATGGCCCTGGAGCCTTTACAAGCCTAGCCCAAAAAATTGCACTGACACCATGCCACCCGATGTTAGTTCACAGTGCCCCTGTCCAGTAGGGCAACTGGAATGATCCCTGGAGTGAACTTTCTATTACCCATCCACTTGTCAACATTTTTCTTGAAGAGGGCCAGTGAGGTGCTCCATTTGACATGAATGGGAAGCTTATTCCAGAGTCGGATGTAATGAGTTAAGAATAAAATAACTCTATGGATTATTTAATCAGTTGCACATAAGTGCTTAAAATACTATGTATAAAGCAGAGAAAAAAACTCTTATTAGTGATATATGGTATAAATAAATAATTTCTGAGCCTAATTTATCATTAAACCTGCAATTATTTTAACAAGGGGTTAGAGCATTGATATAATAAACCAGCAGCCATGAGTTCAAATCTCATCATGGCCTCTGCTTGCACTTTATGTTCCATCAGGGACAATAGCCTAGTACACAGCTATGAGCCTATATGACACAGATAGTTAAACACTTATGAAATAACACAGTTAGATGACAAATGTGAAGCATGGCTAGACTTAAAATGTCCTTTCAGGGATGATAAATATTCCATCTACTTGGCAATATACTAGTCCAATTTCCTTCCATAATTAAGATTAATAACTCTTCTATGCTCATGGATTTCAATACATTAGAGTTTCCAATATGAAATTAAATCAAAGGATCATAGGAAGTTACTAGGCTAATGGCCCTATGGCCCTTACATGCCTAGCCAAGTTTTGCCCTTGTTTCCATGATCAGCATCTATTGCTCCTGTTCAAGTGAGACACAGGTGAAACCCCTGGAGTGAATTTACAGTTACCCATCCAGTCATCCGGATTGCACTTGAAGAGGGCCAAAGAGGTGCTCTGCTTGACATGAAATGAGAGTCTGTTCCACTGGTGCGGTAACCTCTGGGAAACAAATCTGTCCCTCCAGCAGGTTCTATTAATGTCACATACCAAGTTAAGGTCTTTAGAGCAAGTAACCTGTGACACATTAGACTTACAGATATGCAGCATTCTCAATAAAGCAAAGTCAGAAATTGCCTTATACACAAGGCAGAGATCGCCTCTGAGTAATTTGTATGGAACTGAGTTAAGTGACAGTGATTTCAGCTGATCCACATAGGACAGATGCTGAACACCTTGAATTCTCCTTGTGAGAAACTTCCATGATCTCTCCAATTGCTGCAGATGCCTGGAAAGGTACATACCAAAAGGAGTGTTGTACTCAATTATTTCCCTGATGACTGAACAGTACAGGGAGGTTATAACTTCTTTTTTTCTGAAGGCAATGCCCTTACTTATGAGATGAGCAATATAGAATGCCCTTCTTATCACTGTGTAGACATGGTGATCAAAGGTAATGTTGCTCTCCACATGTGTGTCCAGGTCTCTCACCAATGAATACATGTTTAGGGTGTTTCTATTGATGTGGTAGTTAGCAGGAACATTGCTCTTACTGAAAAGGATGATAATGCATTTGTTTCATTGAGTTTAATTTTGTGACTTTGGCAGCAATCATTTGTTTGCGTAAGACCCTCTTGTAGGATGTTGACATAATTTGGGGATTCTATGACCACTCCCAATTTGCAGTCGTCAGCAAACTGTGTCAGCTACAGACCTTTAGTTTTTGGTTGTACTTTGGAGAAATAGATTCCAAACAGCAGAGGTCCCAGGACTGATCCCTGTGGAACACCACTTGTAACAGGTCGTTGAAGGTGGATTCCACTATTTTGACTGTATGGGTTCTATCGGTGAGCCAGTTAGTGACCCAGCTAATGATATAAGGGTTGATATCTAGCTGGGTGAGTTTGTCAATAACACCTTAGTGGAAGATAGTGTCACAAGCCTTGGCCAAGTCCAGATAGGCTGTATGCACAGTTTTGCCCTCATCCAGGGCTCTGGTGACTGTCTCGAAGAAGTCCATCAGGTTTAACAAGCATGATCTCCCTTTGACGACTCCTAACTGAGAAGGCTCTAGTGTTTAGAGATTACCTGTATCATTGTTGATAAGGTCAATGATGATTTGCACCATGGCCTTGCAGATAAGGCTATTCAAGCTAATAGGTCTATAATTCCCGGGGTCAGTGGAAGCATCACCCTTGTGCAAGGGGATAATGGTGGCCATTTTCCATTCAGCTGGCATGAAACTGGGAATTAGACTATGACTGAAAAGAGTACCCATTGGTGTTGCTAATTCTTGTTGGAGCTGCTCTCTAGAGATACAAGGTGGAGGACAGGTGGAAGGAATGTCATGGGGAATGTATGGTTGGTACAGGGGAGTGAAGTTTTCACAGAACCTGTCAGCTAACAGGTCTGTTGTGTCCACAGGCACAGTGTATGTGGTATCATTAACTACCAGTTCCAAATTAGCTTCCTCAACTAAGGGCAACCATAAGGCATTCTTTAGTTAAATCTGTAGCGTAAAAGGTAAGACCAAGATTTGTGCTGAACTGGTAGTTAATGATACCATATACACTGAGCCTGTGGACAGAGCAACCCTGTTAGTCAACATTTCTAGAGTAATGCAATAGTGGGCACTAAAAGCACACATTATATATTTCTGAAGTACCATTTTCAAAGCCCACATAAACCCAAATTGCAGAGATGCCAGGAAATGCATGTTAAAAAGCTAAATCACACCTTATTAACTTTATAACACCAACTTAGAGGCTTTGAATATATTCTCAGTTACATGCCTATAGTCTCTGCAGCATCCCCAGCTCCATAAATCCAGAAGTCTGTACTATGTGTCCAGATGACAAGCTCCTAGAGGGCTTTTCTACACATCACTAAGTTATATTTCCTCAGGGGTCAGGGGGTCGAGACACAAGACACTGATGAATAGACCATCATTGACAATTTTCTATAAGAAATCCCTGCTGATGTGATTTTTAAGTGTGCATTGGTTATGTTTGTTTTTTTTTTTTTGGGGGGGGAGATTTCTTCCTTTTTCATGTTTGTGCAACTGCAGAGTTTGTATATGAGTTCAGGATTGGTGTGGGGCTTTCCCTCCTGTATCAGGAAGGGTGCATCCCCCCTGCAAAAATACTTCATTTTTGAGTTTTTTCACTCTTGTGTGTTTCAGTCATATGCTCTCAGCATTGTGTGAGTAAGACTTTTAGCACTCGGGTTTGCATAGTGAAACCATTCTAGTGACTGTCAAGATTCAGTAATTTAGATATCTGGATGGATTAAAGGCCAAACTCTCATCCCTTCTCATTAGAAGAAAAGCTAAAATGTGGAGATAACAGATAACTGGTTTGCGATTTTATTTTATTTTATTTTACATTTGTTTACTGGGGTAAGACGCTTATTACAACTGATCATTTACTGGTACTGTCTGGATGAAATAATTTGTAAAAAAACAAAGTGAAAAATAAAAATGGAATAGAGAAGCAGTTAAGCTGTGCATATCAAAACAAAACATAACATAACAATATATAACAGACACAAACTCAGCTATCTCCTAGTGTCCCTCCCACTTCCCTATTGCAGCAGAGCTCTTTGATAGTGACAGTGGATATTGTGATGACTATGGTATTCCTAATAAAGGGCAGCCACGGTGATGCAGTGGTTAACATTGCCGCCTCACAGCAAGAGGTTCTCCGGTTTGATCCTCAGCTGGGGTGCTTTCTGTGTGGAGTCTGCATGTCCTCCTTGTGGTTGTGTGGGTTTCCTCCGGGTGCTCCAGTTTCATCCCAAAGACATGCTGTAGGTGGATTGAACACTCTAAATTGGCCCTAGGTGTGCGTGTGTGTTCTTTCTGTGGAAGGTTGGGCACCAGACTGGCAACTTGACACCATAAAACTCCACTGCCAATCATGAGTGGACAGGTGATCCACTGTGGTGATCCCTAACTGGGCAACCATTTGACTGACACCAAAACACCTGAAGCTCAAAACACCTAAAGCTCATATGATCGAAACTCATAACATCGACATATGAAATCCAAAGCATTATGCCCTTTCCCCACTGTAGCGCAACCCTAGAGTAGGAATAAATAGTTAGGGTGGGTGGGAAAATTATTCTTAGATAAATATAGTAATTTCTGTTATAAGCATCCATGTGGTGTGTGCATGTGGTTGTGTGGGTTTCCTCTGGGTGCTCCTGTTTCCTCCCAAAGACATGCTGTAGGTGGATTGGACACTCTAAATTGGCCCTAGGCATGAGTATGTGCATGTGTGTGCCTTCTGTGGAAGGTTGGGTGCCGGGCTGGCAACTTGACACCGTAAAACTCCACTGCCAATCATGAGCGGACAGGTGATCCACTGTGGTGACCCCTAACCAGGAAAAGCCAAAAGAAGAAGAATTCCATAGTTCTTACTCTGAACTCTCCAAGAGTGAAGGTGTGTTGAAAGGAAAAAGGAAACCTGAAGAGTAAGAATGAATTTCTTTCATTAGTCATATCTGCTTACTCTGTCATTTAATGTCAAACTATGTTTATAAAAAAAAAAAAAAAAAAACTAAAAAGAACCTTAGAACAGCTAGAAATCCCATGGCTTCTAGAAGTATAGCTGGTCCCAGACCACTGTCTTAATTCATTAATTTCCACCACAGTTACAACAGTGCAGTTCTGGCCAATTAGAGAGTATTTAAAGGTTGAAAAAAGTAATAGGTTTGGAGGGGGCAGGAACTATGGGATGGCAACAGAGATTGGGTACAGGGGAGAGAGCAGTTACTAGTGGTGGTGGTGGGGTTAAGAATAACCTCACCTATAGTGTTATCTCACCTAAGGCCTGCCCTGATTGTCTGGATGTCATCCCTTTTCATCTTGACCTAGTTTGTCTTAATTTTGAACAGCAGCAGTTGTTGTAGAGGACTATGTATGCACATAGTCTCATGAGATGCCCTAATATTTGTTTGTACTTTTACAAAAAAAGTTAAATGCCTACAATTTCATTTGGTCATACCTTAATCTTAGTGCACAGTTTTTTGTTCACATTTTTGTATGGTTTATATTTCTTAGTTAATGCCACTTATTTTACTTTAATCTTGAAATGCTTATTTCTTATATCTTTTATTTTGATGGTTTCATGTTTGGAATGCAGTGATACATTTACCCTGCAATTTCTTAAATATTCAGCAAGTCAAGATGTAGGGCAAACAGTTTATTTGAACTTTGCTAAATGAAACTCATACAGCCTGTGTGCACAACAAAGTACAACTGAATTAATTTTACAGAATCCTTTACCTGCTACATGATACTAATTATTTCGTCATCTCTCTCTCTTTCCTCCAATCTTGGTGTCACTGTTAATTAAGAAATTGTGTGTCAAAATCCAACACTGATGAATGCTTCTTGCATTTTCTGTGAGCAGTCACCATTACGGTATCAAAGGCTCATGAATTTTACAGGTAAGATAAAGACGGAAAAAAAGTTATACTTTAACAACTGTGCAGTCTAAAACTGTATATTCAGCAAAAAAGAATGCACATGCGCTTTTATTATACTGATTTACTTTTATTTCAAGGAAATTCTGTTTGAATTTACCTCTTCTTCTGGTTTAGACAATATCGTGTTTTGTATCTTTTGTTTCTTTATTTAGATAATATGCAAAGGAAATAATATTTATGATAATACTTATGCAAACTTGAAAAAGGGATAATTTTGTTATATACGTGCAAACAAAGCCAGCAAAGCAAAGCCTGACCTCCAGTGCCTAGCAGCTAAGAAGGCTAAAAGATTATCTGTGTTTCAGCAAATTGATTAAATCTGGGAGGATTATCCAGCATTTGTATGTGACCAAAAGCGTGCTTTTGAACAGAATGAGAGTGAGTTCAGTTATTTGCAATACAAGGTGTCTGTAATATCCCGAGGTAGATGGAGAAAATGCAAGGCATGTGAATCTACACATTCATATGTACTTACATTTCCAAAGATGAAGTACATTGCATTGCTTTCAGGATTGTTCCGTCTACTGACTTTCGTACTTTGCAAACAGAATCAGTAAAAAAGGCTGAAAATGTCCTGTGGGCTAGGCAAGTATAAATGTTTTTAAAAGGTTGTACACAAATCTTATGAAATGATACATTCTACATTAAAATGAAAACAACGGTGCAGTCCTGGCCCCTTAGAGAGTATTTAAAGGCTGGAAAAAGTAATAATAAGTACAGAGGAGAGAGCAGAAGTAAAGACATATTTACTTTGAGGGGATTCTTACAATCAAAGAATATTTCCACATTTTGAATGGTGCGAGACTACATTGAAACCCGACTTAACAGGTATCACAAACAAATAATTTACTATACAAAATGTTATCATCACCCTTGTGTGAGCAGTTTTACAAAACATAGAACTCTTGACAGGAGATAAGGAATGAAATATCCATCTATGCCTGTCTATTTTCTGTTGCTATAATGATGCTGAATGACATTTATTTACTGATCTGCAGATCTGTACACATCCCAGCCCCCCGGGTACTCTTAAGCCTGTTAAATCTTCACCTCGACTTACATATTTCATCACATGATAGAGAAACATCACTGCTCACACTCTTTCCAATTAATAAACATTTTCTTTTATTAGCCTTAAACTATACGTCTCTAGTCTTATACTGCCCTATATCCTGTGCATGCATCTTATCTATTTGTTCTTCACTGGAAAGGCTCTTCTACCAGGCCTTCAGTTATATCCTCTTTGTGATAATGTCTTGTCTCCAGTGACTTAATATCTAAGCACTTCAGCACTGTAGGTGTTTTCCTCAAGAATTTGTGGTCTTCCTGACATATTTTCACACACTTGGCCCTTTATTACTTCTGCTTGCTGTGTTTTAGGTGTGCCATATGTACATATAATATCCAGGCAGCAGGTATTACTGATGACATTGTCTCGGATAGGGCTGCTGAGACTGTAGAAAATACCAACCTGCAGCTTGACTGCAAACACCCTGCAGTAACCAGGAAACAATTGCTGTCAAATTTTAAGCCAGGAATAATAATTATTGCTTTTCACTTCATATGCTCTAACATGTGGTGTAAGGTCAAAGGAAGGCCAACATTATGCAGAGGCTCAATGATGGAAGTATCAAAGACAAGATAAATTAATTAGTGACATTTAGACCACTGCCTGCAATAATAAAGGTCTGTGAGCATGAAGAGATCCAGGAAGTGTAGAAACTTCAGCAGAAACTGCAGTGTTGATATGGGTTCCCTTTATTTGACTGAAAGCTCATTTGACTGAGACCAAATGACTGAAACTTCATTTCACTGACACTTCATTTGACTGACAGTTCATTTGACTGACAATTAGTACTGGCAGTGTCTGTAAGGCAAGTAAAAGGAATATGTCCTTTTCTCCACTGTAGTGCGACCCCGGAGTTAGTATATATAGTTGGGGGGGGTGATTGGAGGGTGTAGCCCCCCACTTAATATTATGTTATATTCTGTGCTTTTGGTTTAATATAACTTTTATATAGTAAAACCAAAGTAAGTGGGAGTTTGTGCCCCCCCCCCCCTTACTATATATACTAACTCCAGGGTTGCACTACATTGGGGAAAAGGACATACTCATTTTACTTGCCTTACAGTGCTCTAGACACTGCCAGTACTAATTGTCAGTCAAATGAACTGTCAGTCAAATTAACTGTCAGTGAAATGAAGGTTCAGTCATTTGGTCCAACTAAAATGTTTGTCAGTCAAATGAGCTTTCAGTCAAATGAAGGTAACCCATTGATATACATAGGTATGAAGTCATACAAGGTGAAACTGAGTTATACGTATGTATGAGGTCATACAAGGTGAAACTCTGAATTTGTATATTAACAGAAAGAGGTGGTAGTTAAGGTTTGGTAGAACCTAACAATCTATTAAAAGGAATAGGTAAGATACACAAGTAGGGTATAGTGCATTACTAACTGCTTTTTACTCTTTTTTTTTGTAAAAGTGCTGCTTGCATTACAGTAAATTTTGGTAGTTGTATTCTTTCAGTCATTGCTGAACTCTGAGCTCAATTGTAACTGAGAATGTTCAACTAATCAGTCCACCTAAGCAGTATATAAATAAATAAAATACATCAGTGTGGGTATTAAGGATGGTGGTGTAAATTAAATACTATAAATGGGTGGTTTATGGATGACATAATGAAAAGGTTTGTAAGTAGTGGAGCTTTTCAACCATGGAGTGTCATGTGAAGTAAGATACATGCTTATCTTCTTTACTTTGGAAGTGTAGACCAAGATAAAGAGAATAAAAGTATATATCCCTCATTTCTTAGATAAGCTGTCAGATGTTTGTTTTTGCATTATCGTGTATCTTAGCAGTAACAGTATACATTTATTTGAATTTTACCAGCAAGACTGGGTTCCAAAAAACTAATTTAAGTAATTTTCATTGACAGTAGCAGTGCCCACCATAGTCAAAATCAAAGAAAATAAGAGTTCATCATATTACTACTGCACATATTATGTGAAGCCTGCAAAAAATGTTATACAATCATTTTATTTGTAAGCAGTCTGAGACTGAAAGATTTTTTTAACATGCAAGTTTGTGTGACTTACATAAGTTAGAGTATTCTTGGTTGTATTGCAAACAACAAAAACAAATCACTGCAGAATGGCTTGTGTTTATTTTGTTATTGAGCAGGAAAGAGACACAGAGGCTGAGCTGTATAAAAAATTAATATGCAGTTTACAATCTGCAAATGCAGATGAGCTGTGTTCTGAGTTATATGAAGAATAATCCTATGTACAACAAGTGGGTATAGCAAACCTTTGCAGCTCTGTTATAGCAGCTGGAATCAGTTTACAATCTGCAAATGCAGATGAGCTGTGTTCTGAGTTATATGAAGAATAATCCTATGTACAACAAGTGGGTATAGCAAACCTTCGCAGCTCTGTTATAGCAGCTGGAATCAGTTTACAGTCTGCAAATGCAGATGAGCTGTGTTCTGCGTTATATGAAGAATAATCCTATGTACAACAAGTGGGTATAGCAAACCTTTGCAGCTCTGTTATAGCAGCTGGGATCAGTTTACAATCTGCAAATGCAGATGAGCTGTGATCTGAGTTATATGAAGAATAATCCTATGTACAACAAGTGGGTATAGCAAACCTTCGCAGCTCTGTTATAGCAGCTGGAATAGCGCAGCTCTCATGCTGCTCAGATGAACATAGCAATGTGAATTGCCACAGCAGCATGGTAGCATGCCTGGTTGGTATGCTTTTGTGATACGCGTTACCATTAGAACATAAACTATTCAGGGATAGGTAGGGCAAATCCCATGGTTCTCTGCACAGTACAGCACAGCACTGATGCAAATGTCAGTGCATTCTGCAGTAAAGCAGTTAAAGATCCCTGGCAAATTTCACCTGAAGTGTATTATTTAATGGTGAGGGAGCAGGCTTGTTCCAAATTTTATCAGCAGAAGAATGGGGTGCAAGAACAGTGCATATGACAGTTGGATGGGGGAATGATAGCAATCAGACAAAGCAAACACACAAGCACATAGGAGAGTGCAAGGTTGGGAATAGGAAAGCAGAATAATATTTTCGGGTAATAGAGCCGCATTTCATATGAATGAAGAAAGGATGAAGTATATGGGATACAAGGAAAAATCATTATGAAGACAGGGGTTAGGAGAGTTTAAAGGCAAACAAATAAACAATACACCCAACCAAGGGTTGCTGTGCACACACATCTGTGTATGATATCAAGATGGAAGCATGTATACTGAGTATGTACAAATGGAGATGGTATAGGTTGCACTATGCACAAGGTATGAAGCATGACACAGTAGAAAGAGAAGGTGACACTTGTTAGTGGATAAGGTAGTGTACTGGCTGTCACAGTACTTCCAGTACAAGCCAGGAAGTAACCTACACAAAACCATTGTCTGTCTATCCTCAGAAGGTCAGATGACTATGGCCAGTCAGATGGGAAGATTGCCAATGTGCTCCAGGAGCCTCTCAATGAACCCAAACCAGTCTTCCAGATGTTTGTTAACTATGATCTCCACCAACTGCTGCATTCACAATAACCTCCACCAACTGCTGTATTCACCACAACCAACCACCACCAGCTCCTGCATTCATCATAACTACCACCAGCTGATACATTTACCATAACCTCCACCAACTATTGCATTCACCATAACTGCTACCAGGTGCTGCATTCACCATAACTGCCACCTGCTGTTTCATTCTCCATAACAACCACCAACTACTGCATTCATCATAACCTCCACCAACTGCTGCATTCATCATAACCGCCACCAACTGCTGCATTCACAGCTGTGTCATCACAGATGATGAAACAGGGCTGACAGACTGAGTGCAGCCTTCACTCTTCTGTGGTAAGATAGTCCCATCCAAATCACTGGACCCAGGCTATTTTGCAAGAGCTACTGTAGTGGTTGGGTGTGGGTCACTGCTTCAGGTTCATCTGGACCTGCATAGTCAAGACACAAGCTGAAGGCTGGCATAATTAGTCACATGTAAAACATGAATGGTATATATTACGTTTTTAATCATAGCCCAGTTTTACTAACCCTTCCTTGTTGTCAGTCTTTGTTTCCTTTTGTGGTAGCCCACCTAGTTCAATTCTGACTCCTTGGAGATTGTAAGATAAAAGTGCACATCAACACTATAGGATGTCTATAATATGAAGCCGCCACAGCAAGGTAGGACCACTGTTGATCTAAACACCATGAGTCACCGGTGCTACTTGTTATTAAACATTGTAGATCACCGGTGCTACTTGGGGTCTACTTCATTTGCCCTAACTTCTAATTGACTGACACCCATTTGCCTGAGACCAAATGACTGAAATTTCATTTGACTGACACTTCATTTGACTGACACTTCATTTGACTGACAAGAAAATAGAATATGCCCCCTTTCCCACTGTAGTGCGACCCTGGAGTTAGAATATATAGTTAGGGGGGGTGGGGGGGTGCCACTTACTTTTGTTTTACTAAGCAATATTAAAGCAAAACCAAACAATATAATATGAAATTAAGTGGGGGGCTTTGCCCCCACACCCCCCATTGTGGGGGGGTTGTGCCTCCCACACCCTCCTAACTATATATTCTAACTCCAGGGTCACACTACAGTGGGGAAGGGGGCATATTCCATTTACTTGCCAATAATACTTGTCAGTCAAATGAAGTGTCAGTCAAATGAAATTTCAGTCAAATGGGGTCAGTCAAATGGGTGTCAGTCAATTGGAAGTTAAGGCAAATGAAGTAGACCCGCTACTTGTTATTAAACACTGTGAATCACTGGTGTTACTTGTTATTAAACACTGTGAATCACCGATGTTACTGGTTATTAAACACCATGAATCATTGGTGCTACATGTTGTTAAACACCACGAATTACCGGTGCTACTTGTTATTAAACACTGTGAATCACTGGTGCTACTTGGTATTAAACACTGTGAATCACCTGTACTACTTGTTATTAAACACCATGAATTATCAGTGCTACTTGTTATTAAACACCGTGAATCACTGGTGCTACTTGTTATTGAACACTGTTATTATACACCATGAATCACCGGTGCTACTTGTTATCAAACACCATGAATTATCAGTGCTACTTGTTATTAAACACCATGAATCACCGGTGCTACTTGTTATTAAACACCATGAATTGTTGGTGCTACTTGTTATTAAACACCGTGAATCACTGGTGCTACTTATTAAACACTGTGAATCACTGGTGCTACTTGTGATTAAACACTGTTATTATACACCATGAATCACCGGTGCTACTTGTTATTAAACACCATGAATCATCGGTGCTACATGTTGTTAAACACCACGAATTACCAGTGCTACTTGTTATTAGACACTGTGAATCACTGGTGCTACTTGTTATTAAACACTGTGAATCACCTGTACTACTTGTTATTAAACACCATGAATTATTGGTGCTACTTGTTATTAAACACAGTGAATCACTGGTGCTACTTGTTATTAAACACTGTTATTATACACCATGAATCACCGGTGCTACTTGTTATTAAACAGCATGACTTATCAGTGCTACTTGTTATTAAACACCGTGAATCACTGGTGCTACTTGTTATTAAACACTGTTATTATACACCATGAATCACCGGTGCTACTTGTTATTAAACACCATGAATCACCAGTGCTACTTGTTATTAAACACCATGAATTACCGGTGCTACTTGTTATTAAACACTGTGAATCACTGGTGCTACTTGTTATTAAACACCATGAATCACTGGTGCTACTTGTTATTAAACACCGTGAATCACCTGTACTACTTGTTATTAATCACAATGAATCATCAGTGCTACTTGTTACTAAACACCATGAATCACCAGTGCTACTTGTTAGTAAACATTGTTATTATACACCATGAATTACCGGTGCTACTTGTTATTAAACACCCGAGCTACATGTTATTAAACACCATGAATTATCGGTGCTACTTGTTATTAAACACCCGTCCTACATGTTATTAAACACCATGAATCACCGGTGCTACTTGTTATTAAACACAATGAATCACCACTGCTACTTGGTATTAAACACCGTGAATCACTGGTGCTACTTGTTATTAAACACAATGAATCATCGGTGCTACTTGTTATTAAACACCATGAATCATCTCTGCTACTTGTTATTAAACAACATGAAACACTGGTGCTACTTGGCATTAAACACCCTGAATCACCGGTGCTACTTGTTATTAAACACCATGACTCACCGGTGCTACTTGTTATTAAACACAATGAATCACCGGTGGTACTTGTTATTAAACACCATGACTCACCAGTGCTACTTGTTATTAAACACCATGACTCACCTGTGCTACTTGTTATTAAACACCATGAATCATCTCTGCTACTTGTTATTAAACAACATGAAACACTGGTGCTACCTGGCATTAAACACCATGAATCAACAGTGCTACTTGTTGTTAAACACCATGAATCACCGGTGCTACTTGTCCTTAAACACCATGAATCACCTGTGCTACTTGTTATTAAACACCATGAATCACCGGTGCTACTTGT
Organism: Protopterus annectens; assembly: GCF_019279795.1. Classification (NCBI taxonomy): domain Eukaryota; kingdom Metazoa; phylum Chordata; order Ceratodontiformes; family Protopteridae; genus Protopterus; species Protopterus annectens. The sequence continues at coordinate 1,248,524,883 of NC_056737.1, forward strand.
TATTAAACACCATGACTCACCAGTGCTACTTGTTGTTAAACACCATGAATCACTGGTGCTACTTGTTATTAAACACCATGAATCACCGGTGATACTTGGTATTAAACACCATGAATCACCTGTGCTACTTGTTATTAAACACCATGAATCACTGGTGCTACTTGTTATTAAACACCATGAATCACCGGTGCTACTTGTTGTTAAACACCATGACTCACCACTGCTACTTGTTATTAAACACCATGAATCACTGGTGCTACTTGTTATTAAACACCATGAATCACCGGTGTTACTTGTTATTAAACACCATGAATCACCGATGTTACTTGTTATTAAACACAATGAATCACCAGTGCTACTTGGTATTAAACACCGTGAATCACCGGTACTACTTGTTATTAAACACCATGACTCACCTGTGCTACTTGTTATTAAACACCATGAATCATCTCTGCTACTTGTTATTAAACAACATGAAACACTGGTGCTACTTGGCATTAAGCACCGTGAATCACCGGTGTTACTTGTTATTAAACACCATGAATCACCGGTGCTATTTGTTATTAAACACCATGAATCACTGGTGCTACTTGTTATTAAACACCATGACTCACCAGTGCTACTTGTTGTTAAACACCATGAATCACTGGTGCTACTTGTTATTAAACACCATGAATCACCAGTGTTACTTGTTATTAAACACCATGAATCACCTGTGCTACTTGTTATTAAACACCATGAATCACTGGTGCTACTTGTTATTAAACACCATGAATCACCTGTGCTACTTATTATTAAACACCATGAATCACTGGTGCTACTTGTTATTAAACACTGTAAATCACTGGTGCTACTTATTAAACACTGTGAATCACCTGTACTACTTGTTATTAAACACCATGAATCACTGGTGCTACTTGTTATTAAACACCATGAGTCACCAGTGCTACTTGTTGTTAAACACCATGAATCACTGGTGTTACTTGGTATTAAACACCGTGAATCACCAGTACTACTTGTTATTAAACACCATGACTCACCAGTGCTACTTGTTGTTAAACACCATGAATCACTGGTGCTACTTGTTATTAAACACCATGAATCACCGGTGCTACTTGTTATTAAACACCATGACTCACCAGTGCTACTTGTTGTTAAACACCATGAATCACTGGTGCTACTTGCTATTCCTTTTTAATGACTGTAGCAATTCTTCAGAGAAGTAACAACACCATGAGGTAAACAGCCCACGTCCATGTGTTACATGTATCCTGCTCCCAATAATATATCCCACAAGAGATATGCATCTGACTTACACCTATGCCTGTCAGTCTATTTCAGATAAATCAGTCTGTGCACATACATATCCTGCATTGCCTCTCTGATTTACACACAACAAACATACTTAAACACATATATCTTGGTGTTTATGTTTGCATACTGCACTCCTGACATGAAGTAGTAACACCGTTACATGTTCTCCTTAGAGTACCTCTGCAAGGAATATAGCTATCTGACTGGCAGGTATGCAGTCACAATAAAAACGGCTGTTTAAACACATACTTCTAGTACTTATCTGGGTGGTGTTGTTGGAACCTCTGGTTACACTTCTTGCAGCAAATCAAGGTGGCTACACTTCATGTCACTGTACCAGTGCCCGCATTACACACCTGTGCCTGGAACGCCTGTAGCTTTTGTCAGTTACTGTCCCAGGGCATACAAGGAATCTACCTTTTTAAGCTGCCAGGCATATGGATACGGTTAGCATTTCCTAAAATTGCTGTGGAGGAGAGGTCATATTTTTTATCTGCTTCTCATACCCAGAGGATTTTTCTGATTGGCAGACTCCTGTACATAGCTACACTTGTGTATGAATTATGAGTAGCTACTCACACAGGCTTGCACTGCTCATTTGTACCCTGGGTAGCCATGTACACATCTCCAACCTGAACATATTGCCATTTATACCCTGGGTAGCCATGTACACATCTCCAACCTGAACATATTGCCATTTGTACCCTGGGTAGCCATGTACACATCTCCAACCTGAACATATTGCCATTTGTACCCTGGGTAGCCATGTACACATCTCCAACCTGAACATATTGCCATTTGTACCCTGGGTAGCCATGTACACATCTCCAACCTGAACATATTGCCATTTGTCCCTTGGGTATCCATGTACACATCTCCAACCTGAACATATTGCCATTTGTACCCTGGGTAGCCATGTACACATCTCCAACCTGAACATATTGCATGTCTTGAGCTGAGGCATCCTTTATGCACTAGTGACATATAAATGTCATGGTGCACAAAACTGTAGTTAGTTGAGTCAGACACATTCATGGTGCCGGCATGTATTTTCACTATAAGATATGCAAAAGGGTATACATTTACATTGCTGGAGACCATGTCACAATTTTGTTTGCAATACATAACATATTAAAAGCACTCTGGACTCACTGTTAAAAGGAATTATTAATTTCCATTTACCTCTGTACCTATAATATTTTATTCATTATATATTATTTTTGTTATATTATAAGTTGTGCTGTGTTATATTCTTCAGTCTATGTGCTACTGTATTCACTGTAATATAATCATCCAGGCTATAACTCAAAATGGTCACTTTAATCAGGGCACTACCACAGTAAACAAAGATAAATAAAATAAAATATGTGTTGTACAGTATAGTTTTGAAACTTATTTTTGTGCACTTTACATATTCAGATTTGACTCATAATGTGCATATCTTTTTGTCTGACAGGATTAGTTCTGAACATATCCTATAAAGCTACATTATATTATATGCCCAATGCAGAGTAAAGGCTATTATTTTCATCACAGAAATATGTCAAAGTTATCACACATGTATTACGCAGAAGTCATTCCTACCTTTAACCTAGATCTGCCCTATAATGACTTATAGCTGCAGGAAACCTGTCAAGACAAGAAATTTATTAAGAGCTGAAAATGATCATAACAACCACATTGTGTCATATACATGCATGTTTAAATATCTTACTTTTCATACTCATATTACATACAATTATTTATTTACAATCCATTTTTGTAGAGAAGACTGTATCACAATAATATGTAACAATGGCTGCATAAGGGATGCTGAGGATCAGATGGCTCTGATCATCACTCCAAATAATGCAGGCTGTATGACCTGACAAATGCCAGCCCCTCTGCAGTTGCTGAAGGCTATAAAGAAGGTGCTGCAAAAATATATTGCTAAAATGTAACACAAACTACTAAAATGCAACATGTTTAGACTATATTACACAATCCATGCCAATTAACACATAATGCATTATTTAGTGCAATGAATAAAGCAAAGCAATTAAAGACAATATAATGTTGCAGCAACTTTTGTTCAACAACTCACACGTCATACAAAAATCAGAAATATTACTACATACAACATACTATTTTTTTGGAGGGAGGCTTACATGCTTGTATTATACATACATCTCATTTTTGACTTCCATGTGTGTACTCTGTTATCAAAAATCGCTATCCTATCTGACATCATTAAATACATGTCTCAGCTTCTTCAATGGTTAATAAGCCGTACTGTTGTAGCATATTCCTGCTGAGTCAACAGTGCCAGATTGTGGACAAATGGGTCACTATACATGGCAACAAATCAGGCCCCTACCAGCCATACCAATATCCCATTAGACTGTCTGTCCCCAGTTACCTGGTGTAAAAAAAGACTAACACATAGTTGTTAATTTGACAAAAAGTCAAACTCGGATGGCGCAGTGGTGCAGCAGTAGTGTTGTTGCCTCATTGCAAGAGGTTTGCCGGTTTGATTAGCAGCTGGGTTGTCTTCTATGTGGAGTCTGCATATCCTACTTATGTTCATGTGGGTTTTCTCCAGGTACTCTAGTTTCCTCCCATGTTACAAAAACATGCATCTGGAGTGTTTCTCCCCAGGCCTCTGCTGAAAATTGGCTTCATTCCAATTCAGACTTTCCCAGTTAACAAATGATAAATCAAGAAAAATAAGTAAGTTAAAAGGCTTCTTGATGAAGGTGAAAGCAGAATATTCAGAAGCTATCTTTCTGCTCAACATAAAAACTACAAGTATTTTATCTAGTCCTACCAGCTCTTTGCAAATAGCCCCGAAAGAAATGGAAGCAGTGCTAGATTTTATTTTCAAAAATCTCTGCAGATGGAGACTGCAGACGTAATATAAAAAATGTTTGCTTCTTGGAAAGCAAAAAAAAAAAAAAAAAATGGCACATCTCTTGGTAAAACTTCAAAAGTATTAGGACTGGCATAATGGTTAAGGTGCTTTTGTTCATCTACACAAGTCACAGGGTTTGATTCTCATCTTGATCATTGTTGGCTAGGTATACAATAGTGTGCTGACTGATTTCCTATGCTATGAACCATAAACTCTGTTCAAACTTACCAGTGTGCATGTTATGTTTTGTTCATTGGAGTTCATTTAAAAGTTTCATTTAAAACTAGCTGACTCTTTTGTTGGATGACCCCCCCCCCCCAAAAAAAAACATACTATCTCCCCTGAAAAGAGGAATAAACTGGTCAACAATATATAAATAAAATAAATAAAATTAAAAAAGGTTCTGCATTACTCTGGTATTCCGAGTCAGATCTCTGCCCCCTCTCATCTTATGATTAAAAGAAAAAAAAATGGCCACAAAATGTCAGTTTAGTGCTCCAAGCCAGATCCTTGCCCCCCTTTTGCTCTTCTGTGGAATAGAAAAACAAGAGTTGTTAGTCTTTTTAAACTGTAGAAAGCTGACTGCTACATTAGTAGCAATGACTGATAAATTCAACAGAGGCAGTGAACGGCCTTTTCTGTACAAGAAGAATGCTGCTACAGCATAAAGAATGTAGGAGCAGCACTTCTTGACTGAACCCCCCTAACACCATGCACCTGGGGCAGCTGCCTCATTCACCCTACCCTTGTTATGCTTCTACTTCAGAGGCTAAAATGAACCCCAGTAGTCTTTCTTCATCTATGTTAGAAAACTAAGAAATAATGGCACCTCATACTTAGGCAAAACAACATCACCAACATAATGGCTAACAAGTTTGCTGTAAATTTCTCCCATGTACCTATCATCCCTATTCCAAACATACCAGGGTGACTCCTCCCCCAATCTCAAAGGAACATATCATTCATGTGCTGTACAAAAACAACAATACTGCTTCTGTGGGTCCTGACAACTTTTCTGGGTTATCTTACAAACCATGTACAGCAGGCCATAGATGATTCCCTCCTTAAGTTGTTCAATTTAATCTTTACAATAGGCTATGTTCCTGACCAATGGCACATCTGGTGATGCCCCTTCATAAGCATGGCCCCTCCAGCAACCCAAGCAGTTATAGACCCATTAGACTTACAAGTCTTGTCTGAAAAACATGGCATTCCTCATCATTGATCCCATTAAACAGGACATTAACAGTTTAATCAAGCTTGACATGCAGCGGCTTTTATTTGTTAATAGCAGTTCATGCTTCCTCAGTCTTGAGAACATCTTGAAAAGGTCATGCAGGAAGTAGACAAGTTTCTTGCAGTTCACACTGCCTACCTGGATCTAAGAAAAGCATTTCATACCACACCACATGCTAGGATTGTAAACAAGCTATCAGCCTTAAACACAAATCCCTAAGTGGTAGGATGGTTTGTAAACTGACTCAAGGACAGAACTCATCTTGCCAAGGCCATTGGTGCCTCCTTATTTAAGGAAAAGCTGACCAATGGCATTGCACAAGCATCAATATTGGGTCCCCTTCCTTTTGATATATATTCTTCAGATCTCAACACTGATAACAAGGATGTCTGGCTGAATAAGTTTACTGATGATTACAAGTTGGGTGTAGCTGTCAAATTAGCAAATGACTCACATTCCATTTAAGCAGAACTATCACACATTAAAACATGGTGCACTGAGAAAGGGCTCAAACTAAATGTTAGGAATTGTAGTATCATTTCCTTCAGTAAAGAACAATTTGCTGCCACCTAGTGTATCAATGACACCCTACTCTCCAATGAGTTTGTCATCAGAGGCTTGGGCACCTGAGTAGATGGATCCATCTCCTTTGACCACCATGTAGCAACCAAAATTAGGAAATCCTTTGATATATGATAATCACTGAGGACATCTCTTCCAAAACCAGGGAAGTTATTGTTCTCCTGTACATTGCCCTGGTTAGGCCCATTATACATATAATAAACTCTATGCCATTTATATCTTTAGACAAGTCAGTGAAACTCAAAATACCACCTATGTTCCTAACAGAAAGAATATAGGGGTTTCAAAAACCTTAGCTATCAGGAGAGGTTGGAGTCTCATCTCTCTCTCTATGTATTCAGTGTCATATAAACTCTTGAGAGAAGCCCTGTTTCTTGCTTTCCATGGCCTCAGGGATCCCATTCTCAGTCACCTACTTTTTCTCAATGTGTCAAACAGTAGAGCCAATACTACAGATCTGAATCTACATCAGGGAATAAGTAAATCTAAATGGAGACATGTTCATCACCCGACACCTCCCCCTTGCTCTGGAATAGATTCCTCTTACATGTCAAGTAGTTTAATTCCAATCTCCTTTCAAAAATAACTTTGACTATTGGATGGGTAGCTCAAAATACACTCCAGGAACTATAGGCATTGCTGTCCTTGAAAAGGATGGTAAAGACTGAGGGTGACTATTGACAAGGAACACATGGCTTTGGGTCTAATAGTCTTGTATTTTCCATGTGTGCTATAATTCCTTTGGGTGAGTAGTGTAGACGCATAGCTAATTATCAGGCCTATATAATCTTCCATGGAGTTGTTGAGGACTCGCACATGTTTATTTACCTATGCTTTGGCATTTAACTTGGCCCATTATATGGTGGGGGACTTGAAGTGGTGTATATGTACAGACTTACCACTACAAAATCCTCCCCCCATAAAATAAGCAATTTATCACCTTTACCTATAGAGAAAGACGGACTTGATGTGTATATCACCAGGTGGAATCAGGCCGATGTGCATATCACCAGGTGGAACCAGGCCAATGTGTATATCACCGGGTGGAACCAGGCCAACGTGTATATCACCAGGTGGAAGCAGGTTTAAGAATGATCAAATATTCCATTCTTTATGTCATTCCAAAATCTGTATTTATCCCTTAACCTTCAGTCAAAACAATGTCATACATATATGCAATTGAAAACAATATGAATGTTGACATACATACCACATCTTATGCGAGGCAGTGTAGCACAGTGACATAAATGGAGCAGAATTTGCAAAGGTAGGAACAGATGTGCATACCAAAGGTTATGATACCAAGTGAGGGTGTGCCATTATTAATTCACTGCAAAACAGGCAAGTGGATAATGAGCATATTTTTCTGTCAGATGAGAAATGGCATAAGACTTGGGTTGGAACAACTGGAATTAGGAGAAGGTTCAAAATTTGGTTCCAGTAGATGAGAATTCTTTGTCATTGGTATCTAACAACAGATAAGCTTTTTAGGATCATATGAAAACAATAATTTTGTCAGCATTGAGGAAACAGTGATGCAAGCATGCTCCACATGTTGCGCACCTGTTCTAGACTGAGGGCAAGATGGAAACAAATGGCACTCTTGTGTAATTAAATCTGTGGTGTACACAGTACCATCGCATAAAAAATGTGATAATGGGGTCTGTGGGGTGAAAAGAATCTAAAAAATGTATATGGCCTTTGCTAGTGCTATGATAGAGCTTATAGCAAAATAATGGGAGACCAAGGTCAGTGTGTCATGTGAATGCCATTATAATATTTATCCAAACCTGGTAGATTCACACATTTGCTTTCTTTAAAAGAAATGAGTCAGTCTGTACCTTTCCAATAGAATGCAATGAAGTATTCCATTGTTTTAGATTCTGAAATGTATTGTACTGCTATAATATCACTATATTTATCTAGATGTACCATGGTGCAGAGACCATTCAGGAGCAGTAAAATAAAGTAAGACATAAAACATGGATCTAGAAATGCACAGGTAAAACTAGTGCATCATAATAAAAAATATCGAAGGGAATAAATAAATCCCAAGCAGTATTCTTGCCACATAAAACATCGCATACAAAAATACTTTTATTATGTAGCCTGTATAATGTTTGTAAGGCAGCTTTTCTTGAATCTGATTACTTTATCAGTTAAACACCTATATTGATACAATTAATTCATTAATTTATTATCTGATGCCTGTTTTATCCAGGTTTGGTATAAGAAGACTGTTGCTAGCATGGTTCATTACTCCTTGAAGGCATTGAGCCAAGGTACTAGAAGCGTTAATAAAAGATGTTTTGCAGTCTTTCCACTGAGTTCCGAATCGTGTGTTTTCTGGTGTAATCCAGGTTTGGGTCATGAAAGTGCAGGAGACAAGCTTAATACTCAATGGACATAGAACCAACCTCTCAACTGAACAGATTTTTGCAGAATGTCTAGATTTTTCCTCATATTTTTGGTATGGTCCTCATAAACTTTTGGTTTTCTGGTAAATCTCTGGCAAAGCATTGAGAATTGAAGTCAGAAAATAATGATAGGCATTTGAGTTTCAGACTTCATTCCCTTCAGAAAATGCATGCTAATGTAAAATGTGTTATCCTATCAACTTTCTATGTTTGTAAAACCAATATTTAAAAATTGTCTCTATTCTTGGGTCTTTGTCCGCCCATTATTTATGGCTTTGTCCAGAGTTCTTGCTCTAAGAGGTTGAGAGGTGTGGGCATAAGGCTGAGAATCAATCTGGGATCTGATGCTTCTTTATCATAAGATATGTGGATGTATACTCACACACACACACACACACACACACACACACACACACACACACACACACTTGTATATTTATACATGCACGTATGCAAACGTGTATTTATATACACATACACTTGCACACAAATGTATATTTATCACAGAAATGTATATTTATACACACGCACACACACACACACACACACACACACACACACACACACACACACACACGCACACGCACACAGAAAAATGTATATTTACAAACACACGTACACACTGAACACAATCACATAGACACATGCACATACATGCTTGTGTGTGCACAAACACACATATGTACATGTATGTATACACACACACACACTAATGCTAATATGTATATTTCTGTACACACACACACACACACACACACACACACACACACACACACACACACACACACACACACACACACACACACACACACTGCATGTCACATTTTTCTTTTAAATCATTTGGTGGTAATGCAAAAGCTACCATAAACTGTAGCTTATTTAAATGATTTAGTCATTGCATTACAGTGCATACAGCTGAGGAATACATAAAAGGAAAACAAAGTAAAAACAAGTACCTGCATTGGAAAGCATGAGTGAATGTTGTACAAAATGCTATTACGGTTGTGTTACCAGCAATCAGCTGTCCTACTGAGGCTACATACTTAAAAAATCTCAAGGCACATTGCTGTTTTTATTTCTTTTTCAGAAATAGCACCACCTGTTGTGATCAAGATAAATGCCCTCTGCAGCAACAACAATTTAATATGCACATTTATGATGCACGAGTTATTTTATTAAATCCTGCCTAGCTTCCTACTTGGAATGACCTTGGAATGACATGTTAAATTGCCCTCTTCATTAATAAAAACGCTGCTCAACTGTTATATATATGATAAGATAAATAAAATGATTAAGAGAAAAATCAGCCTTTAATTTAAAATGGTTGTTTAATAACTAGGAAATATTAAAATGATGATTTAATGCATAACAAATCCAAACAGCCCTAAATGGTAATTGTAACAAAACAGGCATAGTCATGAATTATTTATATTGATTTTTATTTGCAGTAATTTGGGAGAAGGAAGAATTTTTTTTATGTTCATTTTACTGAACCTTTCAAAGCTCACAAATACCATTATCACTCAAAAACACCAAAATATTTTAATTTTATGTTGTTGACTCTTGTTCAATAATAACACACATTGTGTATATATAATAGTACTAACATAACATTCTTCATATATATATATATATATATATATATATATATATATATATATATATATATATATATATATATATATATTTAATCTTTTCGCTTGAATGCCATAATATTAATTCCTACTTCTGTTTTCCCTAATCCCCACCTTCCTTTGGGAGAGATAACAACACATTTTTAAGGGAATGAAAACATTGCAGATTATTAATAGACATTCAAAATGTAAATTGTTAGACAAATTAGAGTAGCTTATAGATTTTAGTCTTATTGCATATGGTACCTTAAAAAAACTTTTAGGGAATAGTAAAATTGAAACTGAGAACCATTCCAGAGCAATTCAGTTAATCAATTGAAACCATGCTTACAAGCTAAATTTTGAAAGTCTGCAGGAAATAGTTTTTCTCCTAAATTTCTTACTCATAATCAGGTGGACCAGAATCTAATATGATGGGACTTGGGCACACAGGTTTATAGCAAACTGACGTTTGACAACCATATTGCTTCCATGGTACAGAAAGCTTTCTACATGGCCCACCTCATTAGTAAGAGTATCTCATACAGGGACAAGGTTCATAGGTTCATAGGTAGGTACTAGGCTATTAGCCCTAGGGCCTATATAAGCCTAGCCAAAAAGGTACCCTGGCTTTTGCCACCCAGGAAAATTATTTTCCTGTGCCCCTGTCGAGCAGAGCCACAGAAGTGATCCCTGGGGTGAATTTCCTATTTCCCATCCAATCATCAAGATTTTTCTTGAAGAGTGCTAATGAGGAGCTCTGTTTGACATAGATAGGTAGTCTGTTCCAGAGTATGGGAAGTCTCTGGGACAGGAATCTATCCCTCCAGCATGTCCTGTTTATTGTGGTGACAAGGTTTAGGTCCCTAGAGCGTGTAGCTCAGAGGGATTGGGATTTCTTTAAGTGGAGCATGTCCAACAGCTCTGGGTTTGACATAGCTTTATATGTTAGGCAGAGATCGCCTCGGAGTAGGCGATATGCTACGGAGTAAAGCTGGAGTTTTTTGAGATGGTCAGTGTAGGGCATTTGTTTGAGGCCAGTAATCCTCTTTGTGAGGTACTTCTGTGGCCTTTCCAGCTGCTGCAGATGTCCTGTGAGGTACATTCCAAAAGGGGCGTTGTACTCTATAATGGGTCTAATGAGTGTTGAGTAGAGGGGAACAATGACCTCTTTTTTTCCTGGATGAGAACCCTTTTATGATGAGGTGTGCCATATAGAAGGACTTCCTGACTACTGTGGCGATGTGACTATCAAAGGAGAGACTACTGTCCACCTGGGTCCCAAGGTCTCTTATTATGCATTCGGTGTTAAGTAGATTGCTGCCTATGTGGTAGTTCATGGGTACAGAGTTTTTACCAAAGGGGATGACACTGCACTTTTTGGCATTGAGCTTGAGGCCATGGCTCTGACACCAGGCATCTGTCTCAGTGAGGCCCTTCTGTACGATATCCACATCATTTGGGGACTTGACTATGGCTCGTAGTTTGCAGTCATCTGCGAACTTCGTTAGCCTGTACTTCAGAGAAGTAGATACCAAACAGGAGATGTCCCAGGACGGAACCCTGTGGTACTCCACTTGTCACTGCTTTGAGGTCAGATTTGGAGTTTCCAACTTTTACAGTGTGTGTTCTGTCAGTGAGCTAGTTGGCAACCCATCTTGTGACATAGGGATTTATACATAGTTTAGTGAGTTTAGCTATAATTCCAGAATGGGGAATGGTGTTGAAAGCCTTGGCGAGGTCAAGATAGGCTGTGTGAACCACCTTATCCTTATCTACGGCTTTGGTGACTGCCTCAAAGATGTCATTCAGGCTCAGGAGGCAGTATCTGCCTTTCACAAACCCAAACTGGGTGGGATCCAGAGTTTGGAGGTTACCAATATCTTTGTTTATGAGTTCCATGGTGATACGTTCCATGGCCTTGCAGACCAAGCTTGTCAGGCTAATAGGTCGATAGTTCCCTGGATCAGTGGTGGCTCCCTCTTTGTGGAGTGAGATAACTGTTGCTGTGTGCCATTCAGTGGGCACAAAGCCTGATGCGAGGCTATTATTGAACATGGTGCTTAAGTGGGGATCCAGCTCATTCTGAAGTTCGTGTAAAACACAGCCTGGGATGTTGTCCAGTCCCATGGATGCTGTGTTTTTGGCTTTAGAGAGCACAGCTTTTACCTGCATAGTTGTGATTACAGGGACTCTGCATTCTTCCTGTATAGATATGGGCCCTTTAGGGGGTGAGAGGGGGTAAAGTTAGCACTGACCCTATCTGCCAGGATGTTGGCAATATCAGTTGGTTCTGTAATTTTCTTGCCTTTGTGCTGTAACTCAGAGCAGATCTGGGTGTTGCCATCGAGATTCTTGACATAGCTATAGAATGCTTTGTGGTTGTCCTTGGAATTAGCGGTGGTTTTGTTTTCATAGCTAGCTTTGGAGGATCTTATAAGGGATCTCAGCTTCTTACTGAGGCTGACCAGGGAGCTCCTCCACTCATGGGATTTTACTCTCTTTTGCAATAGTTTCTTCCTTCTGTTGTACAGTTTGTTTATGGCAGGGGACCACTACATTGGCTTCCTTTTTTTGGAGGATAGCGTCTTGGTTCTGTTTGGGATAGCACGATCCATGCACTCGTGTAAGTGAATATAGAGTGCATTTGTACAAGATTCGGCAGTTGTAACTGTATTGTCCATCTGCGTGGGTATTGTGAAGTTTGTCACTACTGTCCTAAGAAGCATGAAGTTGGTTTTGGAGAAATTTTTTACTGTGGTTTCCTTAATGGGGGTGGGGGCAGGATGTGGATATCAAGGGTGATTAGCTTATGGTTGGAGCGGACCAACGAGGAGTTGACTTCAGGTGTCGAACACCGGTCACTCATGTTAGCAATGACTAGGTCTAGAATATTGTTTCCCCTGGTGGGGGTGTGGATAGGTTGATCCAGGACACTGGAGTTTATGAATTCCAGAAAGCGTTGAGCTAAGGAGTTGTTACACGAGTAGTTTTCCCAGTTAATGGTGGGGTAGTTGAAGTCGCCCATTATTAGGGTGTTTGGTTGAACCCTAATATTTTCCAGTACATCAAGAAAAGAGGAGTGGGAATCCTGGGGCATAGTGGGGGATCTGTAGCAAGCTACAATTTGGATTGCAGTTTTGCCCAGAGTTAGTTGCACTTGGATAACCTCGGATGCATTATGCTGAGCAACTAGCCTGGAGGTGTGGATATACTTAATGAATATGGACACACCTCCGCCTTTGGTGTTTCAGTCCAGGTTACATGGCCGAAAAGTGTGGTATGAGTTATAGCCTGGTAGTGCAGGGATTCTCTCTGGAGCCTTGAACCAGGTCTCAGTCACTGTACAGATATCGATGTTCTCCATTTTAAAGAGTGCCTCGAGTGAGTGCATTTTGAGATTTAGACTTCTAGCATTCAGTAGCATTACCCTCAGTTTTTGCTTGCCTGTTCCTGTTATGGTGGTGAATTTGTTATTTGAACCTTGCCTAAAAAAGGCACTATAGGGACAGCAAGAGCCTTAGCCAGTATCCAGAATCCCAGGGGCGACAGGTGCAGGCCATCTGTGGCAAAGCCTCGTGGTCCGTCGACCATGTCATCCCAAGCAGACAGATACTGGATCCCCTTAGAATGGCACCAGAAGCTTAGCCAATTGTTGAAGTCAATCATTTTGTCCTTGTACTGTGCTATCATTCTGGGCGATGGCAGAATACTACTCAGGGTTAGGATCATACCTGCCTGGGCTACAAGATTGGAGAGCTCTTCCATGTCTCTTTTCATGTAGTCCAGGGAGGTATGTCTCAGATCATTCACACCAACATGGACAATGACAGAGTCATATTTGTACTTGTTATGGAGTGACTTGAGTGCATGAGTTATGTGACAGATCCTGGCACCTAACAGGTGTAACAAATAGATGGAAAAAAAAGGTTGTGAGGCATGAAAAAATAAATTACTTTTTAAATACATTACTGGAATGCCAGTCAAAATCAAGTATAAAAATAAAAGCAAGCAGCACTCAACTCAAACCACTTCTCCTTGCACTGCAGTTCTAATTATAATTTATATTCAGCTTTATAAAAGTACCAAGTAACATGCTGAAAGTAGCAATCACACACACACGCACAAACACACACACACACACACACACACACACACACACACACACACACACACACACACGGTTTTTATGCCAGTCTTTCTTGTCGCCTGGCTGAGCTACTTCATGTCACGAAATGTTCTTAGATGCAGCAGATTCAATCCATAATATCCATAAAAACAATCCAGAACCAACTAGTACTCCGAAGAACTGAGTTACCACACCTTATGTCACTTAAAGTGAGAATGACTACAACATAACACAACTGATTGGGGCCATTATTTTGTCGTATGTGAAGGAGCACATTGCCTAATGTGTGTTACTGCCACTGATGAGATAAAAAAGCTCCTTCAGGTAATAAATAAACAAAATACAAGCACTACATATTTTACATATATATTGTAAGCTGGGCTGCTGTCATTTGTCTGAAAGTTGTATTTGTTAATCTGTTATTCCTCCTATTCAGTCCATGTTTATGAGGTTAATACAGCGATTTGGTTTTGGAAAAGATAACGTCCAATTAGTTTATTGTGTAAGAGTCCTGTTATCCACTTTAGTAAATAATAGCTATGGTTTACCTAGAAACAGATGTAAGGCATTTACCAAAACTGCCCCAAATGAATCCACTTTCTTATACATTACTTCTTGTCTCATCCATTCTCTAACGCAAGTTACTGATATGTATAAAAAAAAGTGTACGCATATTTGTATATGTGTGTGCGTGTGTTCAGTTCTGTATCATACTGTCAATGACAAACAGTTTTAGATCACTATACTTTATCTGAGTAGCTGTCAGCTGGCCATTTTAACAGCATTTCCCTTCACGGGTAATGATGTCAAAATTTAACGTTGCTAACATGTCTCAACCGAATATCACTCTGATCAAGCGTCTAATATATATTAAGTTATTTTAAAATCATTAATTTAGCTTTGACATCTTTGCTTTTTAACATGTATTCCCTCTACCTTACCACAATTAAGACTGTGGGCCATTTATTCTACTCACTGCAAGTCTTCTAATCAGGAATTAATCTTATTTATAAAATTCAGAAAATGCGCCAAGATGTGACTCTCTTATGCACTGTCATCATTGTTTGTTCAACCCTTCATGCACAGGTACATCCAACTCCAAGGTTCTACAGAAAAGGGACTTGAGTTTACAAACAGATACAAACAAGAGCAATGAGTTTCTGCACTTGGATGGGCGGTGATACGATGTGGGAAGGTTTTCAAGAGAATGGCTAAGAATAAAACAGCTCAGTCAGCAAAAGAAGCAAAACACTGAAAGCTTTTGTGTGTGTGGTTTGGAAACATGCTTCCTGGTATTTTAATGATGTGAAATGTGATTTTTTTTTTTTATTTTTTTAATTAGGAGCATTTGTGTAACATGTACAAAAATAGATTCCGTAACAGGGATACAAACAATTCTAAAACTAATGCAAGATTTCCATCAAAAAGTTGCACGAGACAACATAACTGACCTGACCACTGTTTATACCACAGTATCAGTACGGCACATTTAAGCCTTCCTTTGTGTAATTTCTACCAGATTAGCAACAACCATGTTCCACTCCAGTTGTGAACCTCATCCATCCTATTGTAAGCGTTTACACTGCAAGCTGCTGTCAGACTTCAGCACACATCTCACTGTCTCGGATTTTCAGAGATACTAGTGATTTTACTTTAAGCTTCTGTTCTGCTACTCATAACAACTGTGATTTTATTACAGAAAGGTGACAGTCAAAGCCATTTAGTAATGTCAAATATTATTTCACGTTTTATAAAGGGAAATGTGAATTCTTGAAGTGTGCCTGATATGGGACCCTTGCACATTGTTATAATTGTTGTTTTTGTAGTTGTCCTCATCACCATAATTATTTTTATTTTGACTTTATCCCTGATTCTGAAGAAAAAGGAGTTGAGGCCTACGGACATCAAATTACATGTTTTAAAACCATTTTGGACTAAATGTGGCTAAGTTTATAGTCAGTGATCTTGCGCAAGTCACTTATGTTCTTAATCATTCATACTACAGCTATAGAAGTGACGCCTAGAGCCGAACAACTGTTTATTTCCTCTCGGCCAGATAAGAAATAAATCTGAATCTATTATAAGAAGGGCAGAAATGCACATCAGAAATTATGACAGTAATAAAGTCTTTGGGCATATAATGCATCCTTATCTAAAAAAAAAAAAATAAAGGCACATTTTCTTTAACTTTCTAAATTGATAGCTGTTGGAATTGTGAAGTGTGTTGTGTGGTTCTTTATGGTCCTCAAAAGACAACAAACTTTATATTTATTAACCAAATAGTTAAAAGCCCTTGAAGTAAAGCATTGCTAACTCCACACACACACACACACACACACACACACACACACACACACACACACACACACACACACACACACACACACACCCCCTACCTGAGCCCAAAGTCCCTGCAGTAGTAAATAATCCATTCCAGCAAAATCCATCCATAGCAGCTGTAAAATCCATCCATTCCTGCATTACGCAAGTCCTTCCCCTTTCATGAGGCTCATCCTAGTCCTTCTCCTTCCCATGAGAGCACCAGTCTGTGAACATTGCAGTTCGATCCCCTTCCAGTCTATGCAGTTACAACTGCATAGACGTCTGGGATATTTGGAGTTGAATGTTGTCTTCTTAATCCGGACTGCTGGTGAGACAGTCTGGATTCTGTGAGCATGCTCCACACTGGTTCACCAGCAGTCTGGATATTGGAAAATGCCACGAGTGTGCATGCATGATGTTCCAGGACTCGCGTTTGTTTTTATTTTGTTCTTTTCTTTTCTTTTTTGTTTATTTACTTTTTTTACAGCTGCAGCCCAATAGCACAAGCCACCTCTGGTAGATATAGAGGTGTGTGCGCGCGTGTGTGTGTGTGTGTGTGTGTGTGTGTGTGTGTGTGTGTGTGTGTGTGTGTGTGTGTGTGTGTGTGTGTGTGTGTGTGTGTGTGTGTGTGTGTGTGTGTGTGTGTGTGTGTGTGTGTGTGTGTGTGTGTGTATACCAACTCTGAGATTGCACCACAGTGGGGGATTGTAAGAATGGTGAGACAGAGTGACCATTCTGACGTCAGCCATTGGTTTCCTCATGGCTGGCCAAGTGTAACTTTTCAAAACTCCTTGTTTCAACATTCTCGGGTTTTGCTTAGATGAACATTCACTTAAAAGCTGTTAAGCATGTCGTACTCAACATTTTAAGCATTCATTTATCTAATAGGGAACCTATGGAATATATTAAGATGTAAGTGTAAAAAATTAACTATTTGTTACCCTGGATTTTTGGGACAAGTTTTGTGGTGAATGGTACAATCCTGTATTTCATTTATGCATTGAAGGGAAAATCACTGTGTATTATTTGCTACCCATTCCATGAGGGTCTGAGGAGTGAGACCCTAGGTGAACTTGCAGTTACCCATCCACTCATCTAATTTAGATTTAAAGAAAAGTGAGGGAGCTACTAAGCTTGACATGGAATGGAGGCATATTCCAAAAGTAGGGGAGCCTTTTATCCCACCAAGTCCTCATAATATCATGATACAGATTTATCTCCTTAGAGTGGACATTACTGTTAAGTTCTACAAACCTGCAGAAGGTGAAGTATTTCAAGGCTGTTTGTGCTTTGTTAGCCAACCAGAAATCACCACAAAAAAGGTGGTAAGAGACTAAACAGGCATTCCTTGCTGCTTGATGGGATCATACCTAAAAAAAAGTGCTGTGTTTTTTCTACCTGGACCATGTTTCTGATTAAATATATGACACCGGAGGCATCATGAAGGGTGTAGTACAGTGGCTATATAACTTCCTGGGGCCTGAAGGAAAGTCCCCCAGTAATTAGTTATGCTAAGTAGGGAAATTATCTCACAATGGTTGAGATGTGTTGGTTGATGGAGAATTCACTGTTCACAAACATGCCCAGGTCTCTAAAGATGGTGTGTATTTTTAAGGGGGTGTCTTCAATGTGTTAGTTGTAGGGGAACTCTTTGTTTCCCAAACAGAACAATGCTGCATTTTTTATCATTGAGCTTTAGTCCATGGCGAATGCATATGTGCAGGGCCGGCACCACCATTAAGGCAAATTAGACATTCACCTAGGGTACAGACCATGAGAGGAGCTCGTAATACCTCTCTAATTTAATTAAATGTAGTGAGCATTCATGGAACTCAGAGCAGCTAGCATGCATGCTTGAGTTCCGCTTTAACAAAAAAAAAAAAAACACACCTACTTTTCTTGTTATCATTGCCAGATTGCTTTAAAAACAGTCCAGATTAACTAGAGATGGCAGGGATCTGAGACTGACTGGACTGTTTAGTCAGCAGCCACGTACATGACGTGGCTGCTGATTAGTCCTATTGCTCTCACACTCTCTTCCCACTCTTTGCATTTGGTAAACAATGAGTGAGAGTGAGAAAGAGGCAGTGGAGTCTTCTTCCGAGGCATGAATTTTATTAGTGCTAATTAAGCAGAATAACGCAAATGGCTATATCCAAAGGCAAGCTTTATTAAAGATGTAAGCACTTTCACAGTTCAACAGACTGTTTCATCAGACATGAATCATTCTAACTTAGCCTACCATTTAAATACATCCTTCATTAATTAATCAATTAACATTTAAAGAAATCACAGTTAAAACTCTTAAAAAACAATTCTAATATTAAAAACAACACAACAACCTGTGAACCTTATACATACTTATATTACCTTAAAAGGTAGTAATAAATTAATAAAACTAGCAAAAGCTAATAAGAAATTTTTAATAAAACTATCAGAAACTAATAGGAAATTTTTATCTACACAAGGGTCTAGATTTTAATAGGGGGTGCATGGGGACTTTGTCGTTCAACCCTCTTCCTTTATTTGCTCCCATCCTAATAATGCACCTAGTCTCGCTTTCTTCAATTATTCTTTAATTTATCAACTGTTGTCAATGAAGTAGGTGATAATCTTGATACTGCATATGTGAGAAAAATTTTCACCGAACACTTTACAAATTTGACAGAATGCTTTGCATTTTACTTTCTTTCAAAAGAAGATCCACACATAGGAAATTCATGGATCTGGAATCCATTTCTTTATTTGGTTTTATTAATAATGTCCCCTAATCTTTCTCCATCCTCTATCTTATCAATTATATACATCTAGAGCTTGGATAACATTACTGGAATAATAAACTGGCATTCTTACTGGATTGTTCTTTGCATTTGCCCTAGAACTTGTCATGTCATTATCTGAAAAGTAAGGTCTAGCTTGTGTAGGGGCCACTTTAGCACAGGTCACAAAGATGAGAAAAACACAAGCTAGTCCTTATTCTGGCCTATTTTAACAGCAGAAGAAAAGATTAAAGAGAACGTGGGATTATGACCTAGCTTTACTTTTAAAAATATTAAATAATCGAACAGGATTTTATGTTATTCTAGAGCAGGAGAATGCAAGACTAAGATGAAAGGGACTACCAAACCATGTCAAAAATGTTATTTTTGTGACAGCATTGATGATACTGGTCAGTTTTTACATCCAGGTATGAATAGGAAGTTTGTTTTTAATGTGGATGCTGACTGTAACAATGTACATTTAGTTTATCTAGCACACTGTGTAGAATTTCAGTCCTTCTATATAGGTAAAACCAATCGGAGATTGGGGGGGGGAACATCAGTATAATATAGCAAGACAAATGTCCACCAATGCATTAACAAAACATGTTATGAATTATAACAATAAGCATTATTTTAATTTCTTAGCAATTGATAAGATAGAGGATGGGGAAAGATTAGGGAACATTATTAATAAAACCGAAGAAAGAAATGGATTCCAGATCCATGAATTTCCTATGTGAAGAACTTCTTTTGATGGAAAGCAAAATGCAAAGCATTCTGTCAGATTTGTAGGTGTTTGGTGATAATTTTTCTCACATAAGCACTATCAAGATTATCACCTATTTCATTGGCAACAGTTGATAAATTATGGAACATGTCATAACAATCCAAAGAAGCTCTATTCTTCCAAGCTACCAACTTTCGTTCCTGCCCTAGAAAAGAATAGTTCATTCTGTAGTCCAAACACTCTCAACAAAACTTTGCCCCTTGATAACCATCGTACCTCAGTATGCAGTAACAGTTGCTTGTGATCACCTTCCATACTATCACATAATAATAAGAATAATTGAGAATTTAATGTATTAGGTTTAACATAATTTACAATTTGTACTACTTCACTAAGTGCACTGTTTAGTTCAGCTGACATTTTTTTTTGCAAGTCTTTCTTGATGGAGGAAGCAGTGTGTTGATTTACATTCTGGTGCAAGCTCTTAATATGGCTAACTATTCCAGAATGTTTTGCTGCCTTTGCATGTGCACTGTCAGAACACACCCTTAAACAAAATTTAAACTCCAAGCCACATTTGTTGACAATATAATCCTTCAAAGTTTTATAGACTTCAGAGGTAATTGTGTTGGTAATGAAGCAGGGAAAAATAATTCTTCCTTCATATCACCATCATCTTCAAATCACACATATACCAAAAGAATTGCCATGTTAGACATATCTGTGCATTTATCCAGTTGCACTGAATAATGTTTTGCCAGCTTTATTTGTTCTACAAGCTGCTCTTACATGTCATTAGCCATTTACTGAACATGTAAAGTTATGCTGTCATTGGAAAGTGACACTTAACTACCTTCTTTGCTGCAGACTTACCCAACATTTCCAATCAAACATCTTTGATACATTCTTTCACTAATGTCTCAGCAATTGTAAATATTTTTTTAGTTTTTGCAACCTGAAGTGTAACTTTATAAGTAGCTTGCAAAGCACCAGTGTTAATATGTGAAATAGTGAATACATGAAACATGCCATGGATTTTATACTCATCAGTCTTGCAGATCCCACACCAGTTCCTTGACAGGATGCTGTAACACATAGGGAGCATTTATGGTTTCCATGGAATGCAGTGGACAGGGCAAGGCATTTAACAAATGGTCCATTTTGCTAAAGTACTGGGAGTTATTGTCACACACACATCACTATCAAAGCTGCAACTGTTCCACATGGTGTCCAGTACATCAGCCAGAAGGGCTTCCATTCCATCAACAGTAAGACAGTGTGCAATATACATTGTATCAAATATGTTTCTGTGTGTTACCCAGGTAGTTTCAGTTATCCCCAAATCTGAAACACATGCAGTCTATATCAACATTTCATGTGGGGTAATCTGCCACAGGAATGTCACACTGGTAGATATGTGGCAGGTACATATGCCAGCATGTTTATGGCCCCTATTCAACAAGACAGCAGGCCACATATAATGGTGTCTACTCTTCTGTGTTGCAAGTGATGCTAGGCATGCATTGGAGCCATGGATGATCACCCTCATCTGAACCATTCCCCCCGACCATGGCTGAGATAGCTTACAACAGCTCACAGCCACATAACATTATTGAATGCATGTTTGTAATTGGAAAGGGACAGTTCAAAGGGTGAATATATTTGGTGGTACTCTGCAACATACACCTGAAACCTGTAGCCAAGTGTTTGTGCTGTACACCATTTAGCATAATACTTTAATACATAAGCAGATACAACAAGAAGGAATATTACAATACTGCCTAATAGATCCATCACAGCAGCAATGGAGGAGTTAGGTGGAGAGCCATGGGATGAACAGGCTGTAGAAGCATCTCATGTAAAGCAGAGGCAGATGCAACACATTGCAATATTGACAAAGAGGCAACATCTGATTCACATCTATGGTCCATTGTGCAGACAACACAAAGCTGAAAATCATGTTATATAATACAATGTGATGCATTCTATAGTAATTTTGTGCATCAGACATAATCACACGCATGCAGCTTTCAAGGTAGAAAGGGCATGGTCAACACCATCTGCAAAGGTAGGGTGGGGCACAGTGAAAGGTGAAAGGTTAAAACCATGTTATCATTGGTTCATAAGTGAATACTAGGCTAATTTCCCTGAAAGAGCATTTTAAGCCTAGCCACAACCAGAAGTCAGAATCAAACCTTACACATCGTGTCTATGAGGTGAATATCTTAACCATTATGTCAACCTCTCCCCCCATATATAGACACTAGGCTATCAGTATACAGACTATTACAAGCATAGCCAATAAACAGAGGTCAGACTCAAACCCTGTAACCTAGTACCTGTTAGGTTAAGATATTAACCATAATGCTACCTCTCCTAAGAAATAAGTCATGCGACATGGATGTGGTATTTGGATACATTGGTAATAGGTTGGGGGGAGTCAGGGATCACGTCTTCCAATGGTGGTCTGGAGCTGTCATATCATTAACAATGGCCATGTGTACTGTGTACTCTGCTGGCCTGTAGTTTCAGGTCTTGATACAATTAAGCCATTGATTGGTGCCAAGTATTGCACCTTGGTTGGAGAAAGACCTGTAGTCATGGTGATGTTGCCAACCAACATGCCTCTCCACTAGAGTGTTTGTGCACATGCTCAAGACAGTGCAGTGACAAATGCTGTCTGTGGTGGTGGCCTCTGTGTAGCCTAAGTGGGGCAAACAGTTACAGGATATGCAGAGTTACACACTGGTGAGGCGTGAAGTCTGACCTTCTCTTCCACTCTCACATCTTTTGTGAGGAATTGTCTTTGAGTCCTCCAATGTTAACAATGCTGGCACTACTAGTGTGTCAACTAACTGTGCCTGTTGCTGTCATTGTTATCTGAAGATTATCTGCTGATATCAGACAAGTCTTATCCTCTCGTATTGGACCATCTTCCAGTGGAACTGCTGAAAACAGAAAGATAACATACCTGTTGCAGCAGTGAAGCATATGCCTCTTGCATCCCCTACAGACATGTAGGCAGTAATCTCCTGCCCAGCTCTACGATCCAAGCTACAAACGAAGGCTAAAAATGACATGTCTTTGGGACTAAATAACATATCAGGCTGCATTGTCATCAATACTTAGTACATCCTTCTGAACCTCTGCTTATATTTTTCAACCTCAGCCTAGCTACAGAATTTATGCCTGGGGAATAACCACTGTCACCCCCCTTACACAAGGGTGGTATTCTATAGACCCTGATACATTATAGACCCATCAGAATCAGCAGTCTTATATGTAAAGCCATGGAATTTATCATAGCAGAACTAGTTTATGCAAACATAGGAAACTTAACTGATGAAGATATCATTCATTTTATTTTTGAAGGGTAGATCCTAGCTCCTGAACATGATAAACTTTCTGACCTGGCCAAGGCTTTTGACAATATCCCCTACGGGGGTATTATTCAAAAATGTGTCAAATTTAATATAAACATCAAAGTTTTCCACTGGATTGCAACTTGTTTATACAACGGGTCCCAAGTTGTGAAAGCTGCTGGTACTCTCCCTGAAAACAAGATTGTAACTAGTGGGTTACCACATGGATTAAAGATAGACCTTCTCCTGTTTGGCATTTATTTTGCAAAAATCCAAGCCAATTTTCCTTGAGTGTGGTTGACCAAGTATGTTGATGACTGCAAACCGAGCACTGTTATCTGCTTACCCACTGATACTAAACTGCTCCAAACAAGACAGAAAATATGCACATACCTGAAGCTAATTGTAAAAAGTGCACTACAGTAATATTCAGCAAAAACATCTGCTTCCACCTTGTATGTTATAAATGGTGCTTATGGTTATAACAGACCCGGGTATGTATGTGGACAGTTCTGTCATTTGATCATCATGTTTGCTCCATAATTAGGAAATCCTTCTATCTGGCCCAGTTAACCTCCAAGAGAGCATTTTCATGATACAAAGATGTCATGTTAGCACTGTACTTTTCCTGTATCAGACCCATCATTGAATGCAATGCTGTTTTTCGCATGTATAAATCCCAGCAAATCACCAAAATGAAAACGCCTCATCAATTTTTAAATAAGAAAATAAAAAGTTTCAAATCCTTCAGCTGCCTTAAATACTTTAGCTACCTGAATAGGTTGGCACAACCCTCCTCATCCTCAGTAGCCTACCATCTGTTCCATCTTGCTTTTTGAGCCATGAAATACCCAGTCCTGTTTGATTCCCATTTCTTCACAAAAGCAGTGGCTCCACAAACTCTCATACCACAGACCTAAATCTACACCTTCACCAACAAATAAATAAGTCTCACTGTTCATATAGGTTCCTAAGTCAGCATAGTTCCACCCTATAGAATATGTTACCACAAAAGGTCAAGGAAAGCACTACTTTAGCTACCTTTTGGGCTAGTCTTAAAGATCAGATGGGTATACACAAATTACATCCGTGTTATTTTGTATGGTCCTGCTCAATATGGAAGGATAGCACGATTATGAGCCTGTATATGCTGTCAAGGACTTTCATGTGTTTCCACTTAAAGGTGTATATGGTTATGCATGTTATGATTGCTGTGACTGCTTGCCTGTTATTGTTCTTATTTTGCTATGAGGGACCACTCACCCTCCTCAGTCAGGAAATTCAGAGACCTACTTCTTCATCCCAGAATGCCTTGCTTGTTTTCCCCTATGCTTAGTGTGCACATGCCATGTGTGTAGGGCCTGTAGTGATACTTCAGTCTGCTGGGTGATAAACATTTCCAGCCATTGCCTATCTTGTAGACCCATGATAAGATGTGTACACTAATGGGTTACCTCAACACAGAAATAAATAGGACATGCTGGAGGGACAGATTCATAACCCAGAGGCTCCCTACACTCTGGAACAGAATCCCAGTCCATGTTAGGCAGAGCCCTTCACTAACTCTCTTCAAGAGAAATCTTGACGAGTGGATGGGAGATCGTAGGTTTACCCCGGGGGTCATCTCTGTGTCACTACTAGACAGAGGCACAGTAAACTAAACCCTAAATGGGCATAGTATTCTCATCCTAAGGGGTGGTGAAAGCCACACACACTCTGGCTAGGCTTATAAATGCCCTAGGGCAGATAGCCTAGTATGAACCTATGAACCTATGAACCTATGAACACATGATGGTCAGTGTGCATGCATATTACTGTCCTTGGCTCATCCATATGTATGCACATTGCCCCATCCTATCTAATATGGTGACACTGTGCCTGTCTGCTCTTGTGTTGTGACCACCCCCTCCCCCATAACAAACCAACAGCAGGAATGGGCATCTTACCAGAGGTCAGAGTTCTGCATCACTTTTACAGCCTGTGCTGCTGTTCATACGCACTGTTCCTCCCTCCACCCTCTACATGCATAATTCTGCCTTCACCTATGGACAGGTGTCATTATGTCCTCTCTTCCATGTTCTGCTTACAGTGCCTGTAGGCCACAGTGTGCCTTCTCACAGGTGGACATGTGACTGTCAAGCTCTTTTATTTTGTTGTTTTCCATGCCATAGTCCCCACCCAACACACACAGCTGGATATGAGACCATTGTGCCCTTGTACTGTATTCCCAGCCATTGTCCTCCCCTTTCATAACTAGACAGTTAACTGTCATGATGCTGTGCTGTGGTCCCTGTCACAGCCCCCCATGCTGCTGAACATGTAGCTGTCATACCCTTCTCCTTTATTACCTCAGCTATATTCCTGCCTCTGTTGATGCCATCCAATATGTGCTCTCTTGTAGACTGCAGACCTACATTGTTAGTCATCTTGTTTTTCTTTAGTGTGTCTCAATTTGCAGTGCCTTCTTCAGTGAAATTCTAATTCTGACATGCTCATTTGAAGGTAGTCTTATGCAATATAATGACTAAACTTTATAAAATGTTAAAACAGACCATGCAGCATAGTCATTATGCTAATGGAGGAATTTAATGTGAATATTTCCAAATCACTACTATAATACACTGTGCTATCACAGACAATCACTGCTAGCTTGCTCAGTCCGGCTTGCTCCAGTGCTAATGAGACATGTTCACTGCTTATGCTCAGGCATGGAGCCTGTTAAGCTCCTAGTACTCAGACTCTACGCTGCAGATACTTTTGACAGTGCACTGTTCTTTCCCTGTGATGTGCAACACATGGCATCCTAATGTGCAGCCGCACACATGTGGTTAGAATTTCACTCCGTTAGTAAATCTGTTGGGTAAAAATGGACGCCTCTTGCATTGGGTTCAGCAGGGCTCCTACCTGGTGGGAGAGAGACACTAGGTTTTCCTTTATCTTTGCCCTTTTCTCAGTAGTGTACTAATTTTTTTCTACCATCTTTTAAAGCAGCAGAGGTATGTGAAATGATCAGGAAAGCCTGAGTCAGGAGGGCTGAATATCTCTCCTAGCAGTGGGGTATGTTTATTATTTTCATTAGTGCAATAAGCAGTTCTCATTTTATTTGTAATATACATGCATACTAATGTGATCTATAATTTTCTTACTTTTTTCATACAGCTACAGCTCCATCTGAGATAGAGGAACAGGAGTGTAGCAGCCACCTGGGTCTAAATCAGCTGATGATTCTGTTGTTTGATCAACAGCAGTCACTAGTTGTTCCTCTCAATAGGATATTGTAAGTGGCTCTGAAGGGAGTAGGGGGTCCTCTGCTGAAAGTGAGCCAGAGGGGTCCCTGTGGTAATGTGGTGTCAGGTGTGGAGGTTAGTTGTGTCCAATGTGACCTGGCTAGTGGACACTCACCTTAGACATAAAGGATCACCTCCTGTCAAGCAATCAGGCCAAACAGGGCAGCAAGGACCAGTACCTGCCTAAGCCTTCATCTGCAGATTTTACTGCTATCTAATTGTGCTAGCATCTGAGCTAGTCTAGTATGGCCCTGTACCCTGATTTATCTGCTATCAAGTTTTTTTGTTTTGTTTTGCATTATGTGTTTATGAGTCATTTCTCATACCTTAGCCCAATCCTCCTTATTACCAGTTGTCAACTTCCTGTATGTCTGTGTTCCTAGGGTATTGCTCCCACCTTAGTCTATATACCATGCCTGCATATCTATGCCTGAGTTTCATATTAATTTATTTGCCCCTACTTCTTTCACTAGTCGCTCTAGCCTTTCCACATATATTTCTTGTTACCTTCCTATGCTACTCATACCTCTCAGCCTGGAGACTTCAAAAATCTGGACAGAGATTATAATATATTAGCTGGTTTATATTTTAAGCCAAAAAAGAGAGGCACTATGATCCTTTGGAGACGTTCAATACCTGAGCCTAAAGTTATACATATGTATACTGATAAAGAAGGTATGCTGACACTAATAACTATTGAAATTAATAAACAATACTATACACTAGTAAATACATATTGGATGCCAGAAATTGGTGCGAAAATTGTTAAAAAATTACTAGACGCTATTACTATATATCTTAAAGGTGAACTAATTATAGCAGGAGATTTTAATTGTGTATTAACAGAAGCAGATACTACTAACAGACAAAGCATAAAACTGTCATCAGCAGCAAAACATTTAAAACATTTTATTAATGATCTAAAATTATGTGACATATATGAATTGAAATCTGATAATTCATTACATTTTACACATTAATCATTTTGTTTTGGTACCCAAACAATTATTGATAAAGTGTTCACCTCTAATAGCCTATATTCTAAAAGTGATGATGTACTAATAACATCTTGCCCATTGTCTGATCACAATGCTATTTCATTTACTATTACTTTTAAAACTGATAATCTAAAGACTTTAAGGAATGGTTTATAATCGGAATAAATCAATTTATAGAGAAAAATTAAAATGAGATAGTTACAGACATTATATTCTGGGACTCTTTAAAGGACTATTTATATGGTAAAATTAAAAGCTGGTATATTAACAAAAGAAAGAAATGGGAGAAAGAACTAAAAACTTTACATTCTAAAATAGATATTTTAAAAATAAGTTTAAACCCAAATGATATAAATATTAATCTCAAATTAAAATCATTAAATCAAAAATAATTAGATAAAATGCAACATATAATCTCAACTAGAAAAATGGAAAAATTGTTCATATTCAATTAATCCCAAAAGCCTACATAAATTAGCCATAAGATCTAAGAGAAACAAGACCAACTATATTAAAGAAATTAAAACAAATCAAATGGGGAAACATAGAGAAATAACTGATTGAAAGGATATATTGGAATGTTTTAGATCTCATTATGAAAATATAAATAACACTTCGACAACTTTAGACATTGACATCATCACAAGTAACTTTTTGAAAAATAATATACAACAAAAATTAACTTCTTCTTCTTTCAGCTTTTCCCAGTTAGGCGTTGCCACAGTGGATCAACTGTCCGCTCATGATTGGCAGTGGAGTTTTTATGGTGTCGAGTTGCCAGCCCGGCACCCAACCTTCCACAGAAGGCGCACACATATACGCACACACTCATGCCTAGGGCCAATTTAGAGTGTCCAATCCACCTACAGCATATCTTTGGGATGTGGGAGGAAACCAGAGCACCCAGAGGAAACCCACACGACCACAAGGAGGACATGCAGACTCCGCACAGAAGGCACCCCAGCCGAGGATCGAACCAGAGAACCTCTTGCTGTGAGGTGACAATGCTAACCGCTGCACCACCATGGCCACCCATACAACAATTAACTAATGAACAAAAAATATTATTGATAAACCTTTCTTATTAAAATAATTAAAAGACCAAATTAAAAATATTAAGACAAATAAAGCTCTAGAACTTTTTGGGTTAATCCCTGAATTATATAAACTCATGTCAGACAATATTGTTAAACTGTTACAGAATGTATTTCAAAAAATTAAAACTTCTCAAGTAATTCCCCCTACTTGGCATTATACCCTTGTAACTCCCATTCTTAAAAAAGATAAAGATTGTAAACTTTGTTCCTCTTATAGGCCTATATCTTTTCTTAATGTTGATTATAAATTACTTAATCATATAATGCTAAAATTAATTAATGAAGATCAGACAGGCTTTATTCTAAGTAGAAAAGTTCATGATAATATAATTAGATTAAACACATTAATTGATTTAGCCAACAAAAATAAAAAAGAACTAACAATAATTAGTTTAGCTTAAAACAGAGCATCTGATTCTATTAGCTGGTTATATCTATTTAAAGAACTTAAAGAATATAACTTTTTTGAACTATTTATAAATGTCATCACTGATCTATATAATAATTCTTATTCATTTGTGAAAATTGGTTCTCTTCTAAGTCATTCAAAGTTTTAATGGGTACAAAACAAGCTTGTCATTTAGCCCCCTTATTATTTGCTATAGCTATTGAACCCCTTGCAAATTGTATTATAGAGCAAATTATGGAATTAAAAGATTTTTAACTGATGAGGAATTAAGTTGTAAAATTCAGTTATTTGCAGATAAGACATAGAATCCTCTTTATCACAAATTACTATGCCCTTAAATTATTTTGAGAAGATCTCAGGCTTAAATTGTAATAACAACAAAACAAGAACTTTATTAATAAAACAACCACCAATTTCCTAAATAGCTTTACCTTATTCAAATGGAACAATACCCAAATTAATTATCTTGGAATTACTATTACACCTTTAGTAAAAAACACAATTCAGATCAACTATATGAATTTAATAAATATAGTAAAGTGTCTACTAGAGAATTGGAATAAATCCTTTTTTACAATGGAACACAGACTTACTTTGATATAGATGATTACATTACCAAAAATCTTATTTTACATACAGGCATTAGTATTTCTTCCCACAAAAAAATTATTAATAAATTAAATACAACCCTTCTTAAATTCCTATAAGATCCTCACAAACCAATAATATCTTTTGATTGAAATTCTAAAAACTGGGAAGGTGGTGGAGTAGCCTTCCCAAATATTGAACTATATGCAAAATCCATTATTATAAACATGATAACATTATGGTTAAACTCTTTTTACCATTCTGCATGGAAATCCATACATGCGTTATTAATTCAAAATAATACATACAACCTAATCCCTCAAAATTTATTTGGAATTAATACATTTTATTGAATTTTAAAACATTACCTCACAAATGATAAAAAGATAATATCACCTATTCTGTTAGTAGATTATGTTATTCGTATATTTAAAACATTTATAGATACTAATTATATACTTATGGACTTATCCTAATATTTTCTATACCTAATACTAAGGGTTGCTTGGAAACATTTAATATAAACAGATACTAGAATTCCAGGAAATTAACTTATTCTTTTGGTATCAGTTCTTAAATGGAAACAAATTACATACTACTGAATTTCTTCTATCAAAATATTCCCTATCTAAAGATAATTGGATACATATTCATAGTTGCATAGCATATGCAAATGATAAAATTAAAGTAATAATGAATTATCAAAAAAATATACCTTTATATGTTCAAGTAGACTGGTAGTCATGAATGGAAAGAAGAAAGTGAGGAAGGAAAAAAAGGGGGGACCATATGTTGGTCTATTAATACTAATTAAACAGTATAGAGTGACCTAGAACATTTTAGCAATCCATTCATACAGTGTATGTGGTCATACAAAGATTTGAATCATAGTATCATAACTATCATTGCAACTGAGTCTGATTATATTCCTTTAAATCTGCATCAGTGAGAATACCTAATATAGATTAAAGTTGCTTAAGCATGAAAGTAGCAAAAGGAAAAGGAGACTCAATCCTATATATATATATATATATATATATATATATATATATATATATATATATCTTTGCATTCAGAATATTAAAGAAATTGGTTGTTTAAGTAGTCAAATAATATATTATCATTTAGGGCATGCTATCAAAGCAAAGAACGGTATCCTGTCAGACTTCAGTGCTTCAAAGCAACAGATATACAGTAGCATTAAAATGCAATTTCCCTCACTAGACTAGTAAAATAATCACCCCATTATAGTGCTAGCTTCTTAAAAATACATATTTAAAGTGATTCATACCTTTAGATGCATAAAAGATGAAAAAACAACCAAGAAAAACAGTTACTTTGTTTTCTAGTTTCATTTTCAGCTTACTTTCTGGTTTCTGAGTCATGCATGAGTTCAAAGATCGTGTGATGTCATGGCTCACTGTATTCCTGCTTTCAGCTTCTCTAGCTTGCTGCTAGTGCCCTGTAGATGTTCGTGCATGTGAAGAAACAGTCACAGAGGCTTAGAAAAGGCATTTTGGCAGGAATTTCAACCAACTAAGTTTTCTCCATTCTAAAGAAGCATAACAAGTGCATGAGCAGCCTCCACAGTGAAAAAAAAACATTAACAGTCCTTCTCTAAAAATGTTGGGAAAGTAAGATTTTCCCCATAAATCAATAATTTACATCCCTTAAACTAAATTAGGTTAAGAATTAAAATTAGAGCATTTAGTTAATTTAAAGCACTGAGTGTTGATATATTATACTAAGAAATGCAGATTTTAAGTAAAGACATATATATTAATCATGATATGAACATCTTTCAAAAATGTCAAGAGGAAACAAAACTATCTAAAGTAAAACATCTCCTAAGGGCACTTTTGTTGTGGATTCCATACAGTGTAATCATAATAGACTAAACAGCAAACTCTAAAGTGTTACTCCACCACTAACACACATGAATACTTTACTTTGGAAATCATGAATTAATAGTAAGATAGCATGACTTTTGTACCCCAAATGAATATATAATAAAGTTAACTGTGCCCCGCTTATAGTAAACATATCAATAGCTAAACAAATAATAGCATTGGAAATGCAAAACTGCTTTGTCTTTTAATAGTTTCATTATTTTAGCTAAAACTGTTTGTAAGAAAGAACTCTCAACCTTAAACATAAGGACACTAAATATTACTCATCAGAAAAAACACTGGCAAAAACTATGTGATTTATTAGAAAAATATTAATGCCTTGGTTTATTATCCTACTGCTGTTGACGTATGCAAATAGTTTCCTTTTTGCTGTTTCATTGTTTTTTGTACTTGAATTGTACATTTTCAATTTATAAAATCAATAAAAATTATTTTTAAAAAATCTGGACAAAGGCCCATGAAAAGTAGGTACAACTGGCCAAAAATCTGGGTGCTAATTAATATAAAATGAACATGTATAATAACATGACTTTGCCTACTACAGTGGAGTTGTGGGATACCAATATTCAAACACAAATTGAAAAACAAACAAAAATATCACAACCTAGAACCAGAAAAACAGTGTTTTATTTACATTAACATTTGAACTTGTATAAAACTAAAATATCCTCCTGTTCCATCTCAGTACTATGAACTGCAGTTTCAGGGCAAGTATGAACAGATAGGAAAACAATGGTAACCTCTGTCATGTCCCTTTAAACATTTATTAGGAAAGTGAGAGCAATACATTGCATCTACACCTTATGGATGAATTCATATAGACAGATTAAGAACACACCACTTTAGATCTAAAGGAAGTGAATCATGACACATTGGGTAGCTACATAAAAATCCCATCTAATTATATGGAATGTTTTTTACCATATAAAAAGAAAAGTCTAATTACTCATCATAAAAATCTGACATCCTGAAACATTAGTTAGCACCAGAAGGTGAGAGTCAGACTACTTACGTTTGTCAGAACTAACCTGATTCTTACACATTAGGGAGAAAAAAACTTGTCCAGTTTTGAATCTAACATCGTAGCCAAACATTTGGTTTCATTTTAGTAAGAAAAAGAGACCTACATGGCATCAATTTCAGCTACTTCTTGGGACATGAGGCAAAGATACTACAAAAAACAAGAAATTGTTTAAATTATATACAGAAGAAGTGAAAGTACTCTTTCAGCCTCTTTCCTAGCTTATGATTCAATGCCATTATAAACAATATAAAATGATTTAAATCACATACAGAAGGAATATGAACAACAACAAAAAAAATTTAACAGCAGAGATATTCTAAATACATAATTTTGGTATATGGAGGCAGGATTGGAGTAGTAGAATAAGGGTTTTGGGAAAGGAAATACTGAAGTCAAGGAAAGAGAGAAAGCAAATACTGAAGTCAAGGAAAGAGAAAATAGGGTTAGCTATTATAAAGGGAAGTGTAGTAAGGCAGAATAAGTTGTATGAATAATGTAGAGGAAATAATTAGATATATCAGGGTGATGTTCACTTACTTGGATTAATAGTCATGAGCTCAATAGCTGATGCAGGATTATATTAACCAGAGTCTTTAAAAACTTTCAGATTTTGTTTCTCTGAAAGGAGCCTGCTGCTACACTGCAGATTTTCATTATGGAGAACAAGGACAACACTATTGCATTTATCTCAGAAAATAAGTAACCAGGTCTCCTTCTTTATCCTTAAATAATCTTCACTATATACACTGATACCATCTCAGCAAAGTTCTTTCACAGCTTAAACTCTGCTATATGTCCTCCTACCTTTTCTTATAGTCTGCCCAGGCAAACACAGCAAGAAACATCCTCCTTCCAAAATTGGAATCTGGGCTACTCCTACTCGTTCTATATTAATTGGAATGTGGGCTACTCCTACCCAATCTATATTAATTGGAATCTGGGCTACTCCTACTCGTTCTTTATTAATTGGAATGTGGGCTACTCCTACTCGCTCTTTATTAATTGGAATGTGGGCTACTCCTACCCACTCTATATTAATTGGAATGTGGGCTACTCCTACTTACTCTGTATTAATTGGAATGTGGGCTACTCCTACTCACTCTTTATTAATTGGAATGTGGGCTACTCCTACTCGCTCTTTATTAATTGGAATGTGGGCTACTCCTACCTGCTCTATATTAATTGGAATGTGGGCTACTCCTACTCGTTCTTTATTAATTGGAATGTAGACTACTCCTACTCGCTCTATATTAATTGGAATGTGGGCTACTCCTACCTGCTCTATATTAATTGGAATGTGGGCTACTCCTACCTGCTCTTTATTAATTGGAATGTGGGCTGCTCCTACTCGCTCTTTATTAATTGGAATGTGGGCTACTCCTACCTGCTCTATATTAATTGGAATGTGGGCTACTCCTACTCACTCTTTATTAATTGGAATGTGGGCTACTCCTACCTGCTCTATATTAATTGGAATGTGGGCTACTCTTACTCGCTCTATATTAATTGGAATGTGGGCACT
This sequence comes from Protopterus annectens, assembly GCF_019279795.1. Lineage (NCBI taxonomy): Eukaryota > Metazoa > Chordata > Ceratodontiformes > Protopteridae > Protopterus > Protopterus annectens. The sequence goes on from NC_056737.1 coordinate 1,248,559,073, forward strand.
CCTACCTGCTCTATATTAATTGGAATGTGGGCTACTCCTACTCACTCTTTATTAATTGGAATGTGGGCTACTCCTACTCACTCTTTATTAATTGGAATGTGGGCTACTCCTACCTGCTCTATATTAATTGGAATGTGGGCTACTCCTACTCGTTCTTTATTAATTGGAATGTGGGCTACTCCTACTCACTCTTTATTAATTGAAATGTGAGCACTCCTACTTGCTCCTTATTAATTGCAATGTGGGCACTCCTACTCGCTCCTTATTAATTGGAATGTGGGCTACTCCTACTCGCTCTTTATTAATTGGAATGTGGGCTACTCCTACCCACTCTATATTAATTGGAATGTGGGCTACTCCTACTCGCTCTATATTAATTGGAATGTGGGCTACTCCTACTCGCTCTTTATTAATTGGAATGTGGGCTACTCCTACTCACTCTATATTAATTGGAATGTGGCCACTCCTATTAGCTCCTTATTAATTGGAATGTGGCCACTCCTATTAGCTCCCTATTAATTGGAATTTGGGCTACTCCTACTCGCTCTATATTAATTGGAATGTGGGCTACTCCTACTCGCTCTTTATTAATTGGAATGTGGGCTACTCCTACTAGCAATATATTTCTTCCATAATGGGGAAAAGGCTCCGTGTACTGGAAAATAGGATCAGTAGAATCATGTTCCTATTAGATGGACATATGCCCCACTGCAACCTACTTAAATCCATGAAATGGCTGTCAGTGAAAAATTGGGCCATATTTCTTCTGAGTATACTGATCTTCAAATTAACAAGGTAGATGAATGTCTATTACTGAGAACAGTGCTATCTTTCAGAAACTAGACATAGTCCCTCAGAAACTCTCAGGATAACTACTTTGACCTGGCCACAATTCAAAACAGTAACTGGAGAAAGAACCTTTTCTAGACTAAGTCCTACCATCTAGAATCACCTGTCTAATGATGTTAAAAACAAAATATCAGTTAAGGCATTTAAGCCCACTAGTAAGTAGCACCTCCAAAGGGTAGCCATTTGTACCTGCTTCAAAAATAATGAATGATATCCTAAGCTTAATGTTTCACTTTTGAATGATCAATTTATATGTATCTCTCTCTCTCTCTCTTACTAAAGACCAAAAATCAAGCAAATTGATTATATACTCTCCTCCAATATATCATATACAATACAAATATGCGGATGCTGCTCTTTTAAGTAATTATATTTGACACCTGTCACTTCCCTATGTCTTATGTACGTTCACGGACATGACATGCTGTTTTTGTTTCACTGTATATAGTCTTTTATAAAGCATACGATCTGAGCTTGAATTATGATTGAAAAGGGCCAGTTGACAAACACCGTACCTGGCTAGCAAATAGAAATTAATTAAATAAATAAATGAATACCCTTCCCCTTAGTAAGGAATGTGTGACTTGCATCATTGCAGGGGCTACTATGCTTTTCCATGTTTGAGTGCATGCTTCTGAGCAGCTGAGATGAAGTCTATTGCATACATGACTTGGTGGCTAAACTTCCACCCCAGGGTCAACCTTTATATTCCACCCATCCATACCTCTCAAGTGTCCATACTTTTGCCAACTATTTTTGCTTTATTTCTTCAAAAATTGTGGTTTTCTGGTAAATCACGGCAAATCATTGAAGACTGAAGTCAGAAAATAATTATAGAAATTTGAGTTTTAGACTTCATATCCTTTGTAAAATTCACGCTAATGCAAAGCCTGTTATTCTATCAACTTTCTAAGTTTGTAAGAGCAATACTTAAAAATTGGCACTATTTTGGGTCTTTGCATTCCCATTATTTATGGCTTTGTCCAGATTTCTTGCTCTAACAAGCAGAGAGGGATTAGAAGAAGGATTTTGGTTTCTGTGATTTATAAAGGAAATTTATTCCAAGGTACAGCAGCAAGCTTTTGAAAGGATCTTTCTCATGATAAACTGTTCTATGAATTCTTTTTGTCTTTTACACAACAACAATGCCAGTATATGTTCAAAGCAATTGGCAACATATTCACTGCCTCCCAGCATGCAGTGCAGCTATTATTGTACCACAGCACATTTCATGTCAGGCCCTCCTGCTTCAGGGCAGTACCAGAGCACTATGTTCACTGCCCTTCTCCTGTGGCCTGGCCTGTCTATTTCTGGCTAATGTATACTTGAATTCTTACTGTGCCACGGTAAGCTTAAAGCAATGATAATCAGTTTGTATATTCAACGTTTCCATTTCATTTATTGTTTTAAACTGTCACACTAGCTCACAGATTATTTGTACTGAGATCCCGGTCATTAAGCCAAACCTTCTTCAAACACACTTTTTTATAATAGTTTGAGCTAGTGACTGAAAAGTTCCTTCATTGCTATTTAACCAATAACCAAAAGTAGCATTTAACCCAGGATGGAACAAAAAAAAAAAAAGCATGGTAAAACAAAACAAAAAAGTAATAATAATAATAATAAAATAACGATGCATGCTGTGCACACTGTGAGTGCGACAACAGCTCCAGTAGTCCTCTTTTCCTGTTTGGCTGGCTGCCTGGCTTGAGTCGTGGCCATATTACATGCCAGTTCAAGGTGGATGGGTGTAGCCAGGCAGACACTGCTTAAGGCACTGTATACAAATTAATGTCTGTGGTAGGCTTCTGTCTAGTGCAAAAAACATGAAATGTCCCATCCTCTAAGATTTAAATAAAATCAGAGGGATAAAATAGGGCCAAAAGCTGGCAGCTGGTACACATTTTCAAGCTTCACCAGCTTTAGGGACCAAAAAGAATCATAACTCTTCCACCGCACATAAATTTTACTTTGAGAACATTCTTCAACAACACAAAAGTCTCTGGATGTTTTAAATTGTAAGTTTTTCAAACTAAAATAACAAATGGTGAAAAGCTACAGGAATAGAGATCACTGGGAGCTAAGCTCACCACCAGCAATCCCCATATTTGGACAGCTTTGTCTTGTGTGAAAGCAGGGCTGGCCTTTGGTCAACTGGTGCCCTAGGCAAAAGGGCTCCACAGCACCACCGGTACCACCTGATGCCCCCATCCTAGTCTTTCTACTTCATCCAAATTATTGGAAAAGCGCCCCTACCACAGTGGCACTCTAGGTGGATGCCTAGTTGACCTATGCCTAAGGCCGACTAGGTGTGAAAGCATGTACAATAACAACTGCCATGAGATTTTAGGATAAAAATATTACCTATGTTTCCTTTAATTACCGCATATAAACATTTTTTTTCTAAAAGAAAGGAATGTGACAATTTGTAACTGTTTTTTTTTTTTTTTTTTTTTATAACTTTCTTTCACTTTCCCAGAATGCTGGCTGAATGCTCAACTTGCTTGTGCTGGCAGGCACAGTCTCACGGCACTGACATCAACATGCATGCCTTTGCATGTTGATGATGTTGTGAGATATTCTGGCAATGCGCAATGACAACAGCATGTACAAAATAAATAAAACAAAATAAATAAATAAAATCAGGATTTAATGGGGCCACTCAGGAATTTGTGGCACCCTATTATTTCAACCCCAAAAATGGTAAATAGCGAGGAATTCAGTATGATTGAAAGGAATGATGCTATTGTTCATATTTATATGAAAGGTACCTGCCTACAAAAAAACCTACAGATCTTTTTCCCAATACTAGCATTCCCTGTGGTAACCCTCTGTGTTTCCTCTGCTTGTTATTCCCTTTTTTGTGTTTTTTCTATCTTTTCTCCCTATCTTTATAAGGAGACATGTTGGTACCTTGCTAGCCAAGCCCTCTTTGGCCTGTTTTGAGCACACAGGTTGCAGAGATGAGATGCTTCTTGCATGTCTGTGTTTGCATAGCCTTGTGAATAGTTCCTTACCTTGCTTCTGATGTTGATCACATGAGGTAAACTAATTTGGCCCATTCCCTATAGTTCCCCTAGCTTGATGGATGCCTATAAAATGATGGCACTAAGTTACTGTGCCATATTCTCAAAAGACTGGTGCGGTGCTGCGATTACTATCAAAACTGTAACATTGAAAAGCATGAATGGTCATGCCACTGACCCATATTCTCGAGTCATGAATATTAAATAGCTCCAATGGGCAACACGATAACATTGACAAAATGTTGTTAATGTTAATGTACACAGTTGACGTTTCAAAACATGCTTTGTGTCCTTACTGTGTTTAAGATATTTTAAACTAACGGTCATTCAAATGTCGACATTCTAAATGTCACTCCTGCCATCATTGAAAAAGTGCCTGTTGTGCAACTGGCTTTCTGCCTTTTGATATTAAACCACTGTGCTGGACCTCATAGACAGTGAACAGCTGTGGAAAATGCTAAGCTATGCAGTTCTTGATAAGGCACAGTGAATGTTCCTGAATGCCCCCTCCATAGTATTTCTCTGGGCAGATGTGCCTCCGATATGCTCATCCTCTCACATCTCCCTTACATGTAAAAAGGAACTGCCTGCTTGCACATCCAGAGAGAAATAAGCAAGTTCACAAACCATGATGCTCACAAGGTGCTTAATTTGTTTTAGAAATAACATGCCATCCAAACATTTTAACAATAAATCACTTTGTTATAACATTGTTTTGATGTGTAAAATCTGATGTAAATATATTTGATGATCAAGTCTTTCGTATAGTTACTTGCTGTCTCTCTGTATATCTTTCTATATTAATTACCTATATCTGTGTCTCTGTCTACACACAGACACACACACACACACACACACACACACACATATATATATATATATATATATAGAGAGAGAGAGAGAGAGAGAGATCTATATTTAGAGTGATCTTTTTATCTGCATGACCATATCAGGAAACAGTGAATATACAAAAGAGTAAACAAAACAAACAAATGCACAAAACATTGACATCCCACTGAGACTGAACTACAAAACATTGAATACTTTCCCACAAAAAAGCCTTACATCAATAAATCCCAGCTAAAATCCAGAACAGGCAATGTCTGAATATTTTATGTCTTTTTTTAATTTATTTTACATTTGTTAACCAGGTTAGTCTGGCTGAGCTTTTGGCTCATTTTCAGCAGAGACCCAGGGAGAAAAGCTCCTTTGGACTAGAAAGCAATTTATTAAAATTAGTAACGTAGTAGTAACAATCAGCTATAGGATCTTACAAGCAGAGACCTGAAGAGAAAAAAAAAGCTCCTCAGGCAATTCAATTATACAGAGTATTAACAATTGGTAGACAAGTATGTGAGTTGTTACAAACAAGGTTTTAAACAATTAGCAGAAGAAAATGTGATTAGTTACAATATTATTTAAGCTGCTTAGAGTAAAATGAGTTAATAGTTAGGCAGATGATTATTTAAAGTGGGTCAGATCTAGTTGTATAGGAGTTTGGAAACAAGAAAGGAAAGTAAGAATGGCTAGTAGGAGATGTAGGGGGGCTAGTAGGAGATGTAGGGGAGGTAGAGTATAGGAGACAGACTAGACAGGTAGGTTGTTTTGAGACTGTAAGAATTAAGAGTGGTTGGAGATAGAGGAAGGGAAGAGGTAGAAGAGGCAGGGGAATAGTGTTAGAGATACATTAAGAGTGAGGTGGTGAAATAGGTGAAAGGATGGTAGTTTCAGGGTGGTTGGCGACAGTGGCAAGACCACTTTGTTTTTAGGTATTTCCTTGTGGCTAATTTGAAACTTTTGCTATGCTGGAGGGATTTTATTTCCAAGGGGAGTTGGTTCCAGGATGTAGCTGGGTTATAATTATAGAGAAGGCAGCCTATTTTTGGTTTTGGGTTTGTAGATGTCTAATTATTCTTGATTTGAGCTGCGTAGCATCCTTGCAGGAGAATATTTGGATATGATAGTGGAGAGGCTGGGGTAGAAGGAGGGTAGGTAGAGAAGTGAGCAGATGATTTGTAGTTGGTATAGTTGGAGCAGCTGAGGGAATTCTAGCCAGTCTAGTTGCTGTAGTGCTAAGCAGTGGTGTGACTTGTAGGTTTGGTTAGCTGCAAATCTGGCGGTCATATTATAGGTAGTTTCAAGCTTGGAAATAAGTGTAGAATTTAGTTTTATGAATATGTGGCAGCTGTACAGGAGTGTTGGGAGTAATAAAGCCTGGGAGAGAGTTATTCAGGCTAAGTATTTCTTGCTACGGAAAAGGTGTCCAAGTTTCTGATGAGTTCTTTTTACCGAGTTAGTAATATGGAGATCAAACTTAAGCAGATCATCTATTGTAACACCTAGCAATTTCGTACTAGATTCAGCTGAGATGATAGTGTTATTGCAGGATAAAATGGTAAATATACTTTTGAGTGTGGTGATGTTTTTAGGGAGGAAGAGTAGGAGCTTAGTTTTTTTGGATTAAGTATTAGTTTGTTATCACTAAGCCAAGTCTCAATGGTGTGGAAGGATGCCTGGATAGTTGAGTGAAGGTCAGTTGGGTTGTCAGCAATGGTTATAACAGTTGAGTCATCAGCATATTGCACAAGAGATGACTGGGGACAAGAGGAATAGAGCATGTTGGTGACAATATTAAAGAGTACTGGTCCAAGTATGGACCCTTGGGGGACTCCCATTTGTACAGTGAGATGGGGAGGATAGTGCAGAGAGCCATTAAACTGATTGCTGGTGGGTAGAGAGATAGCTGGAGAACCAGGAGATACTAGGGGGAGAGGAATGTAAGTTAGTGAGTTTATCTAGAAGGAGTGGGTGAGAGACAGTGTCAAAGGCTTTAGAAAGGTCAAGGAATAGGCATGAGACAAGTTTATTGTTATCACAAGCTAGGGACACTATGTTGATGAATGATATGAGTGCAGTAGTTGTACTATTCTTGGGATGGAAACCATGCTGTATGGGTGTGAGACGATTTTCCTGGTGAAGGTAATGCATTACCTGCTTGTGAATGCATTTCTCAAGGATTTGTGAGAGTGGAGAGAGTATTGCAATCGGTCTGAAGTTGGATATGTCTGTGGAGTTGCCCCCTTTGTGAATGGGTAGAGTAAAGAACTTCTTCCATACAGTGGGGACATAGGATTCAGAAATGGATCAGTTGATTAAGATGGATACAGGATAGGCAAGAGGTTCAGAGTCAATCTGCAGGAAGTAAGTGGGTAGCTTGTCAACAGATGGGGAGCAAGGTTTAAGTTTAGAGAGTAATGACTTTACATAGTTAGTTGATACTGCTTTTAGAGAGAAGGTGTTAGGATGGTTTGGAAGCAGTATAGAGTTTGTGGGGGTGCTAGTGTTGTTTCTGGGGGGGGGAGAAAATTTATTATGGAGGGTATTTAGTTTATAAAATGAGTGTTAAATTTGTTGGCTATGCCTTCAGGTGTTGCATTGGGACATGGGTTAGGAGAGGAAGGGTTTTCTGGATGCAGAGTCTGTTTAATAGAGCTCCAGAATTTCCTTGGGTCTGATTTAAGAGTAGAGAGAAGATTGGCACAGAAGTTTATTTTGTCATAATGGATGTTTTTTTTAATTTTATTTCTGAGTTCTTTATATTTCTGAAGAAGAGAAGGGGTCCTAGTTTTAGTCCACATTTTCCAAATCCTATCCCAGTCTTTCATGAGGGTTCTGGTAGATTTAGTGAGCCAGGGAGCAGTATTAGATTTGAGTCTAATTGCGCTAAGAGGAGCAAGGGAGTTAAGAATGTTTAGGAATGTAGTGTTGAAGGAGTGGACAGCTTCATCTAAAGGAAGAGTGGTGAGGTAAGACCAGTTAATTTTGGAGAGTTGGTGAATAAAGGAGTTAGGACAGAAATGAGAAAGTGAGCGGGGTGGTAATAAATTTGTTAGGTTTGGTTAGGTGGGGAGTATGTCTGGTAACTATTATAGGGCAGTGGTTGCTGAGGGCATTTGGAAGGGTTTGGGAGTTATGATAGGTTTGAGGGTGGGAGACCAATATCCAGTCAAGAAGAGAGCTAGGTAGGTGAGATTTATTAATGTAGGTTGGGGTTGTGATTAGCTGCTCAAACCCATGTAGGTTTATACAGGAAGTGGTGTTGGGAGCTTGTATTGTAAGCCAATCAATATTTACATTTCCCAGTATAATTATTTAATTGTGGATGGTATGTGAGAGGTGATATAGGATGTTCTCACGTATGTTAATATTATCACCAGGGGGAATATAGATTCCTGCGACAGTTATGGTGTCAAAAATGTTAAGTTTAAAGTTGGTCAGTAGGAGTTCACCTGGTGAGAAGGAGGGTACGTCTAGTGTGGGAATGATTTGGGAGAGACAATTGGAGTAGAGTATGGAGACTCCTCCTCCTTTTCTATTAGGTCGATCTAATCTAAAGATATTATAGCGAGGAGGGATGAGTTCACTGTCCAGATGGTGTGGTTTTAACCATATTTCAGTTAGGGTAACTATGTCAGGAGTATAGTTAGCTATCCAAGCATGGAGTTCTTGAACTTTATTTACAAGGCTCCTGACATTGATAGAGCAGAATTGTACTTGTTTTTGTGGGTTGGAGGGGTTGGCAGGTATAGATACAGGGAGTTTATTGTTCAGAGTAGTGTCTGTAGGGCCTGGGTTAGGATGAATGTCACCAGATAGAAGTAGAGGTTTGAATGGGGTTTTAATTTGAGTAAGTAGACTTTGTTTTTTTTTTGTTTGTTTTAAAGGGGAGGGGGAAGATATTTTTATTTTAAGAATGGGAGTGGTGGGGGGAAGGATGGAGGAACAAATTAGTAGATAGGGTTGTGGTGTAGTACTTGAGTTAAGAGTAGCATTTGAGGGATGGAAATGGGGAGTAGGCAATTGTGAGTGATAGGAGGTGTGGTGATAGAGTATATGGAGTAGAGAAGGTAAGAGTATAGTTGGAGTTGTAAGAGACATGTCACTTTATGGGATGTAGAACAGAGGATGAGAGGAAGGGGTGGCAGTAAGGTAGATAGGAGGTGAGGTGATAGAGTATAAGGAGTAGAGAAGGTAATAGTATAGTTTGAGTTGTAAGGGACATGTCACTTTATGGATGTAGAACACAGGATGAGAGAAAGGGGTGGCAGTAAGGTAGATAGGAGGTGAGGTGATGGAGTATAAGGAGTAGAGAAGGTAAGAGTATAGTTTGAGTTGTAAGAGATTTGTCACTTTATAGGATGTAGAACAGAGGATGAGAGGAAGGGGTGGGAGTAAGGTATAGTAGTCTTTGATAGTAGATAGTAGGTAAGTGTGGGGAGGAGCAAAGAAGGGAGGTAGTATGAGAACAGGAAGTAGAGGGGTGTGGGATTTGGGAGGAAGTGATGGGGTGTGGTTGTATGGATGGGTATAAAGGTAATGATATGGGGGTGGGTGGGAATGGGGGTGGCAGGTGAGCAAAGTGTGCGAAGCGAACGGAGTGGGGCTACACCTTCCAGATAGAACTTAGCTAAAAAAAACTATCAGCTAGTCCAAGAACACTTACTAGAGATGCTACACCTTGAGGGCTTTCAGTTGCAATTAGAGCAAATATGGCATCCAGGGTTTTTAAAACCTTTGGTGTGTTGTACCTGAACAATCACTTGGGGGGTGGGGGAAGGGAGGGAAGCCATCAATTGGAATTTAAAGTAGCAGGGGAGAATCCAAGGCACTCTGCTAACCTAGCTAATTATCAAAGGACAGCCAAGGAAATAAGGTAAACATACAGGCACCCTTGTTCAAGGACTGGAAAGTTTCTCCAAGAAAAACTATGTGTAGGAGTGCACCACAGGTAGAAGTTGTATGCTGCTTACTAGTCTGCAATGGAAGATTTTATTCTCTTTTATATTTGTATTCCCCTTTGCTCATTGTTTGCTGCACACAATGTAGCTAAAGCTAAAAGCAGCTGGAGACTTTGCACCTCTGTTTGGTGTTTAGTGAAGAACAAGTATTGAGGAGGAGGGACTGAAGGCTATGACTATTGAGAAGAGATAAATACCTTACCATACAACAACTTATCAACAGTGAAACGGATGAAGGGGGAGGGGGTGGGCCAAGAGGAAGAAGGTTTGCAGCTGTTGCTCCTGGGGTATGCACTCTAGATGACTGTAACAGATTTTAACAAGGCATAACAGTAGTCACAAAAGCTGGCACCTACACTACACAAGCGGCAACAACAAGGTTCCTGGAGTTAAACCTGGGGCTGCAGTCTATTTTTGGATGATTGCTGGTTAGAGTTTTCTTTGTCTTTAGCTGGAGTGAGAGGATTCCTTGCTCACACAAGTGGGACGGGGGGCCCAAAGCGATCAGGTTCTCGGTGGCTACTACACAAGCGGCAACAACAAGGTTCCTGGAGTTAAACCTGGGGCTGCACTCTATTTTTGGATGATTGTCAGTCTTGTGAAGGAAATTATCTCTAATAAGGCAATTTATTTCTCATTTTCAGGAAGTAATAACTGTGCTTCATATTTTACATTATTAGTGCTTATTTCTGAGTTCTGGTAGCTGCCTGGTAGGCAAACAATTGTGCTTACTAAATCATATTACTGAAGGTTTAATAATTAACAAACCTAAATTTTCTACTCCAAAAAGACAGAAGTGGTATTAATTCTTTACTGCAAACATTAAAGTAAGTATATCTGCCACTGTATGAAAATACCTTTACCCAGCAAGCATTTGGTTTTGAATCACAGTTGATTTGCCATAGGCTGAGGCATCCCACAAGCCATCAGTGATGGCAACTTCATCAGACTGAAGCACCGGTATCCTACAGGTCAGTACTTATTTAAATTGTATGAAAATGTTTTGCCCAAGTTGTTTCATTGCAATGGCTGTTTACCTTTCAGCAACCCGTACAAGGTTGCTGAGAATATTTCTGATGAATTATGAAGTTTCCATTAATATTAGTTCATCCAGAAAATACCTGTAACCCTTTTTCACATATGGGAGTACGTCATGAATGACGTTCTTCTCTGTATAAGAGTATACCCTTTCATTTCCATAATATTTTTATTTTATTTAACATTTGTTGACCGGGAATGTCCGGCTAGGTTCCACAGAGCCGGTTTTCAGCGGAGGCCCGGGGAGAAATGCTCCAGATGCATGTCTTTGGAATGTGGGAGGAAACCGGAGTACCCGGAGGAAACCCACGCGAACACAGGAAGAACATGCAAACTCCACACAGAAGGCACCCTGCTGAGAATCAAACCGGAGAACCTCTTGCTGTGTGGCGACAACGTTAACCGCTGCACCACTGTGCCGCCCACGAATTCCCTAGATATTCAATCCATTACACTTAACTAGACCACTGTGAAAATTAATCATTACATACTTTATAATCACTAAGTAACACTTTCTGATAAGCAGCTATTAACAATGTGTTAGAAAACATAGTTCTGCATTTCCTGTGGCTGTCACCTCCTTCACCTTCGGAGTAGAACTGTTTCATTGCTTGATGCTTAGTTAACAGTTTCTAATCACAACATATATGTATGGCATGATACAACCTTACAACAGGAACAAGTAATAGCTGCCCATTTTTTATGTTTCACTAGGCTAATCTATATTATAAACATTTTCCCTTTCACTGCCAGGGGTATAAGTCTACCCTAGCAAAATTGGTCTGACTAATTCTGCTTTGTGAAAATAATGGCTCTGACTCATTGGAGAATTCCCAGTTCCTCCCAATGCACTTCTTTGTACAAATGAAGAAGATTATTTGTATTAAAAAATAAGTTGTATTAAAAATAAGTTGTATTAAAAAATAAACAAAACTTTGTTTTCAGTTCACTAGTAATTTCTGCTGCTACACACCTATCATAAAGCTGGTTCTACACATTTTCACCACAATTACAAACTTTCTTTAGTTTTTCACAGCAAACTGTATTTAGACTACCCACCACAGCTAAACCCTTACCAATGCAAATTTTAAACTTAATAGTTGTGTCTTGTAAGCACTTTGTGCAGAACATTCTTATAATAGATGTTGCACCACCTATGTCTACTTAATGTATATTTAGTAGTTTTGCAATGAAAACTATATATTTTTCCTGCAATTGCACGTTAGTACAACAGGCTTATTTTAAGTGTTCAGATTTTCCACAACAGTACTCTTAAGCTTTATTATAATCATAGACTATTGATGCTTTTAGCTTTGGCAGGATCTGATTGTACATTGACTTTGTTTATGACTGCTGTCCTATACTCCATTGAATGCAAAGTGATTTAAACTCATCTAATTTAATTCTGTGAGAGTGAATTTCCCGATTCTTTTTCCTCTTACAAATAACAGTCAGTGCACTTGTTTGTATGCCAGCAGTAGTTCACTGCACTGGGGCATTTATCCATAATTTTGCAACCATGGAGTTCCTTTCTATAAGAAAGTAGGTGTGGAGTGATGAAACCTCATATTGGTGATAAAGGAGGGGTGCTCACTTCCAAATGAAAATACATTTTCAGATGTTTTGTGGACCTTAAACCTCTGCTTTATTTTTTTAGCTGAAGTGTCAGTCAGTTTAAATACAAGAAAATGCAGGCGAAGTTTATATCACACTAATCTGTACCTCTGCTGTTGAAAATGTCTGACATCACCGAGGATAAGGTGTTCTCAGATACCTTAGAAAGCATTAAATTCAGATCAGATAGTATCTCTCTCTCTCTCTCTCTCTCTCTCTCTGGCAAGTTTCACTGTGAATGCTGCAAGAAACAGGAGATATGAGCAGGTGTCTTTAAGCTTACATCATAATATGTATTGTTGCCATGGTTAGTTGCCAAGCCCTGCTACACTCAAATACGTTTTGCACTCTAAACTTGATATAGGCATTATAATCATTGTTCTGCTAGGATTTCATTGACTTACTTCAGACTGAGCCTAATGTCTTCCAGTGCAGTATTTCTAATACTAATTAAAGCTCAACCAAAATAATTTTGTGTGCACACTCTCATGATATTTCCAGAATGGAATAACAGATTACATTCCAGCACCAATGTCTTCTCTTCCCAAGTTTATTCACATGTGCTCACTAGTATTACCCAAAATCCTATAGTACAACTTTGCATTCCTGCTATAACCTAACGAAATTGAATGTGTGGAAATAATTACACACCACACAATGCAACAGATGAGAGACAACTAAAATTTTTACCGGGTCTATATTAGAACATCTAAATTTCACAATTTCGAATGTTCTAATATCGACCCCTATTCAGTGAATGCTGACAACATCGAACAATGCAGAACAGCGAATGTTTTCCAAGGGAAAAAAATTGCTGTTCCGAAACACATACACACAACACAAGCACACCAAACAAACAGCAATCCACACACATACGCCTAAAATCTTACAGCTAACCCTACACTAAACTGTACAAACACCACTAACTATCCACTTACCTTAACCAAAACCCAAACCCTAAGGTCCATCACTATCGCACACTCACCTCATCCATGCCCTGACCCTAGCTCACCTAACCCGCCCTAACCCTCATGTCCACACAATTGCACACATACCTAACCTGTGCCCTAACCCTAATTCCCCTAACCGGCACCCAATTGCACACTTACCTGAACCCGACTCGTAACTTTCCACCACAGTGCTGAAAATAGTGAAACGACAGAAACGGACAACCAAATTCTTTCCCTGGGAAAAAAAATTTGGTTTTCGTCGTTTCGTTATTTTCAGCATTCGCTGAATAGAGGTCAATATTAGAACATTCAAAATTATGAAATTTCGATGTTCTAATATAGACCCATTTTACCATATGACGGAAAGTGCTGATCAGAAACTACAGGACAGGTAAATGTAAATGGCAGAAATAAATGCTACATGTATCAAATGTTTCAAGGTTTATGCCTCAAGGATCCACTTCCAGTCCTGAACATAGAACATTATGAGACATGAATTATTTAAGAAATGTTCAGAAATCATGAAGGGGGAAGCAATTTCTTTACAGATCTGTGAGTGTAAGTGAAATACCTGTTATGCATATGACATTATAGAAGTGATTACCACTTAGAGTTATCCACGGGAAGCAAACCTCTGTGGATCCAATCCACAACAGATGTATGACCAGACCTTTAATACTAAAATGCTGGGTAAACAAAACCATTTCCAGAGGACGATCATCAACCAGTTTTATATCCTGGTCCATTTCTAGAGGAAGGTGACTGGCTAAATGTAGAACTCAGTAATGATGCCAGAACAGATCATTGACTATCATCAGTTTCAATTGTAAATGACTGAACAGACTGACATTCAGAAAAAGATGAAAGACCAGTGGCCAGATTCGTTAATAGCTACAGAAAGTGTAGCAATTGTGTTGGTGGTGCACCACTTACACAATAGCATGCTATTTGGTATTCATTAAGCAGCTCTACACAATGTGTAGAGTCACCAAACACAGACAAATGGCAGAATATACTAAGGAAAGCATAAAGAGCTGAAGTGCACACTAATTAACCAAATTTAACATGGTGGAGCTATTTAGGAAGCTATAAAGCAATTGTGTGCACTCTTGGTTTAATTTCTCCAATTCTTTTTGGTTTCTAGTACCATGACAGGAATGGACCCCTTTCCTAAATCAATGCATGACTGAAATTCATGAAATTAGTATTGTTTCCATCTTTGATGTTAGCCAAAAGTGGTCATCACAGCATCTGCAATGTGTCTAGAATTGACCCCTTCTGCAATTCATACAGAGTTACATGTATCAGTAGCATATCTAAATACGACTGTCAATTCTTTTTCATGAGAACCATTCCTCCTACTCCTACTGGAACTGTATGGGAATCCTTCTTTCACATAGCCTTAATTTCTGGCTGCAAATCCTGGTATTTTATGACTTTGTGTCTCTCTCTCTGTACCGACTGTAATCACTGGATGTAGCAGTTTCAATGATCAGTGCACTATCTATTCTAAAAACTAAACACTTATTTTCTCAGCTGTTTCTAATGGCTAATCTCATGATATACACTTCATCATTCTCTGTGATGCTTTGCGGCTCATATTTCCAATGCTTCTCAGTTACTTCAGTATTGTAATGTTTGCACAATCCTCAATACAACAGTCTTGCCACATTATTCTGCCTTTCAGTATACAGACTCTCTGCCATTAGTGTATCACACCCAGTAACAGGATGTGCAACTGCTTCCAGTTCTGTTTTATAGAACCTGCATTTATCTGTTTCTCCCACATGTTCACTGGAATTTGCAAAAAATGTGTACGTAGTCCACTATCCTTGGCCACTAATATTAACCTTTCATCTTTTCATTGGTTTATAGGTGTTTGCTAGGCTAATAACCACAAGGCACTTTTTAAGCCTAGCCATGCATCCCAAATCTCAGACAAGTTCTGATAGTCTTGATAAATGTAAGCATGGGCCTGGGAGATGAACCATTTGCAGTTTACCTATGTCCATTAGAGACATAGTTGACAAACCAGGGATGAATTTCTGGTTTCCCATCCAATTTTCCAAGTTGCACTTGAACTGGGTTAGGGAGTAACTCTGCTTCACATGGATAGGTAGCCTGTTCCATAGATGGGGTAGTCTCTGGAATACATACCTATCTCTCCAGCAGGTAATATGTATATCACAGGCAAGGTTTAAGTCTTTAGAATGGGTATCTGGTGCTGTTTGTTTTGTGGATATGCAGGAAGTCCATCAGAGCGGGGTCTGACAATGCCCTGTATGCCAGGCATAGATCTCCCATCAAAAGCCTGTAGGAGACAGAATACTGGGATAGGGCCTTGAGGTGGTCTGCCTGGTTAGGTACATACCACATTTAATTTAAATTCACCTCTCCTTATCCATTCCTGCATCAGATTCTGACCTAATGAGGTTGTTCCAGTAGTTTTCTATACTTGCAACTACATTTATGCCTTTTCCACATTTCTTGCCTTCTCATCTGCTCCTTCAACTAATATTCTTACTTCTGTTGCTGCCTGATTTTTATCTACTTCTGGTTTGATTTCCATACCCACTTGACACCGATACTCATCTGCTAAACTAAGCAGGGAAGTCAGCTTAGAATTGTTATCTTCATGTTTCAAATGTTTCACTACATTTGGATCTGATGAGGTTAGCAGCTAGGTATGCAGTCCTGCAATTGCAGATCTATATATGTAATCAGTCTTGAGGAGGCCCAACTCTTTTTCAGAAATGTGGCTAGATAATCTTAGTGTACACTGATGTTTATATATCATTTGGTAAGTATGAAGCATTTTCTTTTGTTTTCCTGTCCAACTGATCCAATACCTTTTGGGGCCAGTCAGTCACTTCAGAACTGTAAGTCAGAAAAGAAACAGCAAAGTGGTTTATAGCTGGGAATTTGTTCTTAGATGTCAGGGCTGTTTTCAGTATTAATGTTAGTCTTCTAATGAACTACATAACTAAATCATCCACAAAAATAAGATGTGAAGTCTTTACATTTTGTTATTTTCTGGGAGCCAAATTGTAATCATGACCTAATGGGTTAAGAGCAAGACAAAAGAGCAGCAGTGACAGAGTCACCTTGGTATATATCCCCCTGTGATTTTTTATCCCTGGAATAATCATTTGTCCTTCATCATGCCTTAGCTGTAAAATGGCTTGCCACTGTTTCATGGTCGCTGTAATGTAATTAAATCAATATAGGGTGTATCTTATATATCTGTAAACAGTTATGTCAGAAGCTTTTTTGTAATCTATCCATGCCGTACTTAGATTCTTCCACTTTTAACAATTCTCCATTATGAGTTTTTTTTTTAACAACAAATGATTGACTTTCTTTTGTTACCCATTTGTTCTATTGTCATGATGTGTTTTACTCTAAATGACTATAATCTCTGTCGACATCACTTTCAGTGCATAGTTGATATATCATCAGAAGGCAAATTATTGTCCATACTTTTTAGGACAGCTTGTGGGTTCACTTTTTTGGAGGAGCATAATCTTTCCTGTTGTTAACCAGGTCGGTATCTGTTTGGAATGTTCTTATAGGTAGTTCTTAACCAAGGCTAAA
Organism: Protopterus annectens; assembly: GCF_019279795.1. Classification (NCBI taxonomy): domain Eukaryota; kingdom Metazoa; phylum Chordata; order Ceratodontiformes; family Protopteridae; genus Protopterus; species Protopterus annectens. Next base: position 1,248,575,942 of record NC_056737.1, read on the forward strand.
TCTTTGTGTAATGATGTAAATACTTTTAGCCAGAAGTTAGGTATTTCATCCTGGCCTGGGGTTTTTTCATTTAGGAACTTTTCTTAATTTTGTTTCAATTTCTCTCACCATTACTTTATCCCATTTTATATCCTGTACATTTGAACTTGTTGCTCTTTCTTTTACTTCTTCTATCCATTTGGCATCTTTGTTATGTTCCACAGGGTCTTCCTAAATATTTCCCCAGAATGTGTTTATTTTTTCTTTTTTTTTTATGGTGTTTTTATTACTTTTGCTTTGTTTCCCAGTTCTTGATAAATCTTTTTTGGGTCGTGAATGAATTGCTTATTTTGTACTTTTCCTTTATATTTATCTGCATATATTCTAAGTTTTTCTGACTGTGGTGACATGTTTAGTTTATTTGCAATATTGTATGATAGATCCTGGTCCGATCTAAAACTGTCATTGCTTTTATCATGTCTCTCTTTCTAAATATTTTGTTGATCTGCTCCCTCTTGTATACTCTTCTAACAGCGACACTTCTTGTCTTACTTTCTTCGTAGTTTTCTCTATTCGATGCTTCCACGATGGCGTTTGATTTCTTCCCTTCTTTTCCCGTATTGCCCTGCAGTTTTGCAGTTAAGAAGTTATCCGTTATTAATTTTGTTGTGCAGTAATATGCCTTGGGGGAATTTAATAAAGCCTACATGTTTCTTTTTTTCTGTGTAGGCATCGCGCCATGCTGCTAACATGCTCACTTTTTTTAGTAAGCGCTGCTGTGTGGCGTGCATGAGCTTGCCAATACGAAAACCTCCATGGCATGCAAATCACCTCATAAGCAGGTGAATATCATGCAAAGAAGGCAGGTAGAGTGATCCAGCAAGCAGATAGACAGCTCTGCAGACCCTGTGTTAGTGTCCATAGCGTACACAGAAACATTTTGTGTACAGGAATATAGACAGACAAAAGAGGCTGTAAAAATGTAGATAAATGGACAGAAATGGCATACCACATACAGATATGAGTGAAACTATTGTCTGTGTATCTGAAAATGAAAGGAAATAAGTTAAATTAAATTTATTTTTTTAATAATCTGAGCATGTTTGCACAGCACACTACAGTGCACAAACATGCTTTATAAAAAAATAAAAAAATTGGAAAAAAGAAAATTAATATGATGTGACAGAAATGTATTACAGGACTATGTGTGGAGTATCTGCAATGGTGCATTGGTGCTGTTACTAATGTGGTAGGGCTATGCATGTAGTTTCCAGGCTGTGAGCACTGATCCCTATGCAAATGAGGTGGAGTTACTGAATAGCACAAAGGGGTCATCATGTCTGCATATCCCCTTCATTTAGGCAGAGAACCTTGTTGTTGTTTACAGAGAAAGTAGCTGACATCAGGGGAGGGTGTGTCCAGTGACACACCTCAGTGCTGAGCACATCCTTGCAGGGGAGTTTGTGCACTAACTTCTAAGCTTTGTTCAGCTAAGGGGAACGAGTTTCATTGTGTTTGCTTGGTGCACCACTATGCTGAGCATGGAAGTCTATGGGGGTTTGTACAGTGACAGCTAAGCTTTGTTTACCTACGAGGCTCACATTTGCATGGCGCGCCACAATGCTGATTGTTTCTAAATCCCAGTGACATATTAATTAGTTTAAACCTCTGTTTAACTAAAACTAGGGCCATTAAATGACGCTAATGATATATTAGGCAGGTGGAATGCATCATAGGTAGCCACTCATGCAGTCATCACCTACAGCAGAGCACTATAAAGTATGCAGACATCCTACAATTTGATTTTTCCCCTCAAACTCTGCATCATTAGAATACAGACTTGGGAAGTTTAACTGAGAGAATGCTAGGGGATGCTGCAGCTCTGTTACATCTGTATGTGCTAGATGCTGAGGTCAGTGCTGCTGCAGCTCTGCTACATCTGTATGTGCTAGATACTGAGGTCAGTATTAATACTGCTCTGCTACATCTGTATGTGCTACATACTGAGGTCAGTACTAATACTGCTCTGCTACATCTGTATGTGCTACATACTGAGGTCAGTACTAATACTGCTCTGCTACATCTGTATGTGCTACATACTGAGGTCAGTACTAATACTGCTCTGCTACATCTGTATTTGCTAGATGCTGAAGTCATTGTTACTGCTGCTGCTGACAATAGGCCTAGGCAGAGTAGGAAAAGAGTGTTCAGGCCCAGGGTCACCTTCTAGGGGCTACATGAGCTGGAGAGTGTAGAGTGTTACAGGGTGGACAGGGACATACTGAAAGAACTCACTGAGCTCTAACAACCTCAACTCAGACCCAGAGCCAACAGACGGGAACCAATCCCAGTGGAAACAAAGGCATGTGTAGCCCTTAGGATACTAGCTACAGGTACTTTCCGAAGACAGACTGGGGACATGATGGGGGTCTCACAGACATCTGCTTCCAGGGTACTCTACCATTTCTTGGATGCCATGCTACCACATGCCAGTGGGCACATTTATTTTCCCCTCACCCCTGAGGTGAGGGCCAGCAATATGTAACACTTTTACCATGTAGCACACTATCTTTAGGTACTGGGTGCCATAGATTGCAGTCAAGTACACATCAGGTCACCACCTGATGAGGAGGATAGAATCTATGCCAACCACTAGGGGTACCACTCCATCAACTGTCAGGTCATGTGCAGTGCCCAGGGGATTATCATGAATGTGTGTGTGCTGGCAGCCCTAGTGGTTATCACAATTCCCATATCTGGCATGCATCACAGCTGTACCAGATGTTTGCTAGGGGGGACATCCCACTCTGACATTTACTGGGGGATGCTGGTTACACACTGGAACCGTGGATGATGACACCCATCAGAAATGCACACATACCCACTGAGCATAGAAAAATACCATTATGAGGCATACACACAAACTAGGAACATCATAGAGCATGTGTTTGGACTTCTGAAGTCACGGTTTTAGTGACTCTATATATCTGGTGGAGCTCTGCACTACTCTCCAGCCACATGTGCCTATATGTTCACAGTATGTGCCATGCTACACAATATGATCCTGCAGAAACAGTTGCAGCAGGATCAGCAAATGGAAGGGATACACAGCCCTCCACCAGTGCCTATGTCACCACAGCCACACTCACAGGGGAACTCGGAGTTGGAACCCCCTAATGATACACCCTGTAGGCAGATGTAGGCATGCCCAGTACACCCTGGCTTTGGCTAAGAGACAACGCATAGCACATTGACTGACAACCTAGGACCCCAGTGACTGATACCTTACTCCTGCTCACATACATATAGTAAAATTGTTGATGACAGACAGCCCACACAACCTGTACCTATCTGAGTATTGGCTGTGTACTGCTTGCATCACACAGAGTCAGCCCTGAACTACAGTCCTGTCAACTGCTGCATTCACAAGGTAAGTCTGTAACCTACACACTATTTGTAAGTATTACTATAATATGGTATCATATGTATGGATCTGCTGCATTTATGAAAGGAAATATAGTGGGCTATGTGGAGAGAAGTAACATCTACGTGGAAATACAGTTACCCAGTGCAATAGTATGTGTTTCCTAATAATCACTAGGCCTCATGGTTGGAATATGCACTACATCAGTCAAGGGAGTTGTTAAACAGTGGGGTCACATGATGTTTGATGGACTACTGCCTATCCTAGCAGATCATGTGCTGTTGCTCCTCCACACCCAGCACAGCAGTGTTCCCATATAACTGCTTTAACAGTAAGTCAGCAAAGGTATATCAGCAGACCAGGCAATCTCAGAGCTGTAACATGGAACTCAATCATACTCTGTCTGGCAGCCTGTGTGGCTCAGTAGACTAGGGAAGTTAACATGGGTGATGGTGTTGATTCTTCTAATCTACAAGTAGGCACATGTTTTGCATGTGAGGTATTATTTTGTTGGTATTTTCACAGGCTGTCAGTATGTGTGTGGTGTAACATTATGAACCTCAGTCACATATTAAGTACAGCAGACAACTAGGGAATGCTGTGAACATTTTGAGGGGCATGCAGTACTTTAGGAACAAGGACATATGTCAATGTCTGTAGCATACCTCTCAACTTGTTAGTGCAAGAAATCTGTTCAAAGCCTGACAAAATGGGGTAACAAAGGCCCACAAATAGGGGCATATGTTAAATACTGCTCTCATAAATGTAAACAGTTGCTAAAAGTAAGAGAAGGTAGGGTTCAACAGACAATTTTCTGAAGGATTTGAAGTTAGACACTCAAATGTATGTCACTGTTTAGTGACTTCAGTCCTAAGTTCATCCAAGTGATTTGTCAGAAAACCACACATTTTCTGAGGAACAGACCATAAGCCAAAATTCTGGACATTCTGCGAAACTCTGGCCAGTTGAGAGGTGTAGTCTGTAATACACAAAATCCAGGACTGGAATACAGGTAAGTGTGGCCTGGAGTCACTGTACAAGTACTGATGGTCACACTGGGCATGCCCAAACACCTAAAATGAGCGCAATTTCTGTTGCTCGATCATCAGACTGACCTGTTATGTATAGATATGACTATACATACAGGCATATACATATACATCTGTCACTATCTCTCTCTCTCTCACATACATAGTATATCTATTGCTATGTAGTGTCAAATAGGTATATAGCGATATATATAGCTATATATATATATATATATATATATATATATATATATATATATATATATATATATCACATTGATAACAGATTTTCCCCATACATCTTTGTAACACATACACTTATCATAGACACACAGAGTTACATTTATATATACATCTCTTTTAATTACATAAATATGTGTGTGGATGTCTGTATTGTCCTGCATACCCTAATAATGGTAAGTAAATCTGCACACATCCGATTACGTACAGACCCCTGTGTCTGCTGGATGTCACCACATAGAGAGATGCAGGTAAGCAGGTAGCATAATGTATAATGTTGTCAGCAGACACATGGACAGGGCAAATTGTTCTTGTCCACAAGTTTGCCCATCTAACTACAAGTAGCCACATATGGCCATTCTGGTAAATGTACACACATAGCTAGGATAATAACAGTTATCTCACTGCTAGGATACTAGATGCAGATAACAGTAAAAAGCAATATCACTCTGCAGACCACATATGCTGTTCATAATAAGCCTAGTTTGTGTAATTCACAAGTACTGTGCCTGCAATCACATATACAGCAGACTCAACCCATGGCATGTGCCATAAGTACTGTGATCTATAATGAATATGACTTGATAGGTAGGGGTTCTAATCTCACTGCAAGCTACTTGGTGCGTGTGTGTATGAGTGTGTGTATACTCCTGAAAAACAACTGTCGTGACCTCATGGGCTATCCACCTGCAATGGTTATGCATTTTTTGGCCCTGTAACTTTATGCTATCTTCCACACTTCTCTCTTCCAGAAGGACTGATGATGTTATCCACCTTAAGACTACCAGCTGACAGTGTAGTATCAGGATTTAAGCCATGGTGCATGTAATAGATACTGTAAACTGCAGTGTATAAGACTAGATAGGTAGGGGTTCTAATCTCACTGCAGGCTACATGGTGTGCATATATGTCCTGATGGCATAAATACGATCATCTTGGTAACCTAGAAATAGGTATGGTTTTTCAGTATTTTATTTGTAGCATGTGATGTGGCTCCCCCAATGGACTGACCACAACAAAGCCAGCTGATGTCATCAAGCATAGTATGTCATGAACTGATAGTACTAGCAGACATGAGGTGTGTAGCGTGTATCATCTTCTGTGATCTGTTGTGTGTACCATTGCATAGGTAAGTGTTCTCAGCTACTTACAGCCAACTTGTACTACATGTGTGACTTGGTGTGTCCTGTACGCAGTGATTGGAAGTGGTGCTAGCCTCAGAGTAGCCATGGTTGGGTGTGAGCCTGTTAGAGCATTTTACATCATTTTATAGAACCATAAGACATTTGAACTTCACCAGCATAATGGCCACACAGCCCTCATGATTATAGACATCTTTATACCTGTAGTTACCGGATCAGCACATATTGCCCCAGTCCACGAGGGACACAGGCAGATGCCCTATATTGAGATAGTGGTCACCCAGCCAATCAGACAGATGGCATGTGCTGAGGTTCACTGAGGTGCTCTGTGTACCATTAGGCAGGGTTCTGTTTCAAGGGGACATTTAAGTCTGTTAGACAAATCTCTCTCCCACAAGCATGTATTACTAACATCACATACAAGGTTAATGTTCTTACAGTGGTTATCCATCTACTATGCCTCCTACAGATAAGCAGCATATGCAATAAAGCAGGGTTACACATTGCCCCGTATGCAAGACACAGATCACCTCTGAGTAGCCTATATGCCACAGGTGACAATGACACTCATTGCAGACTATCCTCATTGAACCCACACTGGAGACATGAAGTGACCTTGTGGGGACTATACTGTTGTGTGCAATTGCCAGTACTGCATGGAAAGGTACATCACCAGATGGCCATTGCACTCAGCTATTGACATGCTGAGGGAAGCGTACTTAGATGTTATGAGCATGTCACTTACAGATGACTGCGGCCTCAACTATGGCATATGATTCCTGCCATACCACTGTAGAGACAGGATGATCTGAGGCACATTAGGTGTAAACCAGTGTGGCCAGGTCTGTGTGCCCATTTTGTTCAGCCCTTTCTACATCACATGTTGTGACCGAAGTTCTACTTACCAGGTATATACATCTAACTGATGGAACTGATACTACATATATATTTGCATGGAGTTTATGACCATTACAATGTCAACAGGCATGTGTTCACAATACCCTCTTGCAGTATAGTGACATACCGCAGAGACTCTGTGAGTGCTCACAATTTTCAGGCATCAGCCAACATTGTTAGCCAGTCAGTCAGTAGTCACATGTATTGTGGTTGAATGGATCCCAAACAGTAGAGGATCCAGGACTCTGCCCTGTTGAGCACTACTGCTGACAGGTCAGCTATCGGAGGTGGATGTACCTATGTTGCGCATGTGTGCCAGCAATGGGCCACTTAGTGACCCTTAAATGATAGCATCATGGATGCCTAAATGGGTGCTTTGTAAATATTGCCTGAGTACAAAGCAGGCTAGCAAGTACGGTAGATGCACGGATAAACCAACCTTGATTGAGAGCGAAAAGAATCCAGCACCCTGAGCATGAGTAGCAAACAAAAAGTTTATTGTAAACCAAACCGGTTTCAGCAACTAGCTTTTTTCAGTGGCTAATTTTACAACATCACAATGAGTCATATATATAGAAAATATAAAGTAGGTGACCTGACATCGCTTCCTGTATTCTCACAATATAGCCACAAAACATAAAAAATAAGAAATAAATTAATGTTTGACAGTAAATGTTTCCCAAAAATAAAACATTTAGTTATGTTTGAAAAATATATTATTTAGCTACAACCATCCATGATAAAATAATACGGAATACCATGTAAACGCTAGTAAATGTAATAACAAGCATTCAAAAAACTTGTAATTATTGACCAAAAAAATGACCAAAAAATCTTATAAACACGGTGCCATTGTTAATATAATGTGATGAATAACACTGAGTGAATCATTGTAGTTTATCAGAGACCTGGTGGGAATAAGCCACCTAATTTCACTATCCATCTGGTCTCTTTGTTATCCAATATTTTGTGCCATCCTGTTTTGTACATTCTGTTGCCAACAATTCTGTCAATACAAACAAAGGAAAAATGAGCCGTTTTATGTATAATGGAATGTTTAAATAATGCATCGGTTTGCCTGGCATTTCTGATATCCCCCAAATGTTCAGAAATGCGGAAACAAAACTGTCTGGATGTTTGTCCAATATAGAAGGCCTTGCATGTGCACGTGGCTAAATAGATCACCCAGTCCGTGCTGCAACTGGCAAAATGTTTGATGTCATAAATCTTGCCTGTGTTTTTGCTAGTGAATTCTTTGGTTGTAAAAACAAATTTGCAAAAGGCACAATGACCACAAGGGTGACAACCTATTAGTTTATCCCCTAAAATGGTGGTTTGAATCTTGGAAACTTCCAAGGGAGTGATTTTTTTGAAATGCGAAAAATATGATCCCAGGGTTTTACCTTTCCTGTAAGAGAAAAGGCATCTATCATTTAGCCATTTTGCTAGGTGTTTGTTATTAGTTAGTATGTTCCAGTGATGATTTATTATATCTTGTAGTTGATAGGTGTTTCTACCAAAAGTGGTAACTAATCTCGGTGTCTGATCAAGCGATTGAACAGCCTTAGGTTTGTAACATAACAGGGAATCCCTAGACAGGTTGGCAGTCATGCCAACTGCTGAATGAATGTCTGAAATGTGATAACCCCTCTGTGTAAATCTGTTGGAAAAATCATCCTGACAACATTTAAGATCATGGTTCGATGAACAAATTCTCTTAATCCTGATGAACTGTGATTTGGGAATGTTCTTGATGATGTGTTTAGGATGTAAACTAGAAGCATGTAGTAAACTGTTATATTGTGGATGTTTCCTGTGTACTGTGGTACATAGTGTATTATCTACTTCTCGGGAAAGATGTACATCCAAGAAATCCATTTCTTGTGTATCAAAATTGACTGTAAATTTAACAGCCCATTTATTGCTGTTCAGATATTCAACAAATTCTTGGAGATACTCAATACCTCCTTTCCAAACTAGCCAGCAATCGTCAAGATAGCGTCTCCAGATATCCATGTCTGGCAGATATAGGTTGTGCAATTCCAGGGAGACCTATAGTGTCAGGTATTGGTTCATTGACGGAACCTCTGTCTGCCTTTCTTACTCAATATCTCAAACCTTTGTTACGGTATATTAGGGCCAGGTTACAGGATACCACGGAGTTTCTTCAGATTGTTTCTGAATCACAGCTCGAAGAGCACTGGATGATGTGCACTTTAGACGTTACATCATTATACACCAGTATACCACATTGGGCACGGTTAACAGCTCTTGAATATTGGCTACAAAAGATTAACATTTACAGTCCTGGATTTAACACCCTATTGATTTGCATGGCGGAACACGTCCTTACAAAAAACATGTTCTATTTCAAAGGCAATTGTTACTGGCAGATACAGGGTACTGCGATGGGTGCGTCTTTCGCACCCATTTATGCAGATCTCTTCATGGGATATGTGGAAGATCAAATCATATACAACGAATTGCACAACCTATATCTGCCAGACATGGATATCTGGAGACGCTATCTTGACGATTGCTGGCTAGTTTGGAAAGGAGGTATTGAGTATCTCCAAGAATTTGTTGAATATCTGAACAGCAATAAATGGGCTGTTAAATTTACAGTCAATTTTGATACACAAGAAATGGATTTCTTGGATGTACATCTTTCCCGAGAAGTAGATAATACACTATGTACTACAGTACACAGGAAACATCCACAATATAACAGTTTACTACATGCTTCTAGTTTACATCCTAAACACATCATCAAGAACATTCCCAAATCACAGTTCATCAGGATTAAGAGAATTTGTTCATCGAACCATGATCTTAAATGTTGTCAGGATGATCTTTCCAACAGATTTACACAGAGGGGTTATCACATTTCAGACATTCATTCAGCAGTTGGCATGACTGCCAACCTGTCTAGGGATTCCCTGTTATGCTACAAACCTAAGGCTGTTCAATCGCTTGATCAGACACCGAGATTAGTTACCACTTTTGGTAGAAACACCTATCAACTACAAGATATAATAAATCATCACTGGAACATACTAACTAATAACAAACACCTAGCAAAATGGCTAGATGATAGATGCCTTTTCTCTTACAGGAAAGGTAAAACTCTGGGATCATATTTTTCGCATTTCAAAAAAATCACTCCCTTGGAAGTTTCCAAGATTCAAACCACCATTTTAGGGGATAAACTAATAGGTTGTCACCCTTGTGGTCATTGTGCCTTTTGCAAATTTGTTTTTACAACTAAAGAATTCACTAGCAAAAACACAGGTAAGATTTATGACATCAAACATTTTGCCAGTTGCAGCATGGACTGGGTGATCTATTTAGCCACGTGCACATGCAGGGCCTTCTATATTGGACAAACATCCAGACAGTTTTGTATCTGCATTTCTGAACATTTGGGGGATATCAGAAATGCCAGGCAAACCAATGCATTATTTAAACATTCCATTATACATAAGACGGCTCATTTTTCCTTTGTTTGTATTAACAGAATTGTTGGCAACAGAATGTACAAAACAGGATGGCACAAAATATTGGATAACAAAGAGACCAGATGGATAGTGAAATTAGGTGGCTTATTCCCACCAGGTCTCAATAATAAACTACAATGATTCACTCAGTGTTATTCATCACATTATATTAACAATGGCACCGTGTTTATAAGATTTTTTGGTCATTTTTTTGGTCAATAATTACAAGTTTTTTGAATGCTTGTTATTACATTTACTAGCGTTTACATGGTATTCCGTATTATTTTATCATGGATGGTTGCAGCTAAATAATATATTTTTCAAACATAACTAAATGTTTTATTTTTGGGAAACATTTACTGTCAGACATTAATTTATTTCTTATTTTTTATGTTTTGTGGCTATATTGTGAGAATACAGGAAGTGATGTCAGGTCACTTACTTTATATTTTCTATATATATGACTCATTGTGATGTTGTAAAATTAGCCACTGAAGAAAGCTAGTTGCTGAAACCGGTTTGGTTTACAATAAACTTTTTGTTTGCTACTCATGCTCAGGGTGCTGGATTCTTTTCACTCTCAATAAATACTGCCTGAGCAGGGATATAGTCAGATGGCTTGACAGAATCTAGGGGGTTGTATGCCCTGATGTATCCTCAACGAGGTCCATGGTCACTGCCTCAGAAATGTCCACCATGTGTAACAGTCATGCTCCTCCTGTCACACATCCAAAATGTGTACAGTCAACTGTGTGTAGAACACATATATGTGTGCTGATTAGCTCCATGAGGATCACCCTACAGACATACAGGTATGGATACTCAGACAAAGAGGTGTACAATTATGTCAAGTCTGTGGATGCACCACCTCTGTGCAAGGATATAACAGATGGCATTGTCCACTCAGCTGGTGTGCAGCCAGTAGTGTCAGTATGATTGCAAGGTTGGATGCAGCCTGGAATGTTAGTATGTGTGATAGATGCTGTGTATCCTCCTGTAAATATGGAAGTTATGAGACAGGTTGTAGGAATGTCATGATCATATGTGGTTGGGACAAGGTAGTGTAGGTGATGCAAACAGTGTGGGTGTACAGGTCAGGTATGAGTCCAGTCCCATCATATGTGGCATCATGACATATGAGGTCATCAACAATCTGGGCCTGTCATTTGAGGTCACACATGTAACTACACTGTGTGTTGTGGTTCTGCTTTGCATGGGTGGCTACTTTTGTCACTTACTGTGTCTACTCAGCATCACAACAACACTATGTGCTTCATTTAGCTGAGGAGGTAGTGCCTCCATATAAGGGCAAGGCACCCTCATCCCAACTGTCACACAGCACTATCCACCTGTTACTGTACAGCCTGCTTATAGAAGTTGTCCACCAGTCCTGTTACAGCCTGCTTATAGAAGTTGTCCACCAGTCTGGTTTGCTGAGCCATGATGAGCCTGTGTCCCTCCTGTCACATACAATCGAGTTTATGCCTGATGTAATGCATGGGTATAGAGCCCTGCATACTTACCTGTCCCATCTGAAGGGGGTGCAGTCACTCTGTGTCAACCATCCAACAGGAGGTAAAAAATGGTTGTCTTGATGTATATGTCTGGATTGTCTGCAATGGGTAGTATGTGCCATTAGTCTTAAGGAGACTGATCAGTGACCAGATCCCACTGTGGAGGATCTCACATGGGGGGGGGCATACTGATCACCCATACTGGTAAACACATGATGCAGTATGTTGATTCCCCATATGGGCACGTCACAGCACTGCTGCAGGTCATTGCACGTAAGGACTTGGACCATCCTTTGGACAAGTGAGCTGCAGTACAACTAAACAACACAGTCTGTACATATTACACTTTCCTAATGTGTTTGTCTGTGCTCTGTACAGACACCTTGCATGTCTCTCTTCCTGCAACATGCTGGAAGTATCTTCAACACTTTTTTGCACTGAGGACAACTAGCAGATAGTGCCAAGTGGTGTCTCCAGATCTCTGAGTTATGTTACTTGAAATGCCATGACAGCAGTTAGCATGGATACGAGCACTGACACTGTCATACACCTAGTGACACTGGACCAAACACTGTTACATTTGCTGAAGGCCAGATCATGTCTATTGGCTGTAAATAGCAGAACCCATTCAGTGTTACACTGTGCGATGGATGTCGGGCATATGTCTCACTCCAGAAAACATTGGCCTGACAAGGTGCATGCCAATATTAGTCCAGCATCATTGCTGGAAACTGTGTATGTCATGTACAGTGTTATGTCAGCTGGTGGAAAAGCAAGTGTCCGACAGTCATACTCTGTTAATATAGCAATGGGAGACCTGTACTGCAATGACACCAGTCACCAGTGGGGCTCACGATCCTCCATTATTGGTGTTCCCCGTCTACCTATTCCCTGCAGTCACAGACAGTGCCAGTGGCCTCTGACTGAATACATCAGCAGATGATTGTGATAGCTCCCAATATGCAGACTCCCACACAGAACCAGCAGCTGCACTTTGAGACACTGACAAAGACTAACTGCCAGTGACTGCACAATACTATCCTGTGGGACATCATTCACCCCTGCAAAATATTGTACTGTCCACACACCACGCACAATTGAGGTAATACACATGAAGTTATGGACACAGAGAGTAATGTAGCCTTTGACTCTCACTGGTCGATAAGATGTGGGGATGCATTCACTGTTCTACACCCTACACCGACATGTGTGGGTTGTAAATCCCAGGCTGTCACTGGTATACTGATTGTGGTAGTCACCACAGCTATCATTGTGTGCAATAGCATCCTTGCTATGTCACTACACAGGCATATCATACAACTGTAGCAGCCACACAGGTTCCATGGTATGGTTTACTATCAAATGGTTGAAATTCATATGGTCTAACATTCATTTGATCAACCCATATGGTCGACACATGAATATTAAGTGGTTCATTTGGTCAACAGGAAGTGCATGCAAATTACCTGTTGACATAATGTTGACAACAGGGCAAGGATATACACTTGTCAGAACTGTAGTGTGATCTCAGAGTTGTAATATATAAGTAGCAGGGGTGTGCAGGGGGGCTTGTCCCCATGAAAAAACACTACTGTCAGTGCTGCAGGTGTTTTTTGACCATTTAAACTTTGACATTTTTTCAGTATGTTGAACATTTGGTGTAATGACTTTCAACATTATGACTGTCGACCATATGAATTGCAATCTTTTGATAGTAAACCCTATGGTACACCAACACACAGCATAGATAACATGTCCTATGGAGTCCATGTCATGACTGTACATGTGTAGTCTGTCCCCTAAATGCTTTGGAGGGGATGTGTCTGGCTTCATACGCGGTGATGTCAGATCCCACTGTGTACCACCTGTGTATCCATGGCAGGACTAACACTTGTCTCACCTGTTCTACATGCCTACAACATCACTGTGGTATACATAGTACATACAGGTATGTAACACACACAGTACACTCTACATGAAACAGGTCCCCATGCATGTGAAGCACACATCTTCTGTGACACACATCATGTGTAAGTTACACATTGGGATGCAGAGCATGACAATCATAACTGGTGTCAGGAAACTGTCTGTACTGGACACAGGATGTTTGTGGATGGGTCATCACCATCACCACAACTTGTAGATGTGTGAGTTCCCAAAACCCTGGTGACACTTATCAAGGGTAGCAGACCTGTTCACAGATTAGGGATGCATGAATATGTTGAATGCCGTCATTGTCCTTGTTAGTCTGTTATACACATATGAATCTATGGAGCCATGCACTTATTGTGCTGTACCTTGCAGAAGACATATTTCTGCTGTGTTGACATGCCATCCTGTGCTGCTTCATTGCCATGGTGTATCTATAAATTATCCCAACATCCCTGAAACAGAAACAGAAACAGGTCCATGACACACCTGTCATCATATAAGTATACAACCATTACATCATACAACATAAGATATACAAAAGTATGCAGCGTACTCATGACAAATTCCAGCATACAGTATCTGTCATTAACCACTACAAGTGGCAAGGCAAACCAACACTGTATTACGCAAGTACATGTTAACTAATATAGTCTCCCTGTGCATCAGACACATAGCTTCATTTCCCTGCATCAATGGTGAGTATGACAGGGATGTGGCACAGGTATCATCACTGGTACAGGGTGTTATGTGGGGGTGCAGGAGGCCTAGGCTGACCCAAATGGTTGACAGCATGTGTGTGAGTCAGGAAAGGAAGCAGGTAAGACGGACCATGGAAAGCTGCGGGGTGTGTCTGTAGGTGACCTGCATTTGACAGTGGTGTGTGAGTGTGTGCATGTACACAGTCAAGCTCAATGCTAGCCCTACAGGTGTGTATGTTGGACAGCTTTGGGCCATACATGGTAGAGTTGACAGTTCAATGTCTCCAGTCCCGAATATGGGAACTGGCTCTGCCAGGAGTTGCACTGGCACCTCCATGCCCAAGGTCAGAAGTGGCACTATTACTGGATGGTGACTGCTGTCTTCTGGGACTGTGTCCCTCACAGGGATGCCCAAGACTAGGAGCCCATAGCCTGCTACATCATGGTATGGACAGCACACTCTCCTCTGTAGCACTGGATGTACTGCCATTATGGGAGCGTGATTGTGCATGGCCACATGGACTCTCAGCAGATGGGGTTGCTGACCTACCACATACTGTCTCAGCCTACCTTCTGTTGACTGCATCAGTCAACTGCTCCACGGTGTCCCCAATGTGGTGGAGGCAGTCATGGATGTCAGGCTGTGCTGCATCCATATGCCTAAGCATACATCTGATGTCCTGTTCAGAATGTGCCTATGCCTCCATGATGGCCCAAAACATGCGCTGGGTGACCTGTGATGTGACACCTACAACAGGTAGTGAATGGACAGCAAGCCTCGTACAAGCATCCCTGTCAATCCCTCATGTGTGCAACCTCACCAGATCCCTGGCTATGGCCAGTGTCTACACTGGAGCCATAGTTGCCACACTTGCCTGTTCTATGTCCCTACCCTCTAACTGTCCAATATCTTTGGCCTCCAGGGACAGGATATGTGTGGGCATACTGATGGTGTGCTGTGACAATCGAGGCAGAAGAGGGATTTCTACCTCTGGGACACATTTGGCCACAACACCCCAACCTGTGCCTCACTGTGGCCACCATCATCATCAGAGTC
Organism: Protopterus annectens; assembly: GCF_019279795.1. NCBI lineage: Eukaryota > Metazoa > Chordata > Ceratodontiformes > Protopteridae > Protopterus > Protopterus annectens. Next base: position 1,248,591,350 of record NC_056737.1, read on the forward strand.
TGAAGAGACACTGTCATCAGCTTGTGTAGGGGACAGAGGCCAACTCCCCCTTCCCATTCACCTGTGATAAGAAAGCAGTACATGAACAGCTGCACTACTGTGTACAAAAAATCCACCAAAGACCCACAAATGGATTAGCAATTTTTTTCCTTCCCGCTTTCATCCAAAATAGACTTCCTCAGAACAAAATACACATTAATCTCAAGACCTTTATAACAATCATTTCAAGTTAATCAAGTAAAACATGATCAGTACAATTTACCTTTTAATTAAGCAATATGACACTATACTTGATAAACTGACATATAAAAACCCAATATACCTATCTTAACAACTATATTGAAATACGTTTCACTACCTAATTTAATGTCCTTTCAAAGTTTTGTGTTTTAAAAGACATTGTAGAGTAAATGCCTCATTTAAATCAGAAGGCTTATATTTTCTTGACTGTCACTGGCAAAGTGTTTCTATTTGTTCAACTACACTCCTGTGATTACCCCCTCAAGATCCTTATGTACCTGTTACAGAATGGAAAATAAAATTTTACCCTGTTTACACACAACATTATGTTTAAATAGGGCATTATTCTGGCCCTTAACTTTAATAGAATATGAATGTTCTTTAACAAAAGAGTGTCATGCTTACCAGGAGCAGGACCATGGACTTGGCCAGTACCTGATGGACCTGTGAAAAGCTGAGGGTGAGGGAATGTCAATACCAATGGATGTTGCAGCACAAGGTAATACATCCATATGTCTCACATGTTCAGTACCTACTGTGTTACTTGATGTATTGGTCACATTCTGAGGATGAGATACAACTGAGGTAATCTCCCCCAGAGACCTAAGACCTGACACCCATGTAAAAGTATGCACAGACTGACACACTGACTGCTACAGTATTACAGTGCTGATCACAGTAAGCCTACCTGCACGCTCCTCTGCTGTGGAAACTGTGTATGGTGTGATGGATGCATGGGAGCTGTTGTGTGTGCTTAGGTTCACCAGGAATCCCTCAGTGGCCATGAGTGGTTGTTCCACTCCAGGCCCTCCACCCATGATGGCACGATCCCTGGTACATCTGCTGCCCTTCAATGGGCAGCATTGATAACATCTGTTGCACAGTGTCAAACCTGCTCATATGTCCAGCCCTGATGGCCTGTGCCATTCACATTATGGACAAGGTTTGCCCACAATGCAGCCTGCTATTAACTGTTTTGACTCTCCCTTGGACAGTAGGATGTGATGATGTTGCTTTAGTCATTCAAGTATAATTTCATTTCCACATCAGAGGATGCATGACATCTATGATACATGATTCCTGAAAGGGAAAAAAAGGGACCACATTACAAGATCACATACTTGGTAGCACAGTATATATAGATACAGCAAGGAAAACATGTCTGGCACTATCCACTGCTTGCCTACACATGTCATACTCTGCAGTGTTCAAACATACTTGGTGTGTAGATACAACTGAGAGTATCAATAGTCAGGTATTCCCGTGTGTGCCATGACATTTACTGCTGGTGTGTCCCCTATGGGCAACCCCCAATAATACATCTTAGGAACCGTGCCATACAATTAGCTATTACAACCACTATAAAGGGACAGTCCAATGAAATCAGTGTGCCACAATGACAACAGACAATGCACCCTTGATGTATAGTACATCCTGTGTAGTTGTAAGACAGCAGGAGATCAATGACATGTCATTATCACAGGTCTAAGACAGGCTTAATGCTGTAATCCCTATTCCCTGTATGTCTATTCACCCATTGGCATCCTGTTGTATACAAAATCAATTATGTACCTGATGGAGTGCAGTACTCCTCTATTGATATGTGGTGATAGTAAAGTTTTCACAAAGGCATGCTCTGTGTGAGGAAAGTCTCATACAGACTGGTTCCCTATGGCCAGCTGCTTGCCTTTTAAATATGCTTTTCATCAGCAGATGATTGCCTCTAAACCAATCTGTGGGTCTGAAATGCTAATTGCAGCTAACACAGCTGATTTGCATTATCATCAGCCAATGACATGCAAACGCTGTACAATATATAAGGCCTTCATGTAGGTTAGGGCCCCTTTCTGATATGTTGTGCTGGACATTACTGGGGTGAGGAGACTGCATCTTTGCAGAGGGTAGGTCTGTAGCAGAAACCTTACCATAGAAATGTTTGTGCTACAGGCTGCAGCTGCTGCTGCTGGTAATAGACCTAGGCAGAGAGTGTGAACACTTTGGAGGACAACAACCTGTAGGAGTAACTGTGGCAGCTGTGACAGCCTTGTTGTAAAGGCAGAGCCAGAGTGAGGCTACCTTTTCCACTCCAAATAAGGCATGTGTTTAAGGGAAGTATGTTAGGCAACTGTATCACTAGCTGAGTACTAGATGACATGTTTGGTGTGTCCTTGGGTAAGATGAGGTATAAATATAAGAGTATGTCTACCATTTGCTCGATTGCCAGGCCTTGTGTTACAGTCTAGTAGTAATTTGCAGGGTGTATGAGGGCAGGCCTTGTTACTAGCAGGCACTTCCACTGTGTATGTTACCTGTGTAGCTGTGATAATCTGCACAGTGACTTTGGAAGGATTGTGTGGTGCACCTGATATCATTGCTCCTCATTTGCAGCACCTGTATTGACATTCTGTGCGAATACATATTAATGCATGATGTGACATGTTATGCACATATAAATTTTGGTATAGGGCTATGTGAAATAGGTTCATAGGTAGGTACTAGGCTATTGGCCCAAGGGCCAAAGCAAGCCTAACCAACAGTGTATTGGCTTTCACCATCCATGCAGTATTAAATTCCTGCCCCTCTATCGAGCAGAGCCCCAGACATAATCCCAGGGGTGAATTTCCTATCACACATCCACTTATCAAGTTTTTCTTGAAGAGTGCTAATAATGAGATCTGCTTGATGCAGATGAGAATTTTGTTTCAGAGCATGAGAAGTCTCTGGGACAAGAATCTATCCCTCCAGCATGTCCTGTTTATTGTTGTGGTGAGGTTTAAGCCCCTAGAGCGTGTAACTTGGGGAGACTGGGATTTCTTTAAGTGGAGCATACCCATCAATTCCAGGTTTGACATAGCTTTGTATGTCAGACAGAGATCTCCTTGGAGTAAGTGGTATGCGACCGAGTAGAGTTGGAGTTTCTTGAGCCGGTAGGCATATAGCAACTGTTTGAGGCCAGCAATCCTCTTAGTGAGGTACTTTTGGGGCCTCTCCAGTTGTTGTAGGTGTCTTGTGAGGTACATCCCAAACAGGGCATTGTATTCAGTGAGGTGTCTGATAAGTGATGAGTAGAGGGGGATGATGACTTCCTAATTTCTAGATGCGAACCCTTTTGTGATTAGGTGAGCCACGTAGAAAGATTTTCTGACCACTGTGGCAATGTGGTTATCAAAGGAGAGGTTACTATCCACTTGGGTCCCAAGGTCTCTTATCACACTTTCTGTGCTATGTGAACTTGCCTCATTTGGTAATTCATGGGTACCATGTTTTTATCAAAGGGGATAACAATGCACTTTTTGACATTTAGCTTGAGGCCATGATTTTGACACCAGGTGTCTGTCTCAGTGAGGCCCTTTTGCAGGATGTCTACATCAGCAGGGGAATTGATAATGGCACCCAGTTTGCAGTCATCTGCAAACTTGGTTAGCCAAAGACCCTCGTTGTTCAGTTGCACTTTGGAGAAGTATATACCGAACAGGAGAGGTCCCAAGACTGAACCCTGGGGCACTCCACTTCTCACTGGTTTGGAGTCAGATCTGGAGTCTGCAACTCTCACCATGTGGGTTCTGTCCATGAGCCAGTTGGCCATCTATCTCGTGATGTAAGGGTTTATGTTAAGGTTGATTAGTTTATCTATGATTCCTGAATGGGGGATAAGTCAAAGGTGTTAGCGGGGTCCAGGTAGGCTGTGTGGACCACCTTGCCCTCATCTATGGCTTTGGTATCTGTTTCAGAGAAGTCTATCAGGTTTAAGAGACATGATCTACCTTTCACAAATCTGAATTGGGTAGCATCCAAAGTTTAGAGGTTACCAATATCTTTGTTTATGAGTTCCATGATGATATGCTCCATGGCCTTGCAGACCAGGCTTGTCAGACTAATTGGTTGATAGTTCCCAGGGTCTGTGGTGGTTCCTCTTTTGTGGAGTGGGATAACCATTGCTGTGCACCATTCCATGGGCACATAGCCTGTGGTGAGGCTGTGACTGAACATTGAGTTTAAGTGGGGGGCCAGTTAATTTTGGAGTTCATGTAAAATGCAGCCTGGGATGTTGTCTGATCCCATGGATGCTGTGTTTCTGGCTTTAGAGAGGGGCATTTTTACCTGCGTGTTTGTGATTGATGGGGCTCTACACCCATCTGGTATAGTTATAGGCCCTTTGGGGGGTAAGGGGGGAGTAAAGTTTAGACTGAACCTATCTGCCAAGATGTTGGCAATATCAATTGGCTCTGTATATTTTGCGCCAATCTGTTGTAGCTCAGTGCAAATTTGGGTGTTGCCATGGAGATTCTTGACATAGCTAAAGAATGCCTTGTGGTTGCCTTTGGAATCCATGGCAATTTTTCTTTCAAAATTAGCTTTGGATGATTTTATGAGAGATCATAGTTTCCTACTGAGGCTTGTCAGTGAGTTCCTCCATACCTGGGTTTTACTCTCTTTTGAAACAGTTTCTTCCTTCTGTTGTAGAGTTTGTTAATGGTAGGGGACCACCAGATTGGCTTCCTTTTTTTGGAGGATAGTGTCTAGGTTTTGTTGGAGATAGCACGATCCATGCACTCATGCAAGTGCTTGTAGAGTGCATTTGTGTAGGATTCAGCGGTTGTGACTGTATTGACTGTGTTATCCATCTGCAGGGGTGTCACAAAGTTAGCTACTTCAGTTTTGAGTAGTGTGAGGTTTGCTTTGGAGAAAATTTTTACAATGGTTTCTTTGTGTGGGGATGGGGTCGGGATGTGGATATCTAGGGTGATTAGTTTATGGTCTGATCTAACAAGCAAGGAGTTGATCTTGGACACTGAGCACTGGTCACCCATGCTGGTAATGACCAGGTCCAGAATATTGTTGCCCCTGGTGGGGGTGTTGAAGAGTTGATCCAGGGCATTAGAGTTTATAAATTCCAGCAAGGGGATTAGTACAAAGTAGTTTTCCCAGTTTATGTTATGGTAGGTGAAATCGCCCATTATTATGGTATTTGGTTAGACCCTCATTTTTTCCAATGTCCCTAGGAACGAGGAGTGAGGATCCTGGGTCATGGTGGGGGATCTATAACAAGCTACAATTTGGAATGCATTTTTGTCCAGAGTTAGTTGCACTTGGATGATTTCAGCGGCATCATGTTTTGCAACTAGCCTGGAGGTGTGGATGTCCTTGATGAATATGGACACACCTCTGCCCTTCATGTAATGCTGGGATGTTCTTGGGAGCCTTGAACCAGGTCTCAGTCACTGCACAGATATCGATGTTCTCCATTTTGAGGAGTGCCTCGAGTGAGTGCATTTTGAGGTTTAGACTCCATTGAGCAGCACTGCCCTTAGCTTTTTGTCACCTGTAGTTCTTACAGTGGTGGGTTTGTTTTTTGAGCCTTGCCTAAAAAAGGTACTATGGGGGCGGCAAGAGCCTTGGCCAGTATCCTGAATCCAAGGGGTGACAGGTGCAGGCCATCTGTGGTGAAGCATCATGGCCTGTCAAGCATGTCATCCCAGGCAGACAGATACTGGATCCCCTTTGAATGGCACCAGAAGCTTAGCCAATTGTTGAAGTTGATTATCTTATCCTTGTACTGTGGTATCATTCTTGTTGAAGGCAGGATGCTACTCAGGGCTAGGGTCATACCTGCCTGGGCTACAAGATCAGAGAACTCTTCCATGTCTCTTTTCATGTAGTCCAGGGAGGTACATCTCAGGTCATTTACACCAACATGGACAATAACGGAGTCATATTTGTACTTGCCTTATAGTGACCTGAGTGCATGCATTATGTGGCACATCCTGGTGCCCAACAAGCAGCTGACAGTAGACTTCTCTTTGTCCAGCCTGGTGAGTGGGATGTCAGTGTGCCTGACTACAGAGTCACCTATCACTAGTGTGTTGGGTGTGTTGTTTTGCCTTATGGGCTGTGGTTGTGTGGCACACCGAGTTTGTGGGCTATGTGTTGTTTGGGGTTTGTTGGTGGGAGGAGGTTGTTGTGTGTCTGCTTTGGAGGTCTCTGTTGCCTAGGCAGATTTAGATTTTTAATCAGAGCATCCGGATATGTTTTGGTGTTACTATGCGTGGGTTTTGGAGGTGTTGGTTTAGTAGCTCTATGTGTAGTGAGTGGAGTGCTGCGAGTTATTACCTTCTCCTCTTGACTGTCTGTTCCAGTCTTGGTTGGAGAGAGCTTTGCCTCTAGATTGGCTGTATAAGTGCATCTCTCGCAAGTGTTAGTATTTGGTGGTAGGAAGAGAGGGTTGTCTGTGTACATGAGGCTGTTGTAACATTGCCTAAAGATGCCCAGGTTCATCAGGTAGGCTGGAGAGTACACCGGGAGCTGTCTCTTGGACATGCCTTAATAAGTAGTAAAGACTGTTTGCTTTTGTTAAGTGTGGAAGTAGTTGTCAAGTAGGGAAATATATAGACTATTCCCTTCTGGCAGATGCGAGGGTTGAGTGCTGGGGGTTATTTAGTGCTGCAGCAGATTTAGAACAAGTGCTGGGCTAAAAGGTGTGGGTCTGAGTACTTTAGGCTAAAAGACTGACAAGTTATAAGGGAAAAACTGATGAGCAGACTTTGTGGAGCCGGGGATAGTTAACCCTAGCTAACCAGCACTGCACAAAACCACGCAAATGCAGGTTTTTAAAGCAGAAAGATGAAAGGGATAGAAATTAGCCCAAAATAACCAATAAACTACAAATTCTGAGATGAAAACCACTCCTCCAGGGACAGATAGGCTGCTCAAAGCTCCCCACTCTCACTGGTGAACAGAGAAACTTCCTTCTATCCAAGTAATGTATGGGCAACACAGAAACTACAACACAGCCCTGGATTCAGCAAACTCTGAAAACTGGACTCTACTTGTTGTTTCAGAAAGACGGGAAACAAGTGTAGAATAGCTTTTTTTTTTTTTTTTTTTTAAGAAGTTAAGGCAGTTAAAACAAAATAATCACTTTAAAGCACAGTAAAACGGCACAGTTTAAATGCTCACGTTTATGGACATATACATTTTGCTATAGGGATATATGAAGTGTGTTCCTACCTACTGGCCTGTGACTTCTATCAGTGAAAAGCATTGCATGGATAAAGAGTGCATGACTCAGTCATTAATTGCTGCCTTCACAATACTGTAAATTCATTTCTGCACACCACTGGATTTGAACCCAGGACTGTGTGTGCCAAAATGTACCATTTACAAGGCAATTAACAGACTGAGCTACTGACTCACTGCTGCAGTAGGTGCATTAGCAAGATATATGTGCACGCATACAGGCTGTGGCATACCTTTTCTACATCCTGAGTATGTGTGTGGCTTTATATTGATGTATGAGTGTACCAGGGTGGCATCTGAGCATGTATTTTGCCATTAATGCCTTAGCAGGTGCCTTTCCACATGTTGCTGATGAAGGGCATATTTACCTGCTATCACAGGCCGCATTTACATCCATTATTCGGTCATTGGCTTTCTAGTGGTGTACTATTGCACCAGAGTCCTAGGTGCACTCCCATTTCTAATCTTTTTACTCTAATTACATTTTAATCAAGTCTGTATGGCACGGCACACAGCTCTGCTGAAACATGCTTAATGATCATAACTGGCAATTACTATGTTTTCTTTAAACCACCTGTTTTAAGTAAGAGTTGTGTGGTGTGGCAGGTTAATGCAGTGGTCTGCAGGTGTGATGGCTTTGGGTTCAAAATATGGGACAGATGTTTATTTTGTAAGTATGTATTACAAGTTTAAAAACACTTATAGTGAATATAACTCTTTTTAGCTGAGCTTAGCGAAGCTGCGCATCATGGATAGTTGTGCAGCAATGCACTAAAAATATAAAAAATAGAAAAATGCGGTGATAGAAAAGTGGTGAAATGGGGTGCAAGCAGGGGGAAAAACATAGTGAAAGGCAGGTAGGGATGTGCAGGAAGGGTGAAAGAAAGAAAAATAGCTATCCATTTCTTGTACAGCAACAACCGTGCACTTTGACAGAATTTGTACATGACTTTGAACTCTCAACCCTAGAGAGAGGGGTGAAGACAACATAACTGCATTGTCAAACCAATTGGACCAAATTATGTGTGCCCAGTGGTCAGGTGTGTGAAATGGAAAAGTATGTATGGGACTATATATTTTTTTCAGACAGGTGTTTAATGTGAGAGAGGAATGTTGGGGAAGGGACATAGATACCTGTAGGGGAGGTAAGTTGGGTATGTGAGGATGCATTTGCAGACAGGGAAGACAGCAGACAGGGGTGGTGTGTGACACAAAGAAGGGGGTGAAGACCTTGGATAGGGAGGGTGTCATGGAATCTATGTCCCATATGCCTCTAGATGGCAGCAGCATGACTCACATCCCCACTCACGGGACCATCAGCACTGCTCCTTCACTGCCCTGAGGGTGGCAGCACTGGAGGATGGGCACCAGGGCAAGGCTGCCCCACCAGGTCAGCCAGCATGCCCTCAATACAATGCAGGTGGTGATCAAACCCACGGTAGACTATCCTGTGCACCAAGACTGGCAGCTTATCCTGGGTGACAACACCACCTCCTTGGTGATACTACTTGATGCTACAAGTAGTGCAGGGGCAGGAGAGGGAACACCACAATTATGGGTCCCAGAGGTGCTGGGACCCAGTGCCATTTCCAGTTGAGGCAAGGTACGGGGATCAGCCAGAACCAGCCTACCTTGATGTGCTGTGGTGAATGAAGTATAGCAATGAGTTAAGGTTAGTAATAATCAAGCCATTGTTAGTATTAACAGAATGGAACATCATTTTAATTCATATAAATACATATTAATGTATATTATGTGTAACACAACAGTGAATAACATAACAGTCAGCATGGTAACAGCATGCCAGTAGGAAGTAAACCATAAGGCCAACAAAATCATAACATATCACAATATTACATCACAGTTTGCAAAAATATAGTTAGTTTAACACTATATGTGAATATTAAATCACAATAATAAATAACAATAATAAATAAATGAAGATAAGGTGTGGGGAGAGAGAGAGAGAGAAACAATCCATTAGTGACAATGCAGACTATATCCCTGAAAACACTGCTATTAAATACACTACAGGCATGTATTCTCTCAGTTCTGAGCACAGTGACTAAAATTCCCCTATAGTTGATGTACCACATTTACCTCTTAAGCTGTTAGCATGGGTTAGTATTAGCCATTTTGGCCAAGTAATAAGAAATGGAGGTACACTACTACACAAAACACTTTTACATAATGTGGGTTTCTATAACTACCAAGTTGTTCCGTGAGCAGATTTGGTAATATATTGTATTCCAGGTAATCAGTTTTCAGTAATCTTGTGACAAATGGATTATGCAGTTTTAATTACAGTACACAAAATTGTGATACTTGAGAGGCATGTTTGTGTACAGTACATAATCTAGACATCCGTCATGCCTTAGTTGGCAAGCATGGGAATAGAACCCACTAGCTATGACTGCTGGGGACATCTGCAAAAAAAAATAACTTTATTGGTATTACTGATAACTGTCTGGGAAATGTTAGCACAATCATATCTGCTCATAACATGGGGTACCTCAACCATATACCATACACCATTTGTTCCTGGAGTGGGAGAAAAAGACAGCATCATGTGACTGAATTTGTTTTGCATTCTAGAACTATTACAGTGTTATACTTGACTGCAGTGACAGTGGAACACACATACATGCATGCCATACAGCCATACTGCATATATTGAAACAAATCTCTTTAGGAATCAACAATGCTGCTTAACACTTTATTGGTATTGCTGATAAGTGTCTGTGAAATGTAACCACAATCATATCTGTTCATAACATGGGCTATCTCACCCATATATCTTTTTTTTCTGGACTGGGAGAAAAATACAGCATTGTGTGACTGAATTCATTTTACATTCCAGAACTATTACAGTGGTATACTTAACGGCAGTGGCAGTAGAACACACATGCATGGCATACAGCCATAATGCATTTATTAAATCAGATTTCTGTAGGAATTAACAAATCTAATTAACACTTTATTGATATTGCTGATAAATGTCTGTGAAGTCCACACAATACCTGACCATAGACTGGGCTACCTCAGCCATATACCTTTATTACCTGAAGTAGGAGGAACAGAGAGCATTATGTGACCGATATTGGCCAGGAGATAGACTTGGACTGTACCATGAGTTAAACTATACAGTTTGCAGGCAATTACTTTTGCATTCTACAGCTATTACAGTGTTACACTTGACTGCAACAACCTTGCCATAGACAAGTAATGCATACAGATCTACTGCAATGGTTATTTATTTATTTTATTTATTTTACATTTGTTGACCGGGATAGTCCAACTGGAGCCATGTCCATTTTCAGTGGAGGCCCAGGGAGATAAGCTCCAAGTTATCAGTTACAATAATACAAGTAAAACAAGAGTACATAAGTAGTATTACCAACCCTCTCAAACTCAGGAACCCCACACAGCCTTCCTGAAGACACTGGAGGGTATAAATGTATCTCCAAACACCATCATATTGGGTGACTTCAACTACCCGAATATAGACTGGGAACATTACTCAAGCCCTAACTTTCTAGCCCAACGGTTCCTGGAGTTCATAAATTCAAATGCCATGGAACAGCTAGTCACTGTTCCCATGAGAGGAGAAAATATACTAGATCTCATTGTCACAAACATGGGGACAAAATGCTCCACACCGGAAGTATATCCCTCATTGGTGAGATCTGATCATAAACTAATCTCACTGGAAATCCACATCCCCCCCCCCCCCCCAACAAAAAAAACCATAGTGAAGAACTTCTCTAAAGCAAACTTCACACTACTCAAGACTGGTGTGGTATCCTTCAAGGCCCCTGAGTCAGAGGAAACCACAACCCAAGCTGCGGAAGCCCTTACAAATGCCTTCTATGAACACCTCCAGGACTGCATGGATCAGGCAATCCCAAATAAAACCAAGACTCTTTCCACAAAGGGCAAACGTCCAGTCTGGTGGACCCCAGCCATTAACAAACTTTACAATAAGAGGAGAAAGCTATTACATGATAGAACAAAATCCATAAAAGGGAAGTCACCCTGATCATTATTAGTAAAAAATACGAGCACTCATAAAATCAACTAAGGCCAATTTTGAGAGAAAAATTGCCATGGATTCAAAGGACAATCATAAGGCCTTTTCAGCTATGTTAGGAACCTGGGTGGAAACTCACAGATATGCTCAGAATTAGTCCAAAATGATACAAAAATCACTGAACCCACAGACATTGCCAACATACTGGCAGACAGGTTCAGTGCAAACTTCACCCCTCTCCCCTAAAGGAGAGATAACTATCCCAGCCGAGTGTAGCCTCCCGGACATCTCAAATGCGCAGGTGAAAGCTGCTCTCTCTAAAGCTAAAAACACAGCATCAATGGGACCGGATGGTGTCCCGGCTGTGTGCTACACGAGCTAAATGAGGAATTAAACCCGCACATAAGGCAGCTGTTTAATCTCAGCCTTACCACAGGATACGTGCCCAAGGAGTGGCGTCACGGCAACTGTGGTCCCACTCCACAAAGGTGGCGCCTCTACGGACCCTGGTAATTACCGCCCCATAAGCTTAACAAGTCTAGTCTGCAAAGCTATGGAGAGGATCATAATGGAGCTCATAAACAAAGATATAGGGGACTTGCAGACATTGGACCCGACCCAGTTTGGCTTTGTCAAGGGAAGATCATGCCTTTTGAACTTGGTGACTTCTTGAAATAGTCACCAAGGCCATTGATGTGGGAAAGGCAGTCCATACAGCCTACCTTGACCTTGCAAAGGCTTTCGACACAATACCCCACTCAGGTATTGTAGAAAAACTTACCAGCTTAAATGTAAACCCATATGTCACAAGATGGGTTGCAAACTGGCTTAAGGACAGAACCCACAGGGTTAGAGTTGCTGGCGCTGTGTCAGACTCCAAGCCGGTCACAAGTGGTGTCCCACAGGGCTCGGTCCTTGGCCCCCTATTGTTTGGCATATACTTCTCAGAAGTACAGGCCAACATGGGAGGACTTTGGCTGACAAAGTTTGCAGATGACTGCAAACTGGGCGCCATAGTGGAAAGTGCATCGGACACGGATATCCTTCAGAAGGGACTCACGGAAACAGATAGCTGGTGCCAGAGCCATGGCCTGAAGTTAAACGCCAAAAAATGTATAGTCATACCCTTCGGGAAAAACAAGGTAACCCCAAGCTACCATATAGGTGGCAATCCACTAAGCACAGAAGAGGTTATCAGGGACCTGGGGACCCAGGTTGACAGTGGCCTTTCTTTTGACACTCACATTGCTAAAGTGGTTAGAAAGACCTTCTACATTGCCCACCTGATCATGAAGGGATTCACATCCAGATCTAGTGAGGTCATTGTTCCCCTGTACTCTTCACTTATCAGACCAATGATCGAGTACAATGCCCCATTCGGGATGTATCTCACCCGACATCTGCAGCAATTGGAGAGTCCCCAAAAGTTCCTCACCAAAAGGATAAAGGACTCCAAAATCTGTCATATGCTGCCAGATTGAAGAAACTCCAGCTCTATTCAGTCGCATACCGTCTGCTCAGAGGTGACATGTGCCTGACATACAAGGCCATGTCCAACCCGGAATTAATGGACATGCTCCACCTCAAAAAATCCAAATCCACCAAAACCACTAGAGCAAGCGACTTAAACCTTAGCACGGATATAAATAGGACGTGCTGGAGGGATAGATTTATCACTCAGAGACTCCCTATGCTGTGGAATAAAATCCCGGTCCATGTGAGGCAGAGCACCTCGCTGACTCTGTTCAAGAGAAATCTAGACCTGTGGATGGGAGATCGTAGGTTTACCCCGGGAATCATCTCTGGGTCACTGCTGGACAGAGGCACAACAAACTAATGGGCACAGTATTTTTTCATATAAGGGGTGGCGTAAGCCACAATAATTTGGGCTAGGCTTATAAATGCCTTAGGGCAGATAGCCTAGTATAAACCTATGAACCTATGAACCTATGAATACACAGACAGACATGAGATACACCTGGTTATAGTCAGGAGAAAATTAACAAAAAATAGTTGGGTTATTCACATTCATGTTGAAAGTTACCTGGTCTTGCTGCAGTGGCAAAGCCAGTTAAATGCCATATGTTGTTTGAATTTAGTTTTAAATTGTCCTAGGGAAGAGAGCAAAGTAATATCACCTGGAAGTAAGTTCCAGGCTCTGCCTGCAGCGTTAGCAAAGAGGGCATCTCCAGCGACGTTGTTGATTTTGATTGTCTGAATTAGAAGTTTGTTCGAGGATTGAAGCAGTCTTGGATTGTTGTGGGGGGGTGATAATATTTTGAAAGCTGGTGTGTTATCTGGGTTATAGAGGATTTTGTTAGCCATGATCAGCAGGTTATATTGGATGAGACTGGGAAGTTCTAGCCACCCAAGCTGTTTTAGATTGATGCAGTGGTGTGTTTTAAAAGGCATTCCAGTGGCAAACCTGGAAATATGATTGTAACAGGTTGACAGTCTATTTAGTACAGATTAGTTTAGATTGGAGAGAAGGGGGGAGGTGTATAAAAGTGTTGAGAGTAGATGAGAGTGAGCTATAGCCATCTTAGCTGAAGGGGTTAGGAAGGCTTTTATTCTATACAGTGACCCAAGTTTTTTATTGATGACAACACAATCCCGCTGTACACCATTTGGCTTACTTTTACTGGTAATGTTTATTGTTTATTGCAATACAGTTGTCATTGTCCATTTATTGCACTATAGCTCTACTGCCCATTTATTGCACTACAGTTCTACTTGCCCATGTATTGCACTACAATTTTTATGTTGCAGTAAATGCTTTACTCTTTCTTGCTTATTGCTCTACAGTTAGTATAATAAATCTGTACATACCACACTCATAGTGCAACCTGGCCTGGCATCTGGCATGGGACTTGACATTGTGAGCCCTCTTAGCTGCAGGTATTGAGGGAGAAGCACACATACCAGTTTTGCAGACATTCATCTTGCGTACTGGTAAAACAGAAGAAAATGACTTACATGTTTGTGGGGCATTCCTAGCTCTAGCTTCTTGGATCCAGGCATCAAAGTTCCCCATATTTTTCAACTTCAGGTCATCATAATGGTGATGACACTGCTCATCTGTGCCAGGATACCAGTAACACTGGTCAGTTCCTTGGCCAACCAGTCCCAGGCCTCCTCCTTACACTCCGAGCCCTGAAAACTTCTCTGCAGCATCCTGGGTTCATGTTTTTAACCAGGAGCCCAGCAAAGACCCTGGATTCCTATACACCCCATCTCTGTGCCCAAAAGTGCACACCTTCACCAGAACTGCCTACCATATCCACTGTAGATATGACTCCAAGGAATGATGGAGAATTCCCACCTATCGCTCTTAATATAGCCTGTTTTCCCACCCGTACACATTATTGAGCAACATTCAAAAAAGCACCTTGTTGCTTAGCAGCACACAAACCAGCTAAGCACAGCTAAGCAGTATGAAAACTCACACAACTGGGGGTTTAGCTCAGCTTAGAACCACACAAACAAAAGTAACCATTAGCATATTTAAGCAGTGCCCAGCCCAGTGCTGCAGTGCCGTGCTTCACAAATTTGTATTTAAAATTAAACATATATAACAAATTAATTTTAATTTATAGACATCTTATCATTGCTATGGACTCGAACCCAGGACCTACCAAACATTAGGTTACATCTCTACCCATTTAGCTACTTGGATATTATGAAAGCTAGTATACCTTCACATATACTACTGGGCTACCTGTTAGCATTGCTAAGCACCGCACCGAGCCATGCAAATGTGCTTAAATAAACCCAGACATAAATAATAATTACATCCGGTGCCTATTTTTAGATGTCTAGCAACTGTCAGCTATGTAGGTATGAGCGCCGCTTGGCTCTGCGGTGTTCTGCACCATGCAAAGAGCAATTTAAAAAAACGGAGAAAAAATATTTAAAATTGCATAAATATGTAATTATGATAATTAATGACATCCAGTTTCTATTTGTAGATGTCTGGCAGGTGTCAGCTGTCTATATGTGAGTGGAGCTTGACATTGCTGCCCTCTGTGCCACGCCACACAAACATGCAAAAAACTGAAAAAATATTTAAAATTAAATATTACACATTTGACCCAATTCACAGTGTTTCAGCAGTAGTGGGGAGCAGTACAAGCCATCCACAACCATGGGTAGCCTCTACTCTTATCTCTACACTGAATCAATAACCGTGTTCTTATGGTCTCCCTCGGCAGTGTGCCATCATTAATAAGCATGGCATGCTGCCAAGGGAGAACCATGGTTGTTTACATGGATACATTCCATGTAGGCTCTACACAGAGCCTACACAGATTTTATTAAATCCTGGAGCCTATTTACTTCTGTTATAGCACATTAATTTCTGTTAATAGTCTTGATTACTGTGTTCATTTGTTTTATCAGACTTCTAACAATTTGAGTCTTATTGACTTCCTGTAATCTATATTTCTTTAATTGATCTTAATTTGTCTATCTACATCTATTGAGTAAAGCAACTCTTCCCTTAGATCTTTTTCCTCTAAACTGAGGGCACATTCTTTATTCTCTGTTTTCCGAGGGGATTGTACAAAAAGTTCTAGAACATCTTCCTGTGAAATATTCTCTTCAGCTGTATCCTGCATCATTCGTTGCTCTTTCATATGGGAACTCAATGGCCAATCACTCCACAACATTGCATGTGTCAGAGTTGCCACTGTTTCCCATTTCTTCCCTTGTTGTGCAACTCCAACTGAACTTTTGCACTTGTTTGCTACTGAAGGCACCAGAGTATCTTCATATGCTTCCCTTTCCATCTGTTTCACTTTAATTTGGGAACTCACTGTTTCGTCATGCTGTGATATTACCAGAGTTGGTTTTCTATACTTCACATATAATCAATAACTTCAGTTTCTATTTCTCTAACTTCTGCATTACTGATCCTCGTTTCTACTTCCCCTTTGTTTTCTTATTTTTTTGTATTGTAACATTTTCTGAATCTGGATGCCTTTGCCTGTATTTCTCTTCAAATATCTTTGGAACTGCTTTTTTTGTATCGATTGGTTTGGCTTTCTGCTATGCAAAAATATTACACCATATCAATTCTCTCTCTCTCTTTCCCATGTCCACATTTATTTTTATACCTTTCAAAACTCTGTAGGTTTTGTTCTTTATATTTCCGCACTTCCTCAATTGCTACTTCTGCACTCACTGTAAGCTTTACCATGTACATCCAAACTGTTTTGAATACAGGCACAATTACACTTAAAAAGAAACTTGTTACGGGATGCCGCTGGTATTAGTATACTGTATGAGCAACAGTTTTTAAATCAGGGTGCTGCTGCTGCAGCCAGACCTTGGGAAAGAAGAAGGGTGTTTAGACCTTGTAGGACTTATCATGGACTGCATGAAACAGAAAGTGCAGAGAGATACACGGTGAGCAGGGAAACACTGGAGGAAATAACCAATCCTTGCCTCCCCAGCTTCTGGATCCAAGGAAATCATGGATAATCCATGCTGGTGGAAACCAGGGTATGTCTAGCATTAAGTATACTAGCTACTGGTACTTTACTGAGACCCACATGAGATATATTAGAGGTGTCACAGGCAAAAGCCTCTAGAATTTTATGTCAGTTTTTAAATGCAGTGATACTACATGCAAGGGAGCATATCTGTTTTCCACAAACCCCACAGGAGAGAGCAAGCACCATCAGGAATTCTAAGCAGTAGCACACTTGCCTGAAATGTTGAGGTCCATAGAATGCACACATATAGAAATAAAAGTCCCAGATGGGGAACAGGGAAGAAGGTACATCAACAAAAAAGTTTCCACTTGATAAAGTGTCAGGTTATCTGTAATTCCCAAGGGATCATCTACAATGTCTGTGCATGCAACCCAGGCAGTTTCCACGCTTCACACATATGGCACTCTTGTCAGTTGTACCCCAGGTTTTCTAGAGTGAAATTCCTCAAGGACATCTAGTGGGGGATACCGGTCATGCACAGGAGCCCTGGGTCATGACACCCATCAGAAACCCATACAATCCCACTGAGCAAGAATACAGTGAGGCCTATGCTCAAACTAGGATTATCATAGAACATCTGTTTGAATTGCTGAAATCAAGGTTCTGTTGTCTAAACACATCAGGAAGTGCACTTCAGTATAACACAGGCACCTCTGTTGAAAAACTTACAGTCTATGTCATATTACACAATATAATCCTCAGGAAACACCTTCAACAAGGACAGCAAGAGGCTGGACCACAGTTTCAAGGACCACAGGCAGGTCCTGCAGCAGAGGCAGCAGCAGAAGATACATTTGAGTAGTCTGCGAGAGAACCACTAGCTGCAGATGGTGCTGGCTGATGGCGGTGGGCATGGTATGCTCTGGAACTGCCTACAACACAGAGTATACCACACAATGTCACTACCTAGCTCAAAGCCAAACATCCTACACACATGCAAATAGGAAAATGGATGCCTTTCAAACCACACAACCATTACTTGGCCATGTAATGGCTATGTTCTGATGGCAGCTGACAAGGACATTCCCCAAGGACTCAGTTTGTACCCTCACTAATGACAGGGTCAGTTTGGAACATGTAACAAAAAATAAATATGTTATAGAACTGATTACTCTCATATGGAAATATGTATAAGCCCAAAAGCAGATCATTCCTCTAAGGCCTTGATCAGACTGGTCACTTGTGCATCTCACCTCTCCCTACCAGAAAAACTCCATGGCAATTTAAGGTTTGGATAATGATCTCTTTTTCTGCATCACAATATGGAAGATTATGGGGTTTTGATTTCTTCTTGGATGCCATATCCTGAATGAGATGAAACAGAAATCAGACGCACATAACTGCACATAAACTACACAAACAGGATGGCTGTGAGCTCAGGTATGTGTGAAATGCCAGACCTTCGTACATATTTACAATACAATCAACTGCAATGACTGTGCAATTTTCAAATGAAATACAAACTAAAAAACTGGTCATGTGGCATTCAGTAACATACTTTCAGTAATGCAGACATGGCTATGCCAAAAGAAAAGGGCTTAAAAGCAAAATTGTGTAAGATAAAAGAACTGTTTTTCAATTTCACCTGTCCTGTCCTGATGTGCAAATTGATCACCTGACCTGGGTAGAGGGGCAAAAGACTAATCGAACCATCTAGTAGCTGGTTCCCTCTGAAGTTTCCTTCAGGATAGCTGATGTTCAGCGGACACAGTTTTATCTGGTAAAGCACTTCAGCAGTCACTGTAATTCACCTTTTAATGTGACTTAACTTGACAATATAACAGTGCAGAAAATAGATAACTCTTCCAAAGTTTGTTCTTTTCTTTAGCAGTATCGAACTGTCTGGTTCAAAATAGTTTACCCAGTATGATACCAGAACATTAGGTACACACTTAACTTTATATAATGCAGACTTAACCCTGTGAGTCATACATTTATTTTCTAAAGTCTACTCCCTTTGCTCTCTGTTCAGTAGGATGCAATCACTGTTCACAACCTAAGGAAAAAGTGACAAATTTAGTTTAAGCTGCCCTAGGTAGAGCAAATATGCCTGGTGTTGTTACACAGCCCTACACAACAGGGGTGCTACTTAATTCAGAAAATGCACCTGACTGATATCAAATTATGTGGTACAAGGTGTAATTGAAGTGAATTGAGAGAAATAAGGCACCTGAAGCAATGTCCAAATCCTGTTTAGAGATCATATTGCAATTTTTGACAATATGTACTTTTTTACTTCATTGTAAGGTATATTTGCTCTCCTCTTGGCAATGTGCAAACATGGTTCATACCCAAGGAAAATTTTGAAAAAAATTAGCTTAGACTGCTATAGGTAGTGCAAACATGCCTGACAACAGTGCAATTTCATCAGTACTATGAACAGTACTGAGAGGGGAAACGCCACCTATCATAGAAATATTTATGTGCCACAAAGTGCAGTGACTTTAGATAAAGACTACAGCTAATTGAGGGTTCAAATACAGCTACAAGGTACTATTTACAAAGGTTGTAAGAAGCCCATTTCTCTGAGTTTTGATTCGGACTGTAACATTAAAGAAAATGATAATGTTAAACCTGATTTTTTTCAACCAATTTATCAGTAATCCTTGCATAACTAAGCTTTTCTATTTAGTATATATCATTGTTTTTCAGATACAACCTCAAGCTAATGTATATCCAACTTCCTAGACATGACAATGATAATACTTAATTTAAAATTTACTTGGATATGTATGGTGTGCACAATACTTTAATTTTTATTATTATTATTATTTTTATTTTTATTTACATTTGTTGACCGGGAAAATCCGACTGGACACAGATCCTTTTTCAGCGGAGGCCCGGGGAGAAAAGCTCCACAATAAAAACAACAATTAACTACAAGTTACAAGAAGTATAGGTAGGTTTTGTTTAACAATAGTAGTAAACAGTTATAGTTCAAAATGAAATTATTTAGTTAAATAGTACAACAACTATATCATTGGTGCCATACAGACTAACAAGTATTTTAATAGCTGAGCTAGGAGCTATTACCCTTGAATAACAGAGGCTAAGATTACAGCTGCGATATAGGTTTACATGCAAAGTATTTGGCTGCAATCTGAGGCAGTTAGAGGGGTGGAAGAAAGGGATTAGAGAGGTTGGGGTAGAGATGTTAGAGAGGTTTGTTACAGGGGCATGTCCAGTGCTCTTTTAAATCAGATTTTATCAAATATCTCAACAATGTGTTTAGAAGAGTTATGTCTTGTGAAATATGTATGTACATATGTAACATAAGACAACCTGTATTTATTCATCAGCGCATTCAGCTGCATCCATCTGAAACATATTTGCAAACAGGAGTACTGACTTTTACATAGGAATGCATTTCCAGAAATAATGATATTTAAACACAATGTTTGTGCATAGCTGTAAACTGTGTAACAGGAGTTAGCGTTACCATGCATAGATGCAAATGCTTAAAAAGTCAAATTTTCCCCTAGATAACTTCTAGGGAACACTCCTGACTTCCCTGCTTCTTGGTGAGTAACTCAGTTGCACACTGGTGACCAGAGACCAACCCAGTTGCACATTTTGAGGGACCGGCCCAGGTTTCTACCTCTAAACCTCACATAGATTTTGCTGATTTTACTAGTTCTACAACATAACCTAGTCCATCTAGCACACCCTCCATCACTTATTACAGATTACACCTGGAATAATGGAAAGGCAGTTTCCCACCATTTCTTCAAACAGCCTGATTGCCGTGGGCATCTTGAGGCAATTGCAGCAATTGCCTCATGTATACCGACAACCTACTACTCTTAAAACGTGCAAATATAATATGTGAGAGATGTTTCTGTACTATGAATCGGCAATCAATGCTCTCTCTCTCTCATGTAACAACAAATCAAATACCAAACATGTTGTCAGCACTCACACTCCACCTCCCACACATACCAAGCACACAGCACATAAAAATACATATACAGAGGTACTGACTAGAAATATGCCAAAAGTGCAAAGATGCCCTAAGCACAAACCTTCTGCACATAATACGGTCCCAAAAGCACTGACTACACATAATAACACATGCATCAGTGTCTCACCTAATAAGCCCCTTAGGCAAAACATATCTAAACTAAATGTTGTGGTCATAGGCAACTCCATAGTGAGACACACAGATGTCCCCCTCACTTGACTGGACAAGGAGAAGGTCATGGTCAGCTGCCTGTCTGGTGCCAGTATCCACCATATCATGGACGCACTCAGGTCTCTCAACAGCAAGTGCTGTTATGACTCTATCATAGTCCATGTTGGATTGAATGCCTTGAGATGTACTTCACTGGACTATACGAAGAGAAACATGATTGAGCTTTCAGAATATGTGTCCCAGGCAGGTATGTCCCTATCCCTGAGCAACAGTCTTCCCTCACCAAGGATGATTCCAAAATACAAACAAAGAATGATTGACTTCAAAATTTGGCTTAGCTTCTGGTGTCACTCAAGGGGGATCCGGCATCTGACAGCCTGGGATGATATGGTTGACTACCCATTCTGCTTTGCCAGTGACAGTCTTCACCTGCTGCCTCTAGGCTGTAGGTTGGTGGCAAAGGTACTTGCCCCCCCATAGTGCATTTTTTAGACAATGTCATATGTACAAAATTCCCGATGTAAATGTATCCTCCAGAAATAAACTCAGGGTAATGCTGCTTAATGCTAGGAGCCTAAATCAGCAACTGCACTCACTTGAAGCACTTCTCACCCTGGGAAATTCTGATGTCTGTGCAGTCACTGAAACATGGTTTAAGGCCTCAGAGAGTACCCTGGCCAGGGCTGCAATGATTTCCATGACATCAGACCATGCAATGAATGTGAAAAACCAAGGGAGGAGGAGTTTCCATCTTCATTAAAGACATATATATATATATATATATATATATATATATATATATATATACACATTGGTTAAACAGTATGAGTACCTAGAGTTACTCCAAGTGCAACTAACTGTAGGAAATACCCCCCCTCCACATCATTGTTAGCTATAGGTACCCACCATTAACCACAACAAACACACAGCTTACCTGGACCTAGTTTAGTCACTCTCAGTACAGCCAAATACCCTGATCATGGGTGACTTTAACTATCCTTCCATCGAATGGGTAACATTTATGAGCACAAACACAATTTCCCAAAGGTTGTTCCTGGACTTTATTAACACAAATACTCTGAATCAGATAGTCAGCAACCCCACAAGGGGTTCTAACATCCTTGAAATAGTGCTCACCAACATGGGGGATCTCTGCACCACCCCATGTGTGGGGCTCTCCCTGGTAAAGTCCAATCATAAATCAGTCTTTTTCAAACTAACAATCTTATCTGACCCACCTTCAGGAACAAAATGGTTAAAACATTTCTCCAAAGGAAACTATATCCT
The DNA here is from genome assembly GCF_019279795.1 of Protopterus annectens. Classification (NCBI taxonomy): domain Eukaryota; kingdom Metazoa; phylum Chordata; order Ceratodontiformes; family Protopteridae; genus Protopterus; species Protopterus annectens. The sequence goes on from NC_056737.1 coordinate 1,248,613,551, forward strand.
ACAGAGTGATGGTTTTTGATCCCCTGCCAACACTGACAGCAATGACCCCTATATTGAGGTGTACACAAATGTCCTCTACATACACCTATGTAAGTATCAACTCAGCTGTACTGGAACGGATCAAATCAAGATACTAACAAAAAGAATAAGCCGCCCTAGTAGACATCCAGCATAAATAGGTTATAGAATAATAGAAAGAAACTGCTGTCAAAAAGCAAGAGGGAATGGTCCCAGCAAGGGCAGAACTCATTCCAAAACATTAACAAGCATATTAGACATCTTGTAAAGTCCTCTAAAGCTAATTACAAAACTAAATTAACATCCTTAGCTAAGGTAAATCACAAAGCATTCTACATCCAAAATCTAAAACAGCCCACCTTTGTACCAAACCACTTGTGGATGGCAACTCTTATACTGAACCTGAAGACATCACCAACCTGCTAGCAGACAAGTTTGGTGAAAACTTCACACCCCTATCCCCACCATTCATATGCCATAACATACCTGTCACCAGTCCCCTGCATGATATCTCCAGAGAGCAGGTCATAGCCACATTCTCCAAAGCAAAAAACACAGCCTCTGTTGGACTGAAGAACATCCCAGGCTGTGTAATAAATGGTCTAACAGTACAAAAAACAAAGCTCTGGAACCACAAGCAGCTGTACCGTAATCTTTATTGCAAGTAAAACTTTCACAGACAAAAATACTGCTTCTTCAGGCATCAAGATACAGTGAAACCTTTTTATCAAATAAATTATATCAATCAATCAATTAGTCTATTAACTATGTAATTCTGTTAAACTATATAAAAGTTGAATACATTATTTTAAAACAAGAAAAGTATATTATGGTTAACTAATTTTGTTTCGCAATTTTTAAAAAAATTGGTTTTAGACTGAATGCATCATTCAGTCCTGGTGAACACTGAGCATTAAAGTGTTAAATCCATTTGCTTTCTTCCTTTCTTCCTTTTCAATTATATATAATTATATATAATTATATTTGTATCCCTTCCTCTAATGTATATTGGAACTATATATATAAAATTAAAAATGTAAAAGAGTGATTTATGTCTCCGTTTAAGACATGTCTATAAAGGACATGACTTGATTGTTTTCTTCTTTATTTCTGATAGGTGACTACAAACTCTTTCTTTGAATTTCTGGTAAGTTTTTCCTAAATAAAAACAGGACACCTGTAACACTTAGCCATATGTACTACATCCTTGCTATCACAATTTCCATAAGCTTGTATATAAAATGTATCATCTGTTGTAGGATGTATAAATGTTTTCTCTGTGTATATATACTTAAAGTGCATTTATTGCATGTGTTCCTTTTTTGTTGATTATTGGTCATATCAATTTTATTTGTTCTTTATAGCAAAATCTATTCTTTAATATAACATCTCTTTTATAGCTAAATGCAGGCTCTGCTTCATAAACATCTTTCAGCTCTCAGACTGGAGACAACATTAGCCAATATTTCTCAATAATTTGTTTGATATTCCTTGTCCAGTGATCATACATGAGAATATATCAACAGCTAGTGTCCTTAAGTTTCATTTAAATTTTTCTTAGTATTTGAAAAAATAGGCTAAAACATGTATTTCTGCCTTTTAAAATACTATTCTTGATTTCTTGCACTGCTTCTTTATTATAACCCCTATTTCAAAAGTCCTTTCTGCTTGTTTTAACTGTATTTTCAAAGCATCAGCCTGTGTATTTCGTCTCCTTATACGTATCATTTCATTCCTAACACTGCTGTCATAAGGATGCATGCTGTCTCTAGCTAACTATCTACACCTTTTTACTGCTTTTTTATATAATGTAGTTTCTAGATCTCATTTCATATTTTTCTTTAAAGTAATGTCCAAAAAGTCTATCTGTATATATTGTATATTTTTCTAAAATTTCAGAAGATATGTTTTGTAAACAAGAAACAAATTCATCTAACTTGCTACATGGACCATCTCATAGTAGGAAAAGGTCACCCACAAACCTCTTATAAAACACCACATTCTTAAAATAATCATTGTTCTCAACTGAAGATAACAACGATTTAATTTCCCAAGAAATCATAAGTATGTTAGCATATATGTTTGCCATGAGTGTACCCATAGCAATACTATTTTCTTGCTTAAATACTTTCTCTTGAAATAAAAAAAAAAACATTATTCATCAAAACAATCTCTAACATTTCACATATTAAATCCACATCCATATGTTTCAAAGATGGCTGACTAGATATATAGTCTTTCAAAATGTGAATACCTTCACTGTTAGGAATGCATGTAAATAACAATTCCGCAGCTAGAATAGCCATGTAACAAGTTAATGGATTATGACCTTTTGTCCATTCGAAAACTTGTTTTAGAAATTCTGTGCTATCCTTAACAATAGTAGTAGATGTAGCAAAAACATATTTCAACTGGCCCTCTAGGTACTTCGACATGGGTTCTGTGACCCATCCCCTCGAAGATACTATTGAACGTAATGGTGGATTTATTTGATACTTATGCAGTTTAGCTATACCATAAATAACAGGGACAATAGCTGTTTCAACATACAGATATTCAAATACATCTTTTAAAATGCATCTTTGTTCAAACATATATAAAATTAGTTGACATTATTATGTATTCTTCTAACCCCTTCCACTGTAATACTTAAATAATCAGGTGAGATCAACAATGCTAACATAGAATTAAAATAGCAATGCCTATCAAGAACAACAACCCCTCGCCCCTTAGCAGGCTTAATAATTATGTTTTCATTAGTATAACGTGACTGTATAGCAGCTTATTCACATTTTCTAAGATTATAAAAAGCTCCCTTATTTTTAAAGTTAAAATAAAAAAGTTCATAAAAATCCTTTACAACTATTGTTTCAAATGCCAAAATAACACTATTCTCTAAAGGAATATATGTACTGCTTTTGTAATATTCCTTCTTTCTGTAAGTACATATACATAGAGAAAACATTTATACATCCTATAACAGGTAATATATTTTATATACAAGCTTATGGAAATTGTGATAGCAAGGACATACTAAATATGGATAAGTGTAGAAATGTCCTGCTTTTATATAGGAAAAATTAAACAGAAATTCAAAGAAAGGCTTTGTAGTCACCTGTCAGAAATAAAGAAGGAAACCTCAAGTAATGTCGTTTATAGACATATATTAAATACAGACATAAGACACATTTAAATGTTTAATTTTATATATATATATATGTATATATAAATATATATATATATATATATACATATATATATATAGTTCCAACATACATTAGAGGGGGTATAAGAAGAATGTAACTAAAAAGGAAGAAAGCAAATGGATTTTACATTTTAATGCTCAGTACTCACTTGGACTGAATGATGCATTCAGCCTAAAACCAATTTTAAAAGAATTGTGAAACAAAATTAGTTAACCATAATATATATGTATATATATATATATATATATATATATATATATATATAGAGAGAGAGAGAGAGGAGATTTTTCTCATTTCAAAATAATTTATTACATTTTTAGATGGTTTAAAAGAATTTACATAGCTAATAGATTACTTGAATGATTGATTTAACTTGTTTAATATAAAATACATTCTCACTGTATCTTGATTCCTGAAGAAGCCACTTTTCTGTCTTCAAAAGTTTAACTTGCAATAAAGATTAGGGTACAGCTGCTCATGGTTCCAGAGCTTTGCTTTTTCTACTGTTCTACAATTATTGCTTCTGGACTTATATCCGAGTAATTTCAGTTTTTAAGCTTTAATAAATGGTCTAAAGCAGGAGTTAGCAGAATCACTGAACATGGTCTTTTGTTTCAGTCCAGGCACTGGCTTTGTCCCAGCTGAGTGGAAAACAGCAATCATAATCCCTTTGCACAAAGGGGTCCCTCAGCCGACAGTGGGAACTATAGACCCATAAGCCTAACCAGCATTATCTGCAAGGTCATGGAGAGAATCATCATGGATCTTATCAACAAGGATATAGCTGACCTTCAGACTCTTGACCTGACCCAGTTTAGCTTTGCTAAAGGCAGATATCACCTGCTAAACCTACTGGACATCCTTGAGACTGTCATCAAGGCTCTGGATGAAGGCAAAACAATTCACACTGCCTATCTTGACCTAGCCAAGGCCTTTGACACAATCCCTCATTCAGGCATCATTGAGAAACTTACCCAGCTAGGGATTAATAAGTGAATATTTGAAACAGCAAAATATTAGGGTAATGAAACCCGGCAAGGGGGGTGGGTTAGTTATAATGGACTTACATGATTATAGTAATAGAATGAAAAGCATGTTACAGATGGAGACATATGAGCTTGTCTCAAAAAATGAAATTAATGATATGTATATATGTATCAGTTCACAAATCCATGACATGTTTATAGATAAAAGAATTGATCTTGACATTTACAGTTAATTGAATATGGTAGCCCCTGTAACCCCAATTATTTTTGGAGTCCCCAAAATCCATAAAAATATGAAAAATCCACCTATGCATTCCATTGTGGATGGGAGACAATTGGCTACTTATTCATGTGAAAAGTTCTTGGATAGTAAATTTAAGGAATTACTTAGGGATGAATTACACATTTGTAAGGATTTCTGGAAGTACCCAACTGGAATTTAAGGACGACGATGTATTTTTGATGACTGATGTCAAAGATCTGTATGAATGGAAAGAAATGGTATGGCAGATTTTGCTATACGCGTATTCTTGACCAGGATTGAATGAACTTTGCTCACTTAATTGTGTTTTAAAAATCAAGTCTTTAACAAGATGAATGTGAGCTTCTTTATTAAGGGCATTTTTCAGTAAAATTACTTGATTAGATATTCTGTATACACAGTTACAGTAATTAATATATATATATATATATATATATAGAGAGAGAGAGAGAGAGAGAGACACACACACACACACACACACACACACACACACACACACACACACGTGTGTGTGTGTGTGTGTGTGTGTGTGTGTGTGTGTGTGTGTGTGTGTGTGTGTGTGTGTGTGTGTGTATGTGTGTGCACGTATTTTTTGGAGGGATTTGCCACTATTTATTTATTCATCAACTCTATGTTTAATACCATAGTTTTTCAACATATTCTTAGAGTAGGAGGTTCTATTGTGATTACATCATGAAATTAATGGATCATATGATGTGAAAACTCTTTTTAAATTGACATTTGATGGATTGTTTTTATCTGATGAAGTTCAAGCAAAGTAAGCTGGATGAAAACACTTATCATTAAAAATTTTAACTGTGCAATACTCCATTTGTCTGCAACCTACATCACTGATATCTTTTGTATTTTATTTGCAATAGTGTTTGATAGACCCTGATAAGTTTTGATACTGTGCATTGATTTTATCACATCTAGCTTTATAAGTATTTCTGTTGATCTATTAACTCTTTTATATTCTGCTAACAGTGACACTTCTTGTATTAATTACTTTATAATTTTCTGTCTTTGATGCTGAAACAAAAGACCATGTTCAGTGATTCTTTGATGATGGTAGTTGATTTTTTCCCTTTGTTTCCCTTATTGCTCTGTGTTTTTGTGGTGAAACTTTATCTGTTACAATTTAGCTGCACAGTAAAATATCCTATTTACTTTTGTTATATCACATGAATTTCTCTGAACAGTCCTGATTACTATGTTCATATGTTTTATCAGTCTTCTAACATTTTGGGTCTTATTTATTTTCTGCAATCAATTTATTTCATCAATCTTAATATGTATATCCATTTCTATTAATCAAGTAACTCTTCAATTAGATAATTTTCTTCTCAACTGAGGAACATTCTTAGCTCTCAGTTTCCTACATGCATGCTACAGAATGTTCCAGAACATCTTCCTGTGGCATATCCTCTTCAGATGCACCCTGAGTCATCTGCACCTACTTTATATAATTACCTGCCCTGACTATAGCCTGATTTTACCTGTGTATTCTCTGCAGCCCCTCAGTCTGGACAACATTATCTGGCACAGCAACTCCACCTGGTTATTAGATCTAGTATTGTCAGTAGGAAGCAAGGTATGGTGTACAGGTAAAGTTCCATGGTAAGACAGTGTATAGCACAGGAGCTCCACCTGTAGGACATCATATTCATACTGAAATTCTTGCCATGCAAGATGAGGATTGATTTGTGAGGCCACTACACCACCTGAGAATTAAATCTGCTGTTGAAACCAAGACACCGTGAGCTGTCACTACAGGAGTTTTGGGATGTCTTGCACTACACCAAACTGCATATGTCAGTGGTTCCAGGTTCTCTGTATCTGCCTCTTGAAACCTGCAGTAAAGCTCCACCTGTCTGTGAAACTCAGTGTTGTAAGTTGTTTGGCTTCCCACCAGGTACTGCCTGCAGTACCTAGTCCTACATACAGGTGGACCTTCTACCTTACCAAGAAACCATTAAGTTAAATTCATAGTTTTCATTCCAGCACTAATCCAGTCAATGTAGAACACATACAAGCATACTTCCCTGTACGCCATCACAAAGATGTTTCACCTATGCCCAAATTTCTTTGTAAAAGTGATCATCCATGGTAAAGAACATAATAAACTAAAGTAAAACCTATATATGTTAGAATCAGAAAGCCTGATCTACATGTCTTTCAGAAATGAAATTACACAAAAATACTTCATTTTAAAAAGTTTGTTCGGTAAGAATACTAAACAAAACCAAATAAAGCAAAATTATGAGGTTCTTTGTGGAAAACCCGAGCCACTGAAATAATTGAAACTATATGTCTGATTTAAAATGTAAAGAGTTGAGAACTATAAACAAATAATATAACTTTGAAGTCTAAGAAGAAATATTTGGAAGTGTGACAGTGAAGTAAGTATTGTAAATTTTACCTTTGTAATCTGAGATGAAAAAAATATTTAATCTATGTAATGAGAGAATAATCAAATGAGTTATCTTTTTTAAGACATTGTTGTTCAGATTATATAAATATAATATCATTATACCCATAAGCCCATAAAATGTTGTTCATCACTGGGGAAGAAATACTTTGTTTTCTTGATGCAAAAGACTAGGAAAACTTACCTTAACATTTGTTGTATCAATAGTTTGAAGGTGTGTTATGCATTAACACATTTTGCTAATATACTGTTATTGCACATACTGTATTTATCATTTGGATCTAATTTATACAGATAATGTTAAATATGTGCTGTTTGCAAAGTTATCACAGCAGTATGTTGAACAATAAAATAAAATCTGAATCAGGAACATTTTGCAAATGATATAAGAACAAATAAAGCATCAAAGTCATGCTAATAAATAATGATTTATTCACCAAAATGCAATTATTTGCAGATGACATCCTATTAACTTTGACTGATTGCATTTCTTCTCTTATTGTAGTATTCCAAGCAATAAAAACATTCCAGAATAAATCGGGACTCAGTTTTAATGAGAATAAGATTAAAATGCAACCTGTTAATTATAATATTAATAAAAGAGATAAGAAATTATATAAAAACATTGTGAGAGATGGTAAAATCATTTACTTAGGGATCATCTTGTCTGATAATATTAAAGATATAACAATGCTTAATTATAATAATAACTTAAATTCCATAAAACAAACTATTGATAAATGGAATATTTTTTTCACTATGGAAGACTCTCCTTAATTAAAATTATTATTGTTATTACAATTCTGTATATAATGCAATCTTTATCACTCTCACTCCCATAAAAATATAAAAGAGTCTAATTCTTTGTTTCTGAGATTTTTATGGTTTCCTAATAAGCCTAAATTGGCTTTAAACCATCACGTTAGAGATTGTACATCAGATGGTATTGGTCTTCCAGATTTAGAATTATATTCTTTATCCTCAGTTGCTAAGACAATACTTTTTTGGTTAAATAGCAATTATAATGCCAAATGGAAAGATATTCAGGGAGGTACTTGGTGTAAATCTAATAATTAAAGAAATCATATCATACTTAAATAGCTACTAATAAATTCCATTGGTTATTAAGCAACTATTTATAGAAAACAAACCAGTTAACTCTTTCATTATGTTAATATGATAACATCTTTTAAAAATGTCATTGTCAGGAACCCTGAATATAAAGCATGGATTTTCTTTGTATTTCCAATTGCCTATACTCAAAGTAGTCTTAATACTTTTAATTTAACAACAATGATTACATTTAAAGACAAAAACCTGTTACACTGGTATAATTTAATAGGCAATGGGGAGTTACAAAATGTTAATCACATCATTAATAAGTTTGAGTTAAGCAAAGATATGTGGTTAGAAATTCAAAATTGTAGACAGTTGGTTGAACATAAGGTTAATCTAATGTAACCAATAGTTAGACATTCTTTCCCAATATACATTGATTTACTCATTATTCTAATGCACCAGAATATAATTGGAAAGGGACTTCTATCTAAAATATATAATGTACCTAAGAAATCAATAGTATGTCACAGAGAAACCTTTTGGTATTATTATAGATTTGTTGATAATATCTTCTCAAGTGAAGATGATAAAAACTAATATACCAATCTTCAAAACAATCTTCAAAACAAACCACTTCATCACTAAGGTGGAGGATATTCTTTTGGAATTTCTTACATAGAACCATTATCACACTACATAAAGTTGAATTGATGTTTATTGAAGACATAGGATGCTGGAGATGCAAACTAAATGTTAAAGCTGACTAGCAGCATATGTTTTACGATTGTATAAAACTTAAAAACATATTGGGATAATATGAATTCTCTCTTATAGTCTGCTTTAATGATAAATTTATGCTGACTAAATCTCTTATTTTATTTAATACACCTATTCCCACTTGTGTCATGAAAATAAAATACTTTTTTATGGAGTATCTTAGCACTAGCATCAATTCATCTCTAGCACCCTCAGGGCATTGCAAACTTCAATATGCAAAAAACTTTCTTACACTATTACTATGCTCCCTGGTAAAAGATATGCTTATATTGACTATTTGCCTTCGCACACTCTGCAATTTATTGCTGTTTCTCCACTGGAAAACTGGTCTATTGGTACTCTGTTATTTCAACACTGCATGTTATCATTGTTTTATATTATTCATGTACTATTTTTTATATAATTTTTGCACCTTTTTATAAACTTTTTATGTATTATTTGTATGTACTTGTGTACTTCTTTCATTGTAAATATTACATGTTTCTGCAATCTGGAGATTTTCTCCTTGGGTCTCCACTGAAAATGGGCCATATATCTCAGCTGGACTAACCTGGTTAACACAAATCAAAAAAATACATAAATTAGCAAGAACATCCATCACCAAGAACTGGAAGAATCAGACTACTCCTACTATAAAGTAATTTGTACACTTGGCAACTGAAGTTTGTAATCTTGAACTTATTATGATCAAGACAAGAACATTTAGAATTACCTCTTCATATAATATATGGTTGAAATTTAAAAAAACTGCTGGATATGTAGCTACTCTTATCACATTTCTTTTTCTCTTTTAAAAGCTTTGTTTTATAGTAGACACCATTGTAAATAGTTTAGTTATTGCATATTATTGTTCTTTTAGATATGCATATTTGTTTTATAATATTTCTACTATCACATATTGTTTTGTTGTTAAACATTTCAATAAAAACAATTGAGAAAAAAATCTGAATCTGATACTGTACAGTATTCATTAATTAGTAACTGAAAGGCCATATTTAGCAGTCTTAGTGATAACATTTGGAATATTCAATAGGTTCATAGGTTCATACTAGGCTATCTGCCCGAGGGCATTTACAAGCCTAGCCCATCGTTTTGTGGCTTACCGCTTACAAGCCCTAGCCCATGGTTTATGGCTACGCCACCAAGTATGGGGAACTATACCCATTATTTTGCTGTGCCTCTGTCGAGCAGTGACACTGAGGTAATCCCTGGGGTATATTTGCGATCTCCCATCCATTGGTCAAGATTTCTCTTGAACAAGGCCAGCGAGGTGCTCTGCCTCACATATACCGGGATTTTGTTCCACAGCATAGGGAGTCTTTGGGTGATGAATCTATCCCTCCAGCACGTCCTATTAATAGCCGTGTCGAGGTTTAAGTCTCCGCCCTTGTGGCTCTGGTGGATCTAGATTTTTGAGGTGAAGCATATTCATCAAATCTGGGTTTGACATGGCCTTGTATGTTAGGCAAAGGTCACCTCTGAGCAAGCGGTGGCGACTGAATAGAGCTGGAGTTCTTTCAGTCGGGCAGCATAGGACAGATTTTGAGACCCTTTATCCTTTTGGTGAGGAACTTTTGTGGTCTCTCCAGCTGCTGCAAGTGTCGGGTCAGATACATTCCGAATTGGGCATTGTACTCAATCATTGGTCTGATGAGTGATGAGTAAAGGGAGACCATGACCTCCCTTGATCTAGATGAGAATCCCTTCATGATAAGGTGGGCAATGTAGAAGGTCTTCCTAACTACTTTAGCTACATGGGTGTCGAATGACAGACTACAATCAACCTGGGTCCCCAAGTCCCTGATAACTTCTTCTGTGCTCAGTGGATTGCCACCTATTTGGTAGCTAGGGGTAACCTTGTTTTTCCCGAAGGGTATGACTATGCATTTTTTGGCATTTAACTTTAGGCCATGGCTCTGGTACCAGTTATCCGTTTCTGTGAGACCCTTCTGAAGGATATCTGTGTCAGATGTGTTTTCTACTATGGCTCCCAGTTTGCAGTCATCTGCAAACTTTGTCAGCCATAACCCTCCTGTGTTTGCTTGTACTGGAAAAGTAGATGCCAAACAAGAGTGGGCCCAGGACTGAGCCCTGTGGGACCCCACTTGTGACAGGCTTTGAGTCTGACATGGCGCCAGCAACTCTGACCCTGTGGGTTCTGTCACTCAGCCAGTTTGCAACCCATCTTGTGATGTATGGGTTAACATTTAAGCTGCTGAGTTTTTCAATGATACCCGAGTGAGGTATTGTATCAAGGCCTTCGCCAGATCCAGGTAGGCTGTATGGACTGCCTTTCCCTCATCAATGGCTTTGGTGACTGTTTCAAAAGTCAACCAAGTTTAAAGGCATGATCTGCCTTTGACAAAGCCAAACTGGGTTGGATCCAAGGTCTGCAAATTCCCTATGTCTTTATTTATGAGGTCCATTATGATCCTCTCCATGGCTTTGCAGATAAGGCTTGTCAAGCTAATAGGCGGTAATTTCCAGGGTCGGTGGAAGCACCGCCTTTGTGAAGTGGGACCACAGTTGCAGTCGCCACTCCTGGGTACATATCCAGAGGTAAGACTTTGATTAAATAGCTGTCCTAGTTGTGGGTTTAATTCCTCATTGAGTTCGTGGAGCACACAGCCGGGGACACCGTCGGGTCCCATGGAAGCTGTGTTTTTGCTTTGGAGAGAGCAGTTTTAACTTGGGCTGGAAATGTTTGGGGGCTGCAATCGTTTGGTATAGATATCTCTCCTTTTGGGGAGGGGAGAAGTTTGCACTGAACCTGTCAGCCAGTATGTTGGCAATGTCTGTAGGATCAGTAATCTTCACATCATTTTGACTAGTTCTGAGCATATCTGGGAGTTTCCTCCCAGGTTTCTAACATAGCTAAAGAATGCCTTATGATTGTCTTTTGAGTCTTTAGCTATTTTTCTCTCAAAATTTGCTTTGGATGATTTTATGAGAGCTCTTAGTTTTTACTTATAGTGATCAAGGGTGTCTTACCTTTTAAGGATTTTGCTCTATCTTGTAGTAGCTTTCTCCTTTGTTGTAGAGTTTGTTTATGGCTGGGGTCCACCAGAGTGGACGCTTGCCTTTGGTACAGAGAGTCTTTGTTTTGCTTGGGATTGCCTTATCCATGCAGTCCTGCAGGTGCTGGTAGAAGGCATTTGTGAGTGATTCAGCGGCTTGAGTACTGTTTTCCGCCGGCTCGGGTGCCTTAAAGGAGACCACACTAGTCTTTAGAAGTGTGAAGTCGGCTTCGAGAAGTTTTTACTGTGGTCTTTTTATTTCAGGTGGGGTGGGATGAGGACCTCCAGCGAGATTAGTTTGTGATCTGATCTCACCAGTGAGGGGTATACTTCCGGTGTTGAACATTGTGCTCCCATGTTTGTGATGATGAGATCAAGTATGTTATCTCCTCTTGTGGGGATGGTGACTAGTTGTTCCATGGCATTTGAGTTTATGAATTCCAGGAACTTTTGGGCTAGGGTGCAGATTGATTATTTATTTAAACATTTCATTGAACTTATTGCTGAGTCAAAACGCAATACAAATTAAACAAATGCACCAGCAATTCACCTATTGAAATATAAATATATTATTTAATTCTAGTACACTATTTCAATATTTTATCAATATTACATAGCTATATTAAGTTCAAATTCCTATTCATTATACCTCACAAAAATAAAGACAGACAAATAAATATACATAGAAAAAGAAAAATAAGACATGCACATAAGCATGTAAAACTTGCAGTGAAGAAGTTTTAATCAAAATAGATTTATAATTTTATTTTTATACATTTCTAGTGTAAACTTTTAATTTAGGCCCATATTTAAAATGTGTTATTTCTCTGTTACCTCATGAACATCATATCTATTTATTTATGTGTAACCTATCAATCTTAAAAAAATAGCAACCATTCATGAAGCACGATTATCATAGCAACTCATTATAATTTGTATTGCCAATATCAAATAGTCCATAGCAAAAGTGTCTAAATATATATTAAGACATTTAAGAAATAGAACATTTATAGTAGCACACTTGCCTGAAATGTTGAGGTCCATAGAATGCACACATATACAAATAAAAGGCCCAGATGGGGAACAGGGAAGAAGGTACATCAGCAAAAAAGGTTTCCACTTGATAAAGTGTCAGGTTATCTGCAATGCCCAAGGGATCATCTACAATGTCTGTGCATGCAACCAGGCAGTTTCCATGCTTCACACATATGGCACTCTTGTCAGTTGTACACCAGGTTTTCTAGGGTGAAATTCCTCAAGGACATCTTCTGAGGGATACAGGTCATGCACAGGAACCCTGGGTCATGACACACATCAGAAACCCATACAACCCCACTGAGCAAGGATACAATGAGGCCTATGTTCAAACTAGGATTATCATAGAACATCTGTTTGGATTATTGAAATCAAGGTTCTGTTGACTAGACACATCAGGAAGTGCACGTCAGTACAACATAGGCACCTTTAATATATTTTAAGAAATACTTACAGTCTATGTCATATTATACAATATAATCCTCAGGAAACACCTTCAACAAGGACAGCAAGAGGCTGGACCACAGGCAGGTCCTGCAGCAGAGGCAGCAGCAGAAGGTACATTTGAGTAGTCTGAGAGAGAACCACTAGCTGCAGATGGTGCTGGCTGATGGCGGTGGGCATGGTATGCTCTGGAACTGGCTACAGAGCATACCACACAATGTCACTACCTAGCTCAAAGCCGAAGATCCTACACACATGTAAATAGGAAATTGGATGCCTTTCAAACCACACAACCTTTACTTGGCCATGTAATGGCTACGTTCTGATGGCAGCTGACAAGGACATTCCCTAAGGATTCAGTGTGTGCCCTCACTAATGACAAGGTCAGTTTGGAACATGTAACAAAAAATAAATATGTTATAGAACTGATTAATCTCATATGGAAATATGTATATATCTAAAAGCAGATAATTTCTTTAAAGTCTCAATCAGACTGGTCACTTGTGCATTTCACCTCTCCCTACCAGAAAAACTCCATGGCAATGTAAGGCTTGGATAATGATCTCTTTTTCTGCATCACAATATGGCAGATTGTGGGGTTTAGATTTCTTTTTGGATGCCATATCCGGAATGAGATGAAACAGAAATCAGACGCACATAATTGCACATATAATACACAAACAGGATGGCTGTGAGCTCAGGTATGTGTGAAATGCCAGACCTTCCTACGTATTTACAATACAATCAACTGCAACGACTGTGCAATTTTCAAATGAAATACAAACTAAAAAACTGGTCATGTAGCATTCAGTAACATACTTTCAGTAATGCAGACATGGCTATGCCAAATGAAAAGGGGTTAAAAGCAAAATCGTGTAAGATAAAAGAACTGTTTTTCAATTTCACCTGTCCTGTCCTAATGTGCAAATTGATCGCCCGACCTGGGTATAGGGGCAAAAGACTAATCGAACCATCTAGTAGCTGGTTCCCTCTGAAGTTTCCTTCAAGATAGCTGATGTTCAGCGGACACAGTTTTATCTGGTAAAGCACTTCAGCTGTCACTGTTTTATAGTAGACACCATTGTAAATAGTTATTTTAGTTATTGTTTATTATTGTTCTTTTAGATATGCATATTTGTTTTATAATATTTGTTTTTTAATATTTTTACTATCGTATATTGTTTTGTTGTTAAAATTTTCAATAAAAACAGTTGAGAAAAAAATCTAAATCTGATACTGTACAGTATTCATTAATTATAACTGAAAGGCCATATTTAGCAGTCTTCGTGAGAAGTGATATAAATTGGAATATTCGATGCAGATTGATTATTTATTTAAACATTTTATTGAACTATTGCTGAGTCAAAACGCAATAGAAATTAAACAAATGCACCAACAATCCACCTACTGAAATATAAATATATTATTTAATTCTAGTACACAGTTTCAATATTTCATCAATATTACATACATATATTAAGATCAAATTACTATTCATTATACCTTACAAAAATAAAGATAGAAAAATAAATATACCTAGAAAAAGAAAAATAAGACATGAGCATAAACATGTAAAACTTACAGTGAAGAAGTTTTAATCAAAATAGATTTATAATTTTATTTTTTTACATTTCTAGTGTAAACTTTTAATTTAGACCCACATTTAAAATGTATTTCTCTGTTACCTCATGAACATCATATCTATCTATTTATGTGTGACCTATCAAACTTAAAAATTTAACAACCATTGATAAAGCATGATTATTATAGCAACTCATTATAATTTTTATTGTCACTATCAAATAGTCCATAGCAGAAGTGTCTAAATATATATTAAGACATTTTAGAAACAGAACATTTATAGTAAATCTACTACCAATCATTAGCAGACCGGAGTTCCGCTGTGGCGACCCCTAACCGGGAAAAGCCGAAAGACACAAACATAGTACTAAATGCTTTGTTACTAAAACATATTCCCTGGGATTCATGAAGCTCAGCGCAAGGCCAGGGTAAGGCTTGTGCTGGCCGTGTGGCATATATATGGAGTAGTCGCTCCATATGCATATTAATAAAGGTGCAGCCGCCACAGCCATGTGCATAGGAAACGTGCGCGAGTGCAAGGGGTGTATCAAAGTTGTGCAGGGAAGCATGTCAATGTCGGCTGTCGAGGAGCAACCTAAACTGCTGAATATTATATTCTGCCAGCAATAGTAATCTTACCTATCAGTGTCCGTGGAGACTGAAACATATGCAAAGCAGAGTCCCTGCGAACAGAAAATGAAGAATCAAACACAAATGCACGGTAGGGAATAATGGGTCCCTACCCATGAACAAATGACATGAAAACCGTGTGCCCATAGTCCAATGTATACCATGTGGAAGTGAAATGTATCATATGATAGCGCGCAGCCAGTAGGTACGTCCAGTCCAACGGAGAGGGTCACCAGCTGACCCATAATGTGAGGGAGGGAACATAGCTGTGCAGATGTGTCCATAACAAAATACATGAGGAGAAATGTAGATATATGTAGTGACCGTATGTCTGAATCATATCCCACAAGCCATGTAATAGTCACATACAAAAGGTATGTCCATATTTCACATACCAAATGTGATAGGAAATAGCATATGCATGTAAACGAAACAGAAGGAGCATATAAACAGCCATAACAATACGGACACATGTAGGCTGAAAGGAACAATATGATCCGCACCGTCAACCAAGATTACCACCTGTCCCACTTTGTGAGCGACAGTCCCTCTGTGGGAAGATGTGTCCTGACACAAACATGTAAAACTGGCAAATGTCCAGAGAATATAGGACATAATTCTTCCGTAGACATCATGCAATAGTTGCATTAAACATATTTCACTGAACGTATATTACATAAATGTCATAATAAACAGAATAAGATACTGAAATGCTATAAGAATAAGCTTAGATATAGGCAAGGATTGTAAGTTCTATCTGCCGAACTGACCGTGGGTATGTGTCGGCCTGTAAAATATGCTGTGTTCACTGCAAATGTCACAGTAGGGTTGCCACCTTTTCAAATGGTCAAAGTGGGACATGTTTGGTACAGACATCAGATTTTGCAGGCCGACACATACCCACGGCCAGTACAAAGGACAGAATGTAACTGTTTTGCCTACAGAAAAGCGTATTCTTGTAGCATTTTAGTTGCTTATTCTGTTTCTCATAACAGTCAGGTATTTCAGATACAGAATAACTGTTTAATGCAACTATCACATAAAATATAAGAAATAAGTTTGTCCTAAAATCTCAGGACATTTGGCATGTTTACAATTACATGTCAGGACACAACTGCCCAAAGAGGGACTGTCCCTCGCAAAGTGGGACAGGTGGTAGCCCTATGTCACACTGTGGCCAATTGAAAAGGTGGAAACAGAACCGTCGACTGTGGGGAGGCATTGTCCACAACAGTCGGACATGTGTAAGGAATAGCTTGGACATAGGAAAAGGTGTCATCCTACCAGTGAGTAAAACAGGCTGGCAAAATCCAGAAGGCAGCTGTATAATCCGAACGTGTATGTGACACAGTCTAACGGGTAGTACCCGGATACACCAACCAAGTAATGAAAGTGAAGTATGGGCGTGTACCTATGTGCGTGAGGTATAGCATGTGGAAAGCAAATATGGCAGGGTAGTCCACACAACCATAAAGGTACCCGACACATGTAGGGTAGTCAATGTGTAACTCTGGCCGTGTCATGGGCCAGCAACCAATGTAGTGCTCTATGGGGTGTGAGGAATTCGCGTGTGAGGGGTGGGTGTTTAATGGTAAATTCCTCAAAGGCGATACTGTGTCATATGCAGAAAAGGTGAACCGGAGGTGTATGAGGGGGCAGTGGGTGAAGTGGAAAGAAACACAACCTCATGTAGAAACAGCTGGAAGACAAGCAGACAGACCATAGTGTAGAACACAATCCCAAAAACATATGAATATGGAAATATGTGAGACAAATGTATAGATACAGCACCATCATATACTCACAGATGGGTCCTGATGGAACTGGCCATAACAAACGCAACACACCTGGATGCATAA
The DNA here is from genome assembly GCF_019279795.1 of Protopterus annectens. Taxonomy (NCBI): domain Eukaryota; kingdom Metazoa; phylum Chordata; order Ceratodontiformes; family Protopteridae; genus Protopterus; species Protopterus annectens. The sequence continues at coordinate 1,248,630,856 of NC_056737.1, forward strand.
TAGCCTACCTAGCATACCCACCACAACACACAACATGCCACCATACCAGAACGTCCACCAAATCCAGCCGTACTTGGTCCACTGGTTTGTTGCAGAAACAGCTACACACAGTGACCCTTACGCATATGTAGTAGGTATTGTCACCCTAGGCAGTGTCAGGATTGCAAACCATGTATCCCCTGCATGTAAAACCCCCTGCACATTTTCGTGAAGCGACAAAAATCTTTGTTATCTAACTTGTTTTGGTCTAGTCCAATTTTTGGGATACCCCTCATGGGATGACCAACTTGTGTAAATAGTAGAATGGGTATGACAACATGATATCCAATCCAGTAGATATCTGGACACAAGTCAGAACGTGCAGTGGAGGTCCATGACACTGTCCAGCCCTAAGCGGGCATGCATAACCTACCACCCAGGATAAAATACCTTCCCGTGATGCACGTGTCCAGACACAAATAGGAGGGAGAATATAATGCACACATTTGCAAAGTGGAAAACAGCATGAGGGTGAGGAAGACACTGACGTAAACAGGTCAACCCTGATCAAGTGTGAGGGACACTGACTGTGTGCAGTCATGACTGACCATACCTGTCAACCTATGTGAGCAAGATATCTGGACAGAGCCGTGAAAATAAGTGAGACAAAGGTCCAAAAACAGGGACAATCTGTAAAGATAGCTCTTAGAAACATAGACATTTGATAGAATAACAGTTTGCACATTGGCATTAATGTCTGGAGTATGAAGTCTGAAACCCAACTGTCTTTCAGCATGTTCCGACTGCAGTCTTTAATGCTGATTTACTGCTGTGCCAGAACACAACAGTGTATTAAAGAGGTCCATGCCATACCACTCAACTGTCTGGATATTCGCAGAATGACTAGGGTCACCACCTGTCCTACTTTGCAAGTAACAGTCCGTCTGTAGGCAGTTGTGTCCTGTGAAAAAAATCAAGACATAGCAAATGTCCTGAGAGTTTATGACAATGTTATTTCCTAATTTACTTTAATAGTCATATAAAACAGTTATTTTATATATGAATCCTCTATATGTTATGTGAAGTAGCATAAGCAATTCAAATGTTACTAGAATAAGCTATTATATGTACAAAAAAGGTTAAAGTTCTGTACTATGCACGGCTGTAGGTATGTTTTGTCCTGGAAAATCTGACATTTCTACAGAACATGTCCCACTTTGGGCAGTCAAAAAGGTGGCAACCCTAAGAATGACCACAGGTTCACCCCATAGTGTTGGTGTGTGCCTCCGACAATCTGCATCAGTGTGGTAAATAGCTGAGGATTGACGTCACTAAATAATGAGAAATATCCTGAGTACAAGACTCCACAACCTGCAGAAAAGTCATGCTAATGCAAAACCTAGCATTCTATCAACGTTGTAAGCTTGTAAGAGCAATCACTAAAATGTATCCCTAATTGTCCCCCCATCATGTAGGTTTTGTACAGTTTCGGTGCTCTAAGAGGTTGAGATGTATGGTCCATCTATATTTACAGGAACAGCCCTTCATACTTGTGTAATGTACAACTGCATACCTGTAGTCACTTCATGTCCAAAAATAATAATTCCCATATGACTGTATTCAGGTAATAGTCAAATGTGAATGGGAAAACCCCTCACCATGGAGTATGGACTGTAACAACCCCACCCATAATATGTAATGCCAACAGAATAAGCTGCTGACAGGTGCATAAACACCTATGTCTATAAATAGGGAGATAATCCCTGTCCATATGCTTCGTCTGACATCTGACCTCGGCCAGGAAAGTTCCGTTCACCAGGTGGACAAGCCTAAATCCAAATCACTACATGAACACCCTGACAATCAAAGACCTGTATGTGGCTGGACTATATGCCTTGGTGTTCTGCATATCCTCGGAGTGATTAACAATGCAGCCGCAGTCCACAGCAGTAGGCAATAAGGAATGTGTAATATGTAGTACCGCCTTTTTCCCAGCAGAAGAATGGATGCCTGTGTGTAGGTGAAGCGGTGAGGTGTATATTGATGGAGCTAAGTACTATGGGTATGCATATCAATGAGGGAGAACACCAATAGAATAGTGGTTCCGGCATCCGGCCAACGTGAATGCAGTCCCGGTTGACCTACGACCACTGCACATATAACTTGAAAGTGTAATGAAAGCGTTCGTGCTGTAAACACATTTAAATATGTAAAGGTGAACGTGTGTTTCGCAGTAGTCCGTAAACTGGAATACAGATATGTAACTGTTACGGTCAGAATTATGAAAGTTCATGTAAGCACAATTATCTATGAAACATATGTAACCCACAATAAGGATATGTAAGTGCGCCTGTGCGTGTGTAATCCGCTCACAGAATAGAAAATGAATGGTGTTTTCCCCACATCCTATGTACATGGCTCATACCTGTTAACCCTGTAAAGTACGAAACCAGACAAAGCCATGACAACAACTGGTACAAATAGGGACAATCCCCAGATATTGCCCTAACAAACATAGAAAGTGGATAGAATAACAGGTGTGTCACTAGCATGGATTATCTGAAGGGTATGAAGTTGTAACCTGAAATGTTTGTCATTATTTACCAACATCAGTCTTTAATGATATGCCACTAACTTGCCAGATAGACACAAGGTTATGAAAAATGGACCAAAGATAAGAGGCAAACAGCTGTACATGCAGCAGAAATCTGTACAGTTGAAAGGTATGATATGGAGATATATATATACACATATATCCACAGACATAATCCAAAGCAAATTATGAGATGAGGAATGTACAGACATATGTATATATATGTACACACATATATATATATATATATATATATATATATATATATATATATATATATATATACACACACACATGATACATGAATAGATATATACACAACAAACATATGTCCCTGTACATATAACACATGTACATAAATAGGTCACGGTATAGCTAATATGGACAGACAGACAGACATGCATGAAAGGAGAATACACCAATGGTTTCCAAACCATTGCCCATGTGACAGGGCCTGCAAGTTCTACACGTTAAACATGAATATAGGTGTCCTTTGCAGGACCCCCAAAACTGATCCTGTACGAAGTGCGAACCGTCATTGATGCAAAAGAAGTCACACCTGCAACTACGATATAGGTGTACATGCAACAGTAGCAGGTGCAAGGGTAATAACACATGGGTCGATTGAATGTATGACGTATGACCTGATATCCACAGAGTGGGGAGTGCTTGGAAGTGTCCTCACACTTTATTATCGCTCACATTAAACATGTCTAATGGGTACTGTGGAGGTGTGTCAGGTATGGGAATCATGGGTATGCATAATTGGACCAAGGTGTTGGTTGGCACAGTTCTATTAGGTATGCCCCATGGGAGTGATCAATATACCTATGTGGGTATAGCACACACCTATATTCTCCAAAAAGGTGCAACCCATCTACTGGTTATTGTGTAAACCATTGGGGGAAGACGTAGGGACCTATATCAGTGTCATGTAGGCAATTATCATGGATGGACATGCTTACAACCAAGATGGTAACCATACCTGCCAAAATGTCAGAATAAGACAGCTGGACTAAGGCATAGTACACGACAGACAAATAGGGACTATATTAGATGTACCCCAAAGTCAGAACGTTGATAGAATAATTGCGTAGTCAGGAATACGAATGTTATGAGAGTTAGTAATCATGAAATAGAAATGTCAGTCATGATTACCTAACCGCACAGTCCATCATGCCTTGCCAGCAATCTACCAGAAAGGCACATTATCATGACAAATGTAACAGAATCATAGGTCAAACCCCGGGGTGTATACCCCTAATGTGTACAGGTGAGAGGTATGAAGGTAACCCGTCCTAATGAAATGTACAGAACTAGTGATACTAGGTGGACAGGTGAGAAGAAAGACAGGACAAATGACAAAACATGTACAAGTCATAAGCATGTTTTTCCACAAATGTGAATGACAATGTATGGCCTGTGAAAGTCAATGTGGAAGGTTAATAGACTCAAAAGACATGTGTCCCTCAGGGTGTCATGCAGTCTCACTGATACAGTGTCCAGTCCCCCATACTCGTACATGAGCTCTGCCACTGACGGAAAGCGCAAATACCGGCGTACACATAAGGTACATGATAGAATAATTAGTGTGGATAAGCACCTGTTGGCCTGTGTGAGGAATATAACCCTGTGGGTGGGTGTGTCCTGCAATAGGAATGTAATGGCAACTGGCCTGTGATGGCGCCATGTATTGTGTGTATTGGTGTAAGAAAATTGATGTCCAGTATCAGAAACATACCTCGCAACTGTACGAATGTGCAGATATATGCCTCATATGTGTGGTTTGTTCCTCTTACAATCTGTACCTGTCTGCCAAATACCTGAGAACTGACGTCATTAAATAATGATAAACATATGCGTTTAAGACCCCAAATCCATCAGAAAGGTCATACTAATGCAAAACCTATAATACTGTCAACTATCTATGTTTGTAAGAGCAATATGTAGAATCTTCCCCTATCTGTCCCCCAATCATGTTAGGCTTTGTACAGATGTTTTGCACTAGGAGGTTGATAGGTATGATCAGAAACAGATACATGTCTGAGGAAACAGCATTATCGACCGCAAGATAACTCAGAAGGTATGAAAAGCGCTGCAGTAGGAAGTTCAGTATTGTCCGCAGGTATGTGCTGACATGTCAAATGACACAGCAGTCTACATGAAGTACCTATAGGGCGTCACCTTTACCAATGATGACAGTGGGACATACCCACAGCCATGTATACACCACAAATAGACATAGCACACAGCAAAGCCTAGGCCATGATACACGAAGCCTCCGGCGTGTATGGATTGAGTGAGAGTACAGCAAGGAAAGATGACTGCCAGGCTATTCAGCAAACACCCGTAGGGGCTTGCAAGACTGCCCGTAACACAAACATTGCACGGACAATGTTGGGATTTGCAACATACCCCATTTGTATGTGAAAGCTATGTAAATGATGTAAATATGAGATACATGAAACAGTAAGTTGTCCGTGCAAGAGCAGAGTTATGTGCAGAAATGTACCCGGATGTTAGGCGACTAACGTTTTGCACATTGCTAAACGGAGCAATGACAGCTGCAAATACAGTATGAATAAAGTCAAAGAAGCATGCCAATGTCCAAGTCCAAGGCCAGTGGAGGCTTTGTCCATTGGATATCAATAAACCAGTAGTTGTCCTCCCTTGATCCCTGGTGTGGAAGCGTAGCGCAGCACCACGAGAATGTGCTGCACTTCAGAACAAGACATATGGATAATATACATACAAAATGTAGGTTTAGTTAGATGTTAGTACACATGCAGATGAATGGCAAGCTGGAGACAACATGGCTGCTGCGTACTAGTACTTATGTGTGGAAGCGCTCTGTCAGAGATGTAACAAAGCATTTGTAGGCAATGTGAGGCAAGTGAGGCTGAGGACAGTGAATCACAACATGTCATGCCATATGGGCCAAGCGTCTATAGTGTAGTGTAGGTTAAGGGGACTATTAGAGTAGAATATAGGTGACAACATGAGTGTGTATGTATAAAACACTGTAACCTCACCGGGGCATTGTCACGTGTGCTGTCAGTACTCAGTGGAAGAGGCGTGTCATGAGCCCTTCTAGGGAATATCAGGAGACTGACGGCGTACGCCATGGATACCACCGATGTGACCTGCAAACCTGCCCACTGTGTGTCTGCTCCTGTGCGCGCCAGTAAGCCCGAGTAAGCATGTGTGTGTGCGTGTTAGCCCATGTGTGCATGTGGAGTGTGGAAGAATGAGTAAGCTAGTGTACGAATGGTGAAGCCCATGTAATGTCGTGTATGCGTTTGTAAGCATGTATACATGTGTACTACACACATCACACACGTACTGCACACACAGACACACATGCTGCCAATACTACACACATCAGTGAAATGGCACATGGATGGAGAATACATCATCGGAAGTAACAGTGCTGTAAACTATGCTACAGTGATGGTCATAGCTGCAATGCATCATGCCTGCTGATGTACACCTGGAAGTAACACACTGTGTGTTAACAGCATGCTAACATCAATACAGTGGAATAAAGCCACCGTGTGCAGCAGGACCAGGTTAGTCAGATCCTGCATCAATGTTACACATCACAGGTGGTGGCACAGGTGACATCATATGCACAGGGTGTGGTGTTAACATGTCCAGAGCTGTCATAGAATGTACACGTAGGTGTGTGTGTGTGAGGGACAACGGTTATTGCATGGCACAATGGTGGTGCAATGGGTGTGTGTATGTCATAGCCGTAGCTGTTTGTGGTAAGTGTGTGTGTCTGCATATACACAGGTACAGCATGTGTCAGCCATATACAGGAGGTTGTGGGACAGTCACAGACCGTACCTGCCAGGCTGTAGAGATCCCCATTACTGGCCATGGATACCCCTCCATGCATCCAACACAACCCAGTCCTGCACCTGTCAATGTCGACACATACAGTCCTGGGATCTGTACCACAACCTGTGGATAAACGTGCATCTGTAATGTTAACCTGAAGTGCATAGAATTGACAGTTACTACAGATGGATATGAGCCATACTCACACTCCAATGTAATAACCACTGCTGACTGTTGCCAAGATCTGCATACGACCAGTCAAAGGTGCTGCACTAACATTGTTTCCAATGCCTGTGTAATACCCAGCAACACAATAACCGGTCACTACACATGTATAACCCACGATCACTACAGCACACAGTATGTGCATTATCACAGAGCCATAGCAGATGTAAATACATCCAAGGTGCTCACGTACAGACAATGCAGCACATTCAAGAGTGATAATCCCAACATACATATCTATATACAATATACATTTTATATATATAAATATATATATATATATATATATATATATATATATATATATATATATATATATATATATATATATATATATATATATATATATATATATATATATATATATATATATATATATATATATATATATATATATATATATATGCAGATAGATACATACACACACACACACACACACACACACACACACACACACACACACACACACACACACACACACACACACACACACGTGGCAGGGTTGGGAGCAGAACATAAACGTAAGCACTGTACCACACGACAGCATTACGCAGTTACAAAATGCGCTACTGTGATCAGTGGATCACATGATTCACACAGGCACACGTCTAGCCTGCAGACAACAGCATCAAAGGCAAAGATGCCGCATGGATGTTATGGAGAGTGAATACTGTAAAAGCAATGTACTGTTGTCATGCAGCTGGAAACACACACACACACACACACACACACACACACACACACACACACACACACACACGCACTTGGCAGGGCTGGGAGTTGAAGATACACCTAACTACCCTAACACACTACAGCATGACGCATTTACAGAACGCGCTACCAAGATTACTAAGCACAGCAGTCCCAGAGGCAGACATCTAGGTGCGTGTCATCATCCGCAAAGGCAAAGACTTTGGTAGGAAACTGCTGTGGTGTGCGGCGTCTAAAAGCAAGACTGAGTCCCCAGTTGGACGGGAGCATGCACGCACACACACACACACACACACACACACACACACACACACACACACACACACATACACACTTGGCAGGGCTGGGAGTTGAACATACACCTAACTACCCTAACACACTACAGCATGACGCATTTACAGAACGCGCTAATGAAATTACTAAGCACAGCTGTCCTAGAGGAAGACATCTAGGTGCATGTCATCATCCACAAAGGCAAAGATGTCTGTAGGAAACTGCTGTGGTGTGTGGCGTCTAAAAGCAAGACTGAGTCCCCAGGCAGACGGGAGCATGCGTGCAAACACACACACACACACACACACACACACACACACACACACACACACACACACACACACTTGGCAGGGCTGGGAGTCGAACATACACCTAACTACCCTAACACACTACAGCATGATGCATTTACAGAACGCGCTATTGAGATTACTAAGCACAGCAGTCCCAGAGGCAGACATCTAGGTGAGTGTCATCATCCGCAAAGGCAAAGATGTCGGTAGGAAACTGCTGTGGTGTGCGACGTCTAAAAGCAAGACTGAGTCCCCAGGTGGACGGGAGCATGCACGCAAACACACACACACACACACACACACACACATACACACACTTGGCAGGGCTGGGAGTCGAACATACACCTAATTACCCTAACACACTACAGCATGACGCATTTACAGAACGCACTACTGAGATTACTAAGCACAGCAGTCCCAGAGGCAGACATCTAGGTGCGTGTCATCATCCGCAAAGGCAAAGACTTTGGTAGGAAACTGCTGTGGTGTGCGGCGTCTAAAAGCAAGACTGAGTCCCCAGGTGGACGGGAGCATGCGCGCACACACACACACACACGCACACACACACACACATACACACTTGGCAGGGCTGGGAGTTGAACATACACCTAACTACCCTAACACACTACAGCATGACGCATTTACAGAACGTGCTAATGAAATTACTAAGCACAGCTGTCCCAGAGGCAGACATCTAGGTGCATGTCATCATCCGCAAAGGCAAAGATGTCTGTAGGAAACTGCTGTGGTGTGTGGCGTCTAAATGCAAGACTGAGTCCCCAGGCGGACGGGAGCATGCGTGCAAACACACACACACACACACACACACACACACACACACACACACACACACACACACACACACACTTGGCAGGGCTGGGAGTTGAAGATACACCTAACTACCCTAACACACTACAGCATGACGCATTTACAGAACGCGCTACCAAGATTACTAAGCACAGCAGTCCCAGAGGCAGACATCTAGGTGCGTGTCATCATCCGCAAAGGCAAAGACTTTGGTAGGAAACTGCTGTGGTGTGCGGCGTCTAAAAGCAAGACTGAGTCCCCAGGTGGACGGGAGCATGCGCGCACACACACACACACACACGCACAAACACACACACATACACACTTGGCAGGGCTGGGAGTTGAACATACACCTAACTACCCTAACACACTACAGCATGACACATTTACAGAACGCGCTAATGAAATTACTAAGCACAGCTGTCCCAGAGGCAGACATCTAGGTGCATGTCATCATCCGCAAAGGCAAAGATGTCTGTAGGAAACTGCTGTGGTGTGTGGCATCTAAAAGCAAGACTGAGTCCCCAGGCGGACGGGAGCATGCGTGCAAACACACACACACACACACACACACACACACACACACACACACACACACTTGGCAGGGCTGGGAGTCGAACATACACCTAACTACCCTAACACACTACAGCATGATGCATTTACAGAACGCGCTATCGAGATTACTAAGCACAGCAGTCCCAGAGGCAGACATCTAGGTGAGTGTCATCATCCGCAAAGGCAAAGATGTCGGTAGGAAACTGCTGTGGTGTGCGACGTCTAAAAGCAAGACTGAGTCCCCAGGTGGACGGGAGCATGCGCGCAAACACACACACACACACACACACACACACACACATACACACACTTGGCAGGGCTGGGAGTCGAACATACACCTAACTACCCTAACACACTACAGCATGACGCATTTACAGAACGCACTACCGAGATTTCTAAACACAGCTAGCCCAGAGGCATACTTCTAGGTGTGTGTCATCATCTGCACTGACAAGGACGCAGACAGGGATTGTATAGAGAGTGATCAGTCTGAAAGCATACAGACATATTACTGTCCCACGGTACACGTAGACAAACACACGGCAGTGGTGTGATCGTGGCAACGTAAGATGTACGGTGCACCCCAACAACATGACATAGTCACGGGACGCCCCACAGACAGTACACCCTTCAAGATAGTCGACCAGTGTGTACTTCGTAGGCATCCATCGTGATGCTGAAAATGGACATCTGTTGGCTGGATGACCACCATGGCTATACAGGATGTCAACGGCCATGCACAGAGGGATATCACCAACACAAGGTGTCACTGGGCATGGCCACATGCTTAGTAATACATGTCCGTTCGGACTGTACTGTGTGTCGATCTACACAACGGCGTACTGAGCATGCTCACACACTTAGCAGTTGCAAAGGGCCGTCTTGCATGCGGACGGAGTCTCAACTCGCAAGGGCTCAGTTGGGACTGTCATGTGTGTCCCTCTACACAACAGCGTACTGGGCATGCTCACACACTTAGCAGTTGCAAAGGGCCATCTTGCATGTGGACAGAGTCTCAATTCGCAAGGGCTCAGTTGGGACTGTCATGTGTGTCCATCTGCACAACAGCGTACTGGGCATGCTCACACACTTAGCAGTTGCAAAGGGCCGCCTTGCATGTGGACAGAGTCTCAACTCGCAAGGGCTCAGTTGGGACTGTCATGTGTGTCCATCTACACAACAGTGTAGTGGACATGCTCACACACTTGGCAGTTGCAAAGGGCCGTTTTGCATGCGGACGGAGTCTCAACTCTCAAGGGCTCAGTTGGGACTGTCATGTGTGTCCATCTACACAACAACGTACTGGGCATGCTCACACACTTAGCAGTTGCAAAGGGCCGTCTTGCATGCGGACAGAGTTTCAACTCGCAAGGGCTCAGTTGGGACTGTCATGTGTGTCCATCTACACAACAGCATACTGGGCATGCTCACACACTTAGCAGTTGCAAAGGGCCGTCTTGCATGTGGACGGAGTCTCAACTCGCAAGGGCTCAGTTGGGACTGTCATGTGTGTCCATCTACACAACAGTGTACTGGGCATGCTCACACACTTAGCAGTTGCAAAGGGCCGTCTTGCATGTGGACGGAGCCTCAACTCGCAAGGGCTCAGTTGGGACTGTCATGTGTGCCCATCTACACAACAGCGTACTGGGCATGCTCACACACTTAGCAGTTGCAAAGGGCCGTCTTGCATGCAGATGGAGTCTAGACACGGAAGGGCACAGTAAGGCATAACTGTCCCCATGCACAGAGCGGTCACATACATGCAGTGACCAGCACACACTCAGCTGCCATCACAGCTGTCACAGGTGCAGATCCCAAACTTACACACCACAGTCTACACTGTAGCCCTCGAGACATCACCATGTCATTGCTGCAGCAGTACACAGCCATACATTACCACAACACCATGTGACACATGACCAGTGGACTGTACAGAGGTCTACAGCAACTGTGCAGGGTACACATGTACTGACAGGGTTCCAACAGGTGTTATGCATTGCAAGTATACCACTATACATGACCAGGTCAGCTCAAGACATACCAGGGGCCCTGGGTGTTACACAGCTGTGACACGAGTGTTGCTGTACACCAACAAACACGCATGTTTGGATATGTCAAACATGTGATTGTAGTGGATGTGTGCATGGACCACACACAACACATATGTACATAGCTAAGCCTTTGCTGTCTCCCGTGCAGAACAGTGGCCTAAGCAATCATACACATGCAAATGGAAGGTGGGTACATGTCTGTTGAATGCTCACAGTACAGGAGGTAGCAATGTCGGAGGACACATTCCCCTGTAGTAGTCGCCCATGACACCCGTGATATCATACCACAGTCTATGTGTCATGTATGTCAACACACATGTCCACCAATAACAATGCATACAAACATGGCTACAGGAGACACATGTAGGACCAACGCACATGTACAATCTGTACTGTGCATGCAACAACCATGCATGTGCAGTGGCCGATGTCCGTACCACAGCTGTGCCCAACTACAACATGCAGTCACAATGCAGCCCCATCATTGACACCTGTATATGGTGACATACAGACAGTACAGTTGGTTGTACATCACGTAAGGAGGGATCTGTGTACATAAAGTGGTGATCCATCTGTATAGATGTATGTGTGCCGGGGATGGCTCACTGGGGTGTCACACACCACCCTACCATGCCATGTGCAAACAGTATGCTATGTCACTGTTACTTGATGGTGATGACTTAGCGCATACACAGCGGTCAGGTGTAGCCAACTGTATGTCACGTGACACCTGTATCACTGACATCCTCCCATGTGCACATAGCCACACAATTGCCAGACATAGCGCTGGTACACATACGGCAGACAGTACTGCTGCATGTCTATCAAACAGATCATCATATGGCAGGTGTATCATTCCCAGCATTGTCATGTGTGTCCGCTTGTGTGACCACACATGCCAAATATGGTGGGGACTACGTCCCAGATGTAACACATCCCTGTACACCGTTGTACAGATCTGTACATACTGCAGTGTGGAAAGCATGAGGTCAGCAGGTGTGGTGCATCACACACATCGGCTATCCATACACACATATCTGGTCACCACAGTGTGTGTGTGTATGTATGTATGGCTGTCTGGTGCTTGGTGTGAGGGTGTATGCTACCATACTGTGGAAACAGGATCACTAACCCCTCATGGTGATGCAGTCTACTACCCTGTTGATGCCATCGGTCCCAGCCATACTGGCTACCTGTGCATGTCCCTTCTCTGTGCCACGTCATGTGGGTGCAAAGTACTGCGAGGGTGATGACCAGATAGGCCACGGTCCACACATGAACACTATGGGGTGTGTTATAGTGCTGTAGACCCCGTGAATGTGGCCATGTACCTGTACTGTGACAGAGTATTACTGCTACACAGTGTGGCCTCATGCTATCAGGTGGCCTCTAATGTCATCATTGGCCTGACCGCTGTGTACAACCCCTGCACCATGTTAACATACCTGTAATGTTTCCCAGTATGTATGTCACATCTCTGTCTGCTGTAGCCTGTTCAACTGACCACATGCTTCAGGTGCAATATATGTGTGGACATCTGTGTCATGTTCAGACATCTGTGTCATGTTCGACTGTCCAACAGTCAGGTTGTAGGTGCGTTTAGCATGCTGATATTGCCATACATGCCTGTGAGTACTCCACAGTTACACATGGGGGACTGCAAACACTGCTACCTGTAGGCACATGCCAGTACACCATAGGAGGGAATCAGGGCATTACCAACATGCTGTTACTGTTGTAACTGAGACACATACTGTGAATGTATCACAATGCATGCTGCACCTGGAATACATGGTATGAGTGGTGCATGTTGACAGTACACCACTGATGTCACATACACATCTCTCAGTATTCACACACGTCCAATGCAACATACACATCCCTCAATATGCATACACAAGTAATGTTAGATACACCTCTCACATCTCAGTAGTCACACACGACCAATACAACATACACATCCTGCAATATGCATACACAAGTAATGTTAGATACACCTCTCACTATTCTGTTCACCCTGTGCATCAGACCATATGAGCATATCCCTGCACCGATGGTGTGGATGACAGGGATGTGGCACAGGCTTCATCATATGGACAGCATGATACTGTTTGCCAGGGGCATAGGCTGCACCAATGGATGACATCATGTGTGCGGGTAAGGGCCAGTGATTTGAATGGACATGTCTGTTCCATATGTATGTGGGGGTTGTGGAGCCATACAGTTGTGTTCGCTGTGTGTGTGTATGTGTGCACACAGTTCTGTCATTTGTGAGGCCTACACAAGGGTATTATGGACAGCTCCAGAATGTACAGACCAGGTTGTACAGCTCACTGTGACTGGACACGGCCACGTGTCCTCTGCCTGCCAGGGGATGCATGGGCACTACCAGGCAGAGGTACAGAATAGCTACTGTCTGATGACACATGGCCACTGGAACTGTGTCCCCATCGGGAACGTCCAGGGCCACGTCCACGTGGCCTCCTGTGACCTAGTGTGGACATCGCAGCACCAGCTGCAATGCTACTGCTACCGGCACTTAGGGAGCAGCCATGTGAGGTGGCACGCTCGCGTTGACCTGCACTAGGTGGTGTAGCTGGCCTACGTCCATATGTCCTACACCTCACCCCTACCAGATGTTCCAGCACAGACAGCTCACGCTCACGGATTGCCATGCCACGGTCGAGGATTCTGACCATGTCACCCAATCGCCTGTCCAGAACATCAGCAAGCTGCTGTTGAGCACCTGCCAATGCCTGGATGTTGTTGTTTAGGGTACTGATAGCAGCCCTCTGCAGCCTCTGCCCTTCTCTGTTCTGCCATTTGGCATGTGCCTGTGCCAACATTACAGTCTGGAACATGCATCTGGTGATCCCAGCTGCTGTACTATGTCCTGCAGGTGCATGTCTGCCAGAGGTCCTCTTATGAGCAGCACCAGCCACATGCCTGTGTGGCACATCTGCAGTCAATATACTGCCACCATGGTGTGGAGACACACCTTCTGTAGCCACCACACATTCCTGTTAAATGCTAACAAACAATGACTGTCCTTCCTCTATGGCCACTGAAGATGTGGTATGTGTTGGCAGCTGAACTGTGTGCGGGGAAGAGGGGGACATAACTGGGATGGCAACCGTTGGCACAGATTCTGCCCCTGACATCCCTGCCTGCACCTTGTGCATATGTTCATCACTGCTAGCATCTGTGGGGACACTATCAGATGGACCGCAGGAGGGTAACGCACCTACATCACCCGTGAATGCAAAGAAATAATCTACATTACAATAGACACACTGACACACTGACACACCGACACACTGACACACTGACACACCGACACACACACTGACACACCGACACGCACACTGACACTCTGACACACACACTGACACACCATGCATGTGAGATGACAGATGGCATGCAGCATACCTGTGATACAGCTGACAGCATGCAGCTCAGACGTTAATAGTGTTTGTAAGCATACCCCCTGGAATGCACACTACAACAGGCAGGTGTCATATCATTATTCATGCAATTCACACGATCATGGTAGTATGCATGCATCCCCATGATATACCATGTGGACCAGAACAGGATAACAGTACACATGGCTGATGTGACCTTGACATGTAATCTGCTGACATGTTCATTAACATGCATGCATGCCTGACACAATGGTGTCATGACACATGTACAGCATCGTACTGGGAATCACATTGCGGTGTTGTCCATATGCCCTACAGATAGAATGCATGTTGAGCAAATGTGCATGGGCATGATAGGGGACTGGGCCGTCTACATTGCTGTATAGTGTGATGTACAGAAACTGTGCCATTGCATGGCATCATGAGGTGTCTATATTGCTAAACAGTGCATGTTGTGTACACATTGCATATCCAGAACTGCATGCATACCCATGACATACCTGTGGATTGTGACCTATGATGCTGCGGTGTATACACACCCAACCATGCTGTGTCATGTGACAGGTCACTGGAGGACATACAGATGACACCCCTGCACAATGTCTACAGAGTGTTAGCTGCCTGGCAACCATGTCCACACATAGCGGACCTGTCACGTCACCATTTCACACATGACATTGATGTACCACGCACACATGGTGCACAGCTAACAGTGATGTCCTACGGCAGGGGGGAAATGTACTGTTTCTGTGGCCTGGTGTCACTGTCAGTGGAATCTGTGAAGGTGACTACCGTCATGCTATGACACAGACATCATGTTCAACACATCTTATGAGGTACATGTCACTGACACTTCCACTAGCTGTGCACAAGCAGTTATGATGTGCGGCATACCACATCACCTGTACAATTGGTCTAGTACGGCTGTACTTGGACCATGTGTGGACAAAGTGGGACAGGGTGTATCCACATCCCATCTTCTGTGTGGCTATGTGTCTCTGGCCATCCCCCATGGCCATGTGTGCACATGTGTTGGTCATGTATGTGATGGCCATCTATCACACATGTCTGTGTTGTCCCATATGACATGCACCCATAGATGTTGGTTATGTCACCATCCACAGGGCTATGCAGACAACAGGTGTATGTGTGGTATGTGGGTTATGGGGAATTGTGACAATATTGCAACCAAAACGCTACGTGTCTCGGACATGTCAGATGGAACATCACAATGTGTGAAACCACTGCAGGGGCATATAACACAATGGTGACGCCTTTGGTCTGCCCATATCACAGCTCACTGTGCGGTACTGGTTTGTGTACCACACATTTTGTTCCACTGTATAGTACATATGCCTCCATTGTAGAACACCTCCACCATTGTATGCACAGCTGGACACACATGTAGCAATGACAAATACTGTAGTTTCATGTCTGTGTATCATTTCAGTTGTATATATTGCACATGGGTGGCCTGTGTGGATGATGGGTGATGCGACCTGTATATCCATGTATTAACTGGCCACATGGGGAATAGATCTATGCTTTGACATGCCTGATACTGATGATAGACTCACCTGCAATGGACTCTTGTCTGTGCGGCATGCCAGAGGTACCTGTATAGGGTGACACAGCAGTACGAACATTATCTATGACTGTATGATAGCCACAGGGTGCACAGTGCAGGTTAACACATTCGCCTGTACAATAGCATATAGTCAGCACATGTATGCATACCATACCTCTCAACCTCTTAGAACAATAAATGTGGACGAAGCCTACTATGATGGGGGACATATAGGGACAACTGTGACATATTGCTCTTACTAACCTGGATATTTGATAGACCAATAGGTTTGCATGCACATGGGTTTGCAACGGAATGTGCAGTCATAAACACAACTGTATGTCATCATTTAATGACTCCATTCCTCAGCTATTTGCCAGAAAGGGACAGATATTAAGGGGAACACACCGACAATATGAGGCAGACATCTGGACATCCTGCAATTACCTGTACAGTTCTGAGGTATGATGCATACACAGGGTAGCATAAAGCATGTGTGCCCAAATACCTTGCATATGTTGTTACATTACATGATGTACACTGACACATGCACATACGTGGAATATACTGGCCATATGTTCAGTACTGACTTACCAGGCAACTCCAGGCTCATTGGTTGGGAGACACCCACCTCCACGATGGCAGCTACTGTTTGTGGGGGCTGTTCCTAGGGTGTTCCCAGACTGGCCAGTAGCTGCTCCATGTGTGTGAGTGGAGGCTGGATTGGTGGCCCACCACGCATACCACCTTGTTCTCTGACGATTGCAGTGGCATGCTCTTTTGCATGACGTATGAGGTCCGTGCAGTGTCTGTGCACATGCTGGTAGGTGTGGTTGTGGCCGCCCACTTCATTGACCCTCCTGTGAAGATCCTGCCACAAGTCATCCCGCTGCTGTGCATGTTGTGGCACGTGGCTAAATAACGCCTCGTAGTTCTCATGGAGGTACGGTATTACGACATCATCCTCCTGTTGGCTACATGCTGGTAGGCGTGTATGCAGCATTATCTGTAAGACATGATGACGGTGACAGGTCACATTTACAGACATGTACAGTGATACTGCTGCACATACATTCTAGTACATTCGCACAGTTATCTTTGCAAATCAACATGACACTAACACTACTGGTATGTATATGTCCCACACATGTAACACCCCTGTGCATTAGATATCATCCCCATATATGTGTCACTTCATTAGTGTTCCTACTGCATGTGACATCAGTCTCCATGTGGACATGTCTGTTTGCATGCACTGGTGTTCTAACCTAGCTACCCATGCCTGATGTATCCATGGTAATGCTGTTGACCTAGATGCTGTGGATATGTCACATATCAACACAGACACAGCCTTACTGGACTTGGGCAGTGACAATGCACCAAGTACACATAGAAACCTGTACATGCATCTGTTTTTCCATAGACATCTACACTGCACAGCTGTTCAACATCCTGCCACGGATCACCTGTGTTGCACATGTGATAGACATGGGACAATGGCTAGTCGGATGTCATTCACAGGTAAGGTTATCAGCTATAGCATGTACCGGTTGGGTTTCCTAGCTGTATCTGACACCCATTATGCCACCACGAGGGGCATCAGTGACACATTACTGATCCAGATAGATGATACTACATCTACCATATGGCCATCACACCATGTATGGCAGGGGTGATATGTGCAGCTATGTGGACAGGACTGCATGGTATGGCAGGAGTATGTCACAGGTATGGCACAGGGATATGTCCAGCATGTGGCCATCCTAGTCGTAGGACGGTGGTTGTCCATGATGTATGTCTTTCAGATCAGGCTATGGACAAGTAGCATGTCTAACAGCATAGTGTTGCATATGTCTGTATGCAAGGTGGATAGCATGCTGCATACTGGAGGTGAGTACTGTGGAGGCTGGTATCAGCCATCCACGCATGGGCCCTACCCCTGGAGGGTGATGTGTATTTCAATACTGGTCACACGGGTGCTGTGTATGCCTGTCCAATGATCTCTGTGCACATGGATACCACCCTGTCATGTCATGGGTACCTCGGATGACTACCTAAAGGGCCAGGGAGATGTCTCCAGCTCAGGGAGGTGTACTACACTACACCATCCCTAACACAGTGTCCATACTGTTGACCACAGCTTAGGTGTTTCCTAATGGGTATGGGGGTATTCCCCTACTGGTGTCATTGCTGATATCATCCACCAGAATGTGCACATATGTCACACACATCACACACACAGCCCATTCTGTATGTTGTTCACAACACTGTGACAACAATTGCCCATAGGTCATGGCTATTCACATCATCACATACACAGATGGCTGACATTTGTCTGAGTGGTATGGGCTACAATGCAGGTGGGGTACAACACATTAACCCTGGTTTACTGTAGCTGACACCATGTGATATGCACATGTCACTGTAGCACCTTTGGTAGTTGTGAGTCTGTCAACAGGCCAATAGTAGAACACTCCTGTGACATACACAGGCATCTGTAGCCGAACATCCATACTGTCTTGTACATCTGTACTGCTAACATCTACATTTATAATGGTTCATAAACCTGCAGACCATACCCGGCAGTGTTCTGATGCGGTGCCACCAATCATGACTGTTGTCAACACATGTGGGTTGATAGTATACAACACCCTATCTGTAATGTGTGGGCATGCTCAGCACTTGTTCAGAGCTTCTTGGCATGTTATGAGCTACTGCTTAGTTTAGCACCCATTTCACACCAGTCCTCACAAGTACACTGTCTGTCCATACATTTCCAGCTTGATAACTGTACAGCAGCTGTCATACACACATCACTCACATACCTCGTGAGACATGGTGGTTTCTATGGCCTGTCCACCTGCCATGTACCACTTATATACAGGCATGTCCAACTGGCACGTACCAGTGCTATTGCCTGTCACTATGATGACTATGTTGTACATGTGGCAATAGAGCTATTCTCATGTCCACAGTCAATGCACACCTCCCAAAATACAACAGTACAGCCTGTGGGGGATGCACATATGCAGCCCTGCTGGGGGTTATACTGTCACTAACCCTGACTGCACCCGACAGTCATGTGGGGTTGTGCAACATTGGCAATGCACCCCACACATCACATGGTCCCACATGATCCCCACCACAGGCCACACATACGGAGACACCTTGTACTGTACCCCTCCATACTCTGTGTGGGCACCGACAACAACCCACATCGCCAAACACAACCACACCAACCTATAGCCCACAGACACGTGTGCCCATCACATACAGCTAATAGGGTGTCATAACATACTCAACACACCTGTCTTAGATGAGTGTCGGCAGTCACACTGCTGTTCCATTCAGCAGGCTACACAAGGCGATAGTCACTTACATCCTGCTGTCCAGTAACTGGTTCTGCAACATAACCTATGCACACATGCCACAAGTCAGCAGGTACGATGTGACTCCCCTTCCATGTTTGTGTGACAGACATTGTCACTCAGGGCACAGACTACGTGTGCAGGGACATGCAATAGCCCACCAGTGTTGTCACCCTGCTGGTGTGGTCCATGCCCTGGGAAGCATTTTGCGTTCATCTGGACCTGTTAGCACTGTACTACGAATGACTGTGTCACTCCCAACAGTTGTCCCTGCTTCTGCTGTCATTCCACAGGCATCTAGTATACGTCCACTTTGACAGACCTGGCCAAACAACATGATGCTGTGGCACAGTTGACCTGCACCTGTCAGCCCTGGGAGTACGGATCACATGACGGACTCTTGCTGCTTTTATACTGCCTGTCTTGCACAGTGCCCAATAACAGTCACCACCAGAACAGGAACAGGCTAGTGAAGCATGTGGTCATGTCACACAATGCTTGACATCATCCTCTGTGATGCATGCAGGCAAGGCACACCTGATACTGCACCACTGCAATATCTCTACAGTGACTGGCACCTGCCTCTTGGCTCTGCAGAGCACACCTGCAATGACTGGGTATAGACAGACCATACCTCTCAGGCATGTACCTGGACTGGCACACCCACAACTGAGGTGTCCCCATATTCCACTATGTTGTACACACATCCCGGCTGGTTACTTTGCGCAATGCATCACAGGTGCTCCACGTGCATATGACTGTGTCCGGAACTACTGCTGCTACTAATGTGAGACTGACAGTAACCCACATCTAACTGTGATAGCCGCACATGTACTGACACATTAGGCGTACACTGTGCGCGAGTCATAACCTCCGCTCAGCTGGTTCGACCCATACACCACCTCCAAGACCAACAGTATCCTTGACATGGACACTACCAACATGTGACTGCTGTTCAACACCTGCGGTTGTCCCCTCATTGGTGGAATCCGAACATCTGCTACCCAACCTTGTTAGCCACATACTGGCACCACACACTTCATGGCATACACAGTAGATGAGTACTACAACACCAACTACAGATGTCGTATGACAGCGGTAGTTGTTGTCGTGACACACGTGCAGGTGGACAATGCACATGCAAATGCTGAGACATACCCCAGTGCACTTCAATAGCACATACACGACAATGTGGTTCATACTATTCCACACAGAGCCATGCAGGTACACACCAGAATACAGACGACACTCTGGGGGTGCAGTCCCATGGACATACTTTACAGCAACAGGTGGGGGCTGTTACACAGTGGTGTACATTCCCATGGGTGGGGTGACTCACTGGTCAGCCTCGGTAGGGCCACAGGATCCCATATCACATACACCATAACTAGCTACATACACATTACTGCGACACATTTTGAGATGTACCACAGGGCATTATGGTGGTATGTCAGTAGTCGTATGCAATACCCACATCTGCTCACGCATACAACTGTCACTCTGGAACATGACAGTAACAGGTGATGTTGGCAACATCCTGTCTGATGGCTTTATTGCTAACATTACACCCTCTCACTCCCTGCAGGGCCACATTCCTTGCAGGTACATTGCGGTGTACCTGCAGTCACACCTACACAGTACTGACCTGCACTCTATATGTCCTAGGACACAGGCCCCTTGTCACCCTGCAATATCCCAGGCTGTGATGTCCACAGAACTCTGAACAGCATGTCTCCCCACTGGGACACCATATTCAGTAATAGCTCTGTACCAGACATTGTGGCCCCTGACTGGCACACAGCGACAGTAACACTCCTCACAGGTGGTGCCACACTCTATGACTGGGACTATTGCCCTACACACCTCACTGGTCTGTTATGCATGGCTATAGGGCACATCATCATGGACATCATTCGTCGAGTCTCTGTTGTGCTCCAGTCCTTTTATGCCAGCTGAGTTGGTCTTGTTGGGGCCACAGCATGCCTCCTACACCTGTTGAACACCTTTCCTACAGTCACCAGAGATGTTGATGATGACACGGGTGTCCACACAGCCTGCATTGTCCTCTCGCTGCCATTCAGCACCATTCTCCATTCCGGTACTGACTACATACACCTGCACATCACAACATATGTTTCCGGATGTTATGCAATGTGGCTAATGGACGGGACACACACACTGAGGGTGGCATACCAAATCACATACTGCAATCCAGTTGCACTTGGCTTACCACAGTCCTCAGTCATGGGGCCTTCATGTTCGGTATATGCTTCCCTGAGGTACAGGCTACCACTGAGGGGACTTCCCTGCCTAGCTTTACAGACCACTGCATACCCAGCACAGTTGTTGCTCCACCAGCTGATGCAGACCCCATCCATACGGGTGTCACTGTGACAGATACCGATATGAACATCATGGCCTCTACCTGCATGATACTTGGTGTGAACATCACCTTTGCAGTACACCATCCTCCCACTGGTTATCACATAGGTGTTATTCCCCTACATACATGTTGCATTGTGCATGTGTGTAAGACACATGTATGTCGCACACACTCCTGTGATTACCACATTGCCACTGTGGCATGGATATCCTTCTACGTGTTCACACATGTCTGTCCTGAGTGTGTAGCTGGTACATAGGCACCCATTGTACCTCTGAACACCGGATGTATACACACATCCATGGTTACAACACCCCACGTAGGGTGTACCTTACACAACAGCTTTACATACCCCAACATTAAAACACCATGATGTTTATTGAGCTACAACTGTTAACGTATGCAGCTTATGTGCAGACACCACATCTGTACACATTTGCAGACTATATACTCAGGGGTGACGTCTGCTGTAAAGATAGGGCCCATGTGTGCAAATATGTTTATGGATATACTCCGCATACACGACATACACAATAGCCACTATGACCATGATGCTCATGGATATGTGCACACACGCGACTGTGTGTGGCATGTGCTTGGGGGTTGCATTCCCAAACCGGACACTCACCATGCTTTGGGACATGTTTCCTATGTACATCACACATGGACAGTCAGTAGCAGTGTTCATGTGATACCTCGCTTGCTGGATGGTGGACACATGTACACCAGGGATCACTGCAGTGGCTGTACTGTGCAGTGATGCAGGTTACACATGGCTCTTCTGTTCACAGGGCACTACCCTGTAGAGGTGCCACTGGTGTGCACACTGTAGTTGTTGTTACACATTGACTTGCCAGACTGCATGGTACACCACTATGAATTTGTGCAGCTATTACATGTCCTTTGTGCATGGTTACTGGTATAGCCCTTCCAGTTAGATTGGCTGTCATGCTATTACAATGTCCCGTGACTATGGGCCATATGTCTACTGTTATTGTACATGCCAATCATGTTCATGTTTGTCTGTCACATCTCTTCTGCTATTCTAGTATGGGAGTAATGTTTGCGTCCTTTGCAAATGCATAGAGTGGAGTACATAGTTATTTTATCATAACTGTTTATACATATCTTAATTACTATATGATACCTTTGTTATGCATCATATGCCTGTTCTCCTGTGTAACATATCTGATGTATCAATCTGCTGTACTATACATTACACATGTTTTACATGGTATCCCATAATTCAACCATTACTTGCACAGAGGGTCCACCTTAGACATGTCATTGACGTTATATGCCCATACACATGCATACTGTTACAGTATATCTACATATACTATCCCCTGCTATGGCACATACTTATTGGACATACCCTGCCACTGACGGCGGGTCGTATGACATTGTTCTGTTTAACGCCATCATGTTACATCCCTTGTGGTGTCTGTGCTGTTTACCATGTGGCCCACTGCTGGACGCACATCTTCTACAAGCATTAGTATGATCAGCGAGACATCACTACATAAATACCATTCCCCACTTTATGCATGGCGGACACTGTTAATTACTGCAAACCAGGCTATGCATACACTGACATTACGTAATTGAGAACATATTATACATACAGTTAGGGTTATACATACCTTGATATCGTTCTGGTGTTTCGCCTCTATCTCGCTCCTCTGTATCACTCTTTCAACTGTTATACGGTATGAGCATACAGTTTGCATATCTGGCAAGTCATCCTTATATACGTCTATACCTCGGAAACACAAAGTGAGGAACCAACCACGAGGAATGCTGATGTATATACCTGCAACATGTGGTTTACTGCTGCCAGTTGGTGGTCCGGTGTGACTAATTACGTGCACTTCAGCTGTGCAGCTACTCCATTCACCAGTTATGTGGCAGCAGTGGGGTATAATTGAATTCTCCACCTGGGCATTGGCCATTTGCCCTGCCTTTGGGGAGACGGCCTGTATTGTGTTTTGTTGTGTGTAATTGCAACTGCTTTGTGTAGAGCCAAGTCTGTTTTGGGGTCATGTCACCCGTGGATTGTGTGTGATTCTACCTGTGACTGTACCTGTCATCCCACCCGTCTGATAAAGGACTATTGCAAACACCTGTAACATCGCCGTTTGTTCCATTATACGACAGATACAATTTTGCATGGCACCTTTAAATGTCTCTCACAAGGTATGTCAGCGGTTCAGCAGATGTAATTGACTAACTAGATGTTTGGGCTGTGGTTACCGTCTGTATTGCTATTGTTTACAGTGTGGGGGATGTAGGCGGGTGTACATAGCATATATGGTTTTGTGGGGCTTGCATTTCTACGTAGTCCATATATATATGTGTGTGTGGGCCCCTTCCCTAATTTCAGTGCTATCACTTAATAGACTTCTATTACGGGAAATTACTGTGGGCCATTGTTAATTGGTTTCTATATGGTATGCAGGTGCGGTTGATACTTCCATACCTCCGGATGTACAGCGATATGTGCAGGGATATTTGTAAATGAACGCTATCCCATGTATGTCTGCCCCAGATATTTGCAGTCATTGCAGTGGTGTTGGTTTCAGACCCTCTGTCACAAGGCTTGCCACATTTTCATATGGCCATAGTTGGACACTTGCGGGTCACACAGTGGTGTTTACAGGCTGACATATGGCCACGGTCAGTACACAGGATAGCACATACTTTTATCCTCATTACATACCTATTGTTCTTGGTCCTTCACTACTTACCGGTTTGCATTAACATTTCCGTTTCTTACATACAGGCATGAGTATTTCCTGCAACTATTGCATATTATGTGGGACATACTAATGTCCCACACTCACGGACAGTTGCCCTTTCTAATGTTTCATGTCAGGACACACCTGCCCGGGGGGGGGCTGTCCCTCCCAATGTGGGACAGGTGTTTACCACATGCCTACGGATAGCTATACCCGCACCTACCGTAATCATCTACCTCTGAGTTGCCACCTACAGTCACACTATGCGGACACACACGACACACTTTAGTCACACGGGAACACACATGGAGAAGGTAGAATTGATGTGTTATCCACAGTGGTGGTGCTGCAGTAGCGTTGTTGCCTCACAGTAAGATGCTGTCCGGTTCGATTCTCAGCTAGAGTGTCTTCTGCGTGGAGACATGCGTGAATGGGCGTACCTTTGTTGAAGGTTGTGTGTCAGGGCTGGTAACTTGGCATATAAAAATCAACTACCAAGGCCATTGATGAGGGAAAGGCAGTCCATACAGCCTACCTTGACCTTGCAAAAGCTTTTGACACAACACCCCACTCGGGTATCATAGAGAAACTTACCAGCTTAAATGTAAACTCATATGTCACAAGATGGGTTGCAAACTGGCTAAAGGACAGAACCCATAGGGTTAGAGTTGCTGGAGCCATGTCAGACTCCAAGCTGGTTACAAGTGGTGTCCCACAGGGCTCAGTCCTTGGCCCCCTATTGTTCGGCATCTACTTCCCAGAAGTACAGGCAAACATAGGAGGACTATGGCTGACAAGGTTTGCGGATGACTGCAAACTGGGTGCCATAGTGGATAGTACATCGGACACAGACAACCTTCAGAGGGGTCTCACGGAAACTGATAGCTGGTGCCAGAGCCATGGCCTGAAGTTAAACGCAAAAAAGTGTATAGTCATACCTTCGGAAAAACAAGGTAACCCCAAGCTACCATATAGGTGGCAACCCACTAAGCACAGAAGAGGTTATCAGGGACCTGGGTACCCAGGTTGACAGTGGCCTCTCATTTGACACTCACGTTGCTAAAGTGGTTCGAAAGACCTTCTACATTGCCCATCTGATCATGAAGGGATTCACATCCAGATCAAGTGAGGTCATTGTTCACCTGTACTCTTCACTTATCAGACCAATGATCGAGTACAATGCCCCATTCGGGATGTATCTCACCCAACACCTGCTGCAATTGGAGAGACCCCAAAAGTTCCTCACCAAAAGGATAAAGGGACTCCAAAACCTGTCATATACTGCCAGACTGAAGAAACTCCAACTCTATTCAGTTGCATACCATCTGCTCAGAGGTGACCTGTGCCTGACATACAAGGCCATGACCAACCCGGAATTAATGGACATGCTCCACCTCAAAAAATCCAAATCCACCAGAACCACTAGAGCAAGTGACTTAAACCTTAGCACGGATATAAATAGGACGTGCTGGAGGGATAAATTTATCACCCAGAGAGTCCCCATGCTGTGGAATAAAATCCCGGTCCATGTGAGGCAGAGCACCTCGCTGGCTCTGTTCAAGAGAAATCTTGACCGGTGGATGGGAGATCGTAGGTTTACCCCAGGAATCATCTCTGTGTCACTGCTGGACAGAGGCACAACAAACTAATGGACACATTATTTCTAACATAAGGGGTGGCGTAAGCCACATAACTTTGGGCTAGGCTTATAAATGCCTTAGGGCAGATAGCCTAGTATAAACCTATGAACCTATGAACCTATGAACTACCAATCATTAGCGGACTGGAGTTCCGCTGTGGCGACCCCTAACCGGGAAAAGCCAAACCAAACAAACAGTCTGACATTATGGCAATATTAAAGAGTGCAAGCAATTATTCTCTTTCTTTTTTTATATGGAGAAGGTAGAATTGATGTGTTTTGTAAGGGAGAATAAGGTTGTGACATAGAATGAAAAGACAAGGTCAATTAACAATGTTAAGTGCTGTCCTACTGTAGTGGCAGTTCCATTTGGAAAAAGAGATGTTTTCTGGATACTTGTTTGAAAGATCTAGATTTGGAAATGTCTGTGACAATGGATCAAATATTATTCTAGTGGTGTGATACTGATTCTTTGTATCTATTGGTACAATACTGATACTATATTGAGTGAGTTACAGTGAGTGAGTTACAGAAATGCTGATTTGGTATATACTGTTACAAGATATATTTAATTGTAGGACAACAGTATGAGGTATTGAGGATTAAAGGGTTAGGCTGACTAGGCTGAGGGTAAAGATCTGTGAGAGTTCTACACAATTTAGATAGTTTGATTTGAGACACTGTTTTTTTAAAGCACAGCTGTGATCATGACAGCTCTTTTTGTAATACTGTTGGCTCTTGGGTCTACTTCACTAGACCAAAATACTACATGACTGACAGTCAAAATGCCGAGCCCAAAACACAGACACCACACAATACCGGAATGCCACATTACCGAGAACCATAACATCAACTTCCAAAACACTGACAAAAACAAAAACACAACCCACACTGAGCATTCTAACACACTAGTACACAATGTTCCTAAACCAAAATAATCTCAACAACAATCCCCGAAAACTCTACTACATAATACACTCCTATCCCACACAAAACACTAAAGACTAAACGTACATACTACATTGTCAAAGCTAAAATATAAAAGTTACCCTTCCTGCAAAACAAAATCATCCCACTACACCGGAACATCCTAAAACACCATCACCCAGCTAACTAAAATATCCCATAAATCAACGCAATCTCTACACTATGGAAAAAAATTACAAAAAAAAAATTTAAAAAAATGCCATACATCTTACTCTGCTCTTGTGGGGGGCTGCACCCCCCCACATGTTCCCTACTTATATATACCAACTCCAAGATCGCACTACAGTGAGGAAAGGGCATATTTTGTGATCCTCACTGTATCATGATTTCACTGTTCGCACTTACAGGCAGGACTTCCTGGACTCCACTCTTCTACAGCTCCATGTGTGGAACTTGACGGTGAAATGCCATGTTGGTAATGTGGCATTTCGGTATTGTGTAGCATCTTTTGGTCTCTGAGTTTCCGATTTCAGTTATGTGGTGTGTCGGTCTAATGAAGTAGACCCTGGCACATACCTAATTGAGTACTTTACATGTTGCTATAGGGAGAGAGTTGCCATATAATATACTGGCCAACAGGAATGACTGGAATATTATGAGTCTAGTGGTTTAGTAATGGAAGAGTTGCCTTTATGAAGGAATCCATCCTTGGGATTCATTAACAATCGTGTAGGCTTCACATAAAGCCAATACTATTAAAGAGTGTTAGCGCGATGAGCAGCAATGATCATTGAATATGCATGCTGCTTGTGCGATTATTGAATATGCATGCTGCTGATGTGTTCATTGAATATGCATGCTGCTTGTGCGATTATTGAATATGCATGCTGCTGATGTGATCATTGAATATGCATGCTGCTTGTGCGATTATTGAATATGCATGCTGCTTGTGTGATTATTGAATAGGCATGCTGTTGAAGTGATCATTGAATATGCATGTTGCTTATGAGATTATTGAATATGCATGCTGCTGATGTGATCATTGAATATGCATGCTGCTTGTGAGATTATTGAATATGCATGCTGTTGATGTGATCACTGAATATGCATGTTGCTGATGTGATCATTGAATATGCATGCTGCTGATGTGTTCATTGAATATGCATGCTGTTTGTGTGATTATTGAATATGCATGCTGCTGATGTGATCATTGAATATGCATGCTGCTTGTGCGATTATTGAATATGCATGCTGCTGATGTGACCATTGAATATGCATGCTGCTTTTGAGATTATTGAATATGCATACTGCTGATGTGATCATTGAATATGCATGCTGCTTGTGAGATTATTGAATATGCATGCTGCTGATGTGATCATTGAATATGCATGCTGCTTGTGAGATTATTAAATATGCATGCTGCTGATGTGATCATTGAATATGCATGCTGCTTGTGCGATTATTGAATAGGCATGCTTTTGATGTGATCATTGAATATGCATGCTGCTGATGTGATCATTGAATATGCATGCTGCTTGTGCGATTATTAAATATGCCTGCTGCTGATGTGATCATTGAATATGCATGCTGCTTGTGGGATTATTGAATATGCATGCTGCTGATGTGATCATTGAATATGCATGCTGCTTGTGAGATTATTGAATTTGCATGCTGCTGATGTGATCATCGAATAAGCATGCTGCTGATGTGATCATGGAATATGCATGCTGCTTGTGATATTATTGAATATGCATGCTGCTGATGTGATCATTGAATATGCATGCTGCTGATGTGATCATTGAATATGCATGCTGCTTGTGCGATTATTGAATATGCATGCTGCTGATGTGATCACTGAATATGCATGCTGCCGATGTGATCATTGAATATGCATGCTGCTTGTGCGATTATTGAATATTCATGCTGCTGATGTGATCATTGAATATGTATGCTGCTTGTGAGATTATTGAATATGCATGCTGCTGATGTGATCATTGAATATGCATGCTGCTTGTGTGATTATTGAATATGCATGCTGCTGATGTGATCATTGAATATGCATGCTGCTTGTGTGAGTACTGAATATGCGTGCTGCTGATGTGATCATTGAATATGCATGCTGCTTGTGAGATTATTGAATATGCATGCTGCTGATGTGATCATTGAATATGTATGCTGCTGATGTGATCATGGAATATGCATGCTGCTTGTGCGATTATTGAATATGCATGCTGCTGATGTGATCATTGAATATGCATGCTGCTGATGTGATCATTGAATATGCATGCTGCTGATGTGATAATTGAATATGCATGCTGCTGATGTGATCGTTGAATATGCATGTTGCTGACGTGATCATTGAATATGCATGCTGCTGATGAGATCATTGAATATCCATGCTGCTCATTCTTCTTTCACATTTCCAAGCAATTTCATTGTGACATTCAAAAATACATTGGCTACATCTGGATTTGAACCTTGACAGTATTCCAAGAAAAATGTACAGTCCTGAGTATTATCTAACTGCATCACATAGGAACTCCTACTTCACAAAGTTCAAACATAACAGCAGCTTGAAGGGAAGGAGTATACATTAGTATTCTTTGCCATCATGACAACTGTATGCTGTACTTTAAACTCCTCAGCTTGTTCAAATGAAATTTCAGTTGGTAAAGTATAGCTAAGCACAGTAGTGCAAAGGGCACCTGAATAATGCAGCTGAAGGCAAAAACTCACAAGATTTTGCTATAAGCTCTGTACTTCCATTTAGCCTAATTTGCAGGTGGTGCTCAGTGCCAGATACGGCACAGATGCAGATGAGGAAGAAGGGAGATGAGTTATTGAGAATGGAAAAGGAAGTTAAGGACCAAGTAGCATCTGACAATCGCAGAATAATGGTGGCTCATAACAACATGGAGGCAACAGCTACACATAAAACAACGTACTAAAATATCCAGTAATGCCTACATTACAGCCCTTGAACATATGCAAACGTCTGTATTCTATAGCAAGCAGTATAATACAATTGCGGAAAAAAACATACTTATGATACGTATGTGAATTTATTGTGACAGTCTTAGTCAAGATGTTGTGACAAACGACACTCTGACCCCTCTGTAAAAATAACTGTCAACTGGATTTGAACCCTACATCAGCTGTCCACTTTCTTTAGGGTCACATCACATACACCTTGGGCCACAGAGATAGTCACCCGAAGGGTAGAATTATTTCTTGAGTACTGTTCAGAGTGATGGCTATGCACTGGTGCCAGGCTCGCTTGCTCTACAGAAGGTAGCCAAAGTTATTTCTTTTATTTTTTTAACTTAGGATGTGAACCATGCCTATGCAGACAAAATTAACATATTTATTGGAAATATGTAGCAAGGAGCAAAGCTGTTATAGCATTAACATGACACAGTCATCTTTTTCACTGCTTGCGCCATCACAAGTAGCATTTAAGTTGCAAATAACCAGGATTTCATGTAACAGTAATTGCTGAAAAAACTGACAGACAATGCCAGAAGGTAATTCTTCCCATAGTACATTCAATTACTCCTAACATCAAAGCTTTCAACATTTTGTATAACTGGCATGATGACAAATAGTAACAAATGAATACTTTCTCCAGAATATACAACACATATGTCCACATTACTCCTGTTACTACTTGTGTTATCACAGTATAAAACATTCATATCTTACAGCATCCATACATATTATTAGTAATGAGAAGAGGTGAGTTTACAACAAACACACCTATGAATCATGCATTCACATAGACTACAAATATGATATTAGCATGAATCATAGATGTTGCCCTGTTCATTTAGTATGCAACATTGAGAGTCAGTAGTTATTCTGAATCCAGGAATATAAACATTTCTGTAAGATGGATTTGAACCCTGCATCACCTGTCTTACGTCTCTACACTCACCTCATGTACACATTCAGCCACAGACACACCTACCTGACAGGTGGAATTTATTCACTTATTACTAATCAGAGTGCTGATATCCATGCACCAGTGCCAGGCTCGTTTGTGCTGCAGAAGACGGCCCATATTAAATGTTTTACTTTTTTACTTAAGTAGTGAACTGCAGTTCACTGCTAGGGACGACTCTCAGACAATGCAATTCCAAATGGTGTGCAAATCATGAACAGACAAGCAAAAAATAGTTTCATGGAACTATTGGAAACATTAGGAAAGAAGTAGTTAAAATGTACACTTGATATTTCTTCAACTTTTGTGTTTCCACATGAACATATGCTTTTTAAACATCAAACACATACCAAACACCCTAATATTGGGTGATTTCAATTACCCAAACCTTAACTACTCAAGTACTAACAGCCTTGCCCAACAGTTCCTAGAATTTATAAACTCAAATGCCCTAGGTCAACTGGTCAACACTCCCAACAGAGGTGACAACATATTGGACCTGGTCATCACCAACATGGGTGACCAGTGTTCCACACCGGAGGTCAACCCCTTGCTGGTTAGATCTGACTATAAACAAATCACTTTGGATATCTATATTCCACCCCCACCCCCGGACAAGGAAACCACAGTGAAAAACCTTTTCAAAAGCAAACTTCACATTACTTAAGACCGCGGTGGAAAGTTTCAAAGCCCCCATGCTAAAGGATAACGCTGTCCAAGCTGCAAAATCCTTTACTAATGCATTCTATGGGCACCTACAAGAATGCATGGCTC
Source organism: Protopterus annectens (assembly GCF_019279795.1). Classification (NCBI taxonomy): domain Eukaryota; kingdom Metazoa; phylum Chordata; order Ceratodontiformes; family Protopteridae; genus Protopterus; species Protopterus annectens. Next base: position 1,248,662,947 of record NC_056737.1, read on the forward strand.
ATGCTATCCCAAGCAAAACCAAGACTCACTCCTCCAAGAAAAGGAAACCAGTCTGGTGGACTCCTGCCATAAACAAGCTATACAATAAAAGAAGGAAACTAGTACAGAAAAGAGTAAAATCCCAAGAACGGAAGACATCCCTGATCAGTATCAGCAAGAAACTATGTTCCCTCATAAAATCATCCAAGGCAAGCTTCGAAAGAAAAATTGCCAAGGACTCCAAAGATAACCACAAGGCATTCTTTAGCAATGTCAAGAATCTAAGTGGCAATGCTCAAATCTGCTCAAAGTTAGTTCCAGAATGGCACAGAATACACTGAACCGACCGATATTGCCAACATCCTGGCAGACAGGTTCAGCACAAACTTCACCCCCCCTCTCACTCCCAAAAGGGCCCATAACCATACCAGATGAATGTAGAGCCCCTGAAATCACAGACACTCAGGTTAAAACAGCCCTCTCCAAAGCCAAAAACACAGCATCAATGGGATCGGACGGTGTCACAGGCTGCATTCTACATGAGCTCAAAGATGAGCCAAACCCTCACCTAAACACACTGTTCAAACTCAGCCTCTCCACAAGCTATGTACCCATAGAGTGTCACAGAGCAACGGTTATTCTGCTCCACAAAGGTGGAGCCACAACAGACCCCGGGAACTATCACCTTATAAACCTGACTAGCTTGGTCTGCAAGGCTATGGAACACATCTTCATGGAACTCATTAAAAGAGACATTGGGAACCTCCAAATACTGGACCCTACCCAGTTCGGCTTTGTTATGGGCAGATCATGCCTCCTAAACCTGGTGGACATCTTTGAGACAGTTACCAAGGCTATAGACGAGGGAAAGGTGGTACACACAGCCTACCTAGAACTTGCAAAGGCCTTCGACACCATTCTCCATTCTGGTATTATAGAGAAGCTCTCCAGCCTGAACATAAAACCCTACGTCACAAGATGGGTTGCCAACTGGCTCACAGACAGAACCCACATGGTGAGAGTTGCAGGAGCTACGTCCGACTCTAAACCAGTTACAAGTGGTGTTCCCCAGGGCTCAGTCCTAGGACCCCTCCTGTTCGGAATATACTTCTCAGAGGTACAGGCAAGCACAGGGGGGGCTATGGCTGACCAAGTTTGCAGATGACTGCAAACTAGGGACTATAATTGACTCTCTGGCAGACATAGACATCCTCCAAAAGGGTCTCACTGAGATGGATACATGGTGTCAAAATCATGGCTTCAAGCTAAATGCCAAAAAGTGCATAGTCATCCCCTTTGGAAAAAACAAAGTACCCACAAACTACCACATAGGTGGTAGTCCCCTAAATACAGAAGATGTAATAAGGGATCTGGGGACCCAAGTATATAGTAATCTTTCTTTTGATAATCACATTGCCAAAGTAGTTAGAAAATCCTTCTACGTGGCCCACCTAATCACAAAAGGGTTTGCATCCAGATCAAAAGATGCCGTATGCAGCTCGACTGAAGAAACTCCAGCTGTACTCGGTTGCATACCACCTACTCAGACGTGATCTCTGCCTGACATACAAGGCCATGTCCAACCCAGAATTGATGGACATGCTCCACCTAAAGAAAACCTTATCCCCTCAAGCCACATGTTCTAGGTATCTAAACCTCACCACAACAATAAATAGGACGTGCTGGAGGGATAGATTCCTGTCCCAGAGACTTCCCATGCTTTGGAACAAGATTCCAATCTACATTAGGCAGAGCTCCTTGCTATCACTCTTCAAGAGAAACCTTGATGAGTGGATGGGAAACAGAAAGTTTACCCAGGGGATCACTTCAGTAGCTCTGCTGGGCAGAGGCACAGGGAAGTAATCTAAGGGGGCATCGAAAGCCAACACATTCTGGCTAGGCTTATAAATGCCTTCAGGCAGATAGCCTAGTACCTACCTATGACCCTATGAATCTATTATGTTCAAACAGACATGACTATCTCTGGATTAGAACCCCATGAGAACAGGGTGTTCCCAAGACACAGCTGAGATTCTTATCAGTGTGAGACATATACTTATACTGTGAAGATAAACAGGAAATTACACACACTCAAGATGTGTCATAGTATCAGTCGACATTACAGGTGCAACAGAACCAAGCTCTGACCTTTGTACTGTGTAATTTGCAGTTAGACGTGTGGATGGCTGTGATGCTGGCAACAGAGAAGATAATCTTTCATCACACAATACAAAATAAAATAAATGAAGACTGCAGCTTTTTATTGTCTTCATTTTGTGTACATCATTCCCTTATCTATGCTCCTTTAACTAATTTTGTGTACATCATTCCCTTATCTATGCTCCTTTAACTAGACTTCTATGCACTTTGCCTTGCAGCTGATATAAGCTGCAATGAGTAATCTGTTTCCTTAGAATCACAGACAAAATGTATTCAGAGGAAGTAACTGTGGTCATAAACAAATCATATAAATGTTAGGAACGTTGCTGTCCTAAGGCAATGTAAAATGATAGTTGATAATCAGTTGTACATGACTGCTTCTGTAATTGTTGATCCTCACTGTATTTGTGTTACTCTTGTTACTCACGTAGCCAAAACAGATGTTTAAGTCTTGCTTACTGTTATAGTTGTGCAAATGATGGTATCCTTGACCTGCTCACTGATTTATATACAGTGGCTAGCCAAAATACTCAATGCACATTATTGGGCAAATTCCATTGCTGTGCATTGCAAAGATCAATAATAAGCTATAACTGACTGTACTGTACACCTGGGACATGTATCACCTTAGGGACATATGATAATTTGCATAACACAGAACTTATTTATGTAGCTTTATTGCTTTTTCTATACAGGTTCCAGACTTAACTTGGTAATAATATAGAAGTGAGACATCATCATAGGGGGTTGTCAGTCTGATTCTATTAGTGTCACCCAGGCATCTCCTTAAGGGGTTGCTTCTGTGATGTTAACAGAATACAACCATTACATGGTTAAGTAAGGGTTGTGCAGTTTGGCAGGCATCTGTCTTAATATTTATATATGCTAGGGCTCTTATTCTTTACTTTTGGTATTCAGTGTGTGATATCCTTTGCCTCTTAGCCACAGTTATAGCATATTGTGCACACCTATATCTCCGTGCAACATCTGTGGCAAGTGGTTCCCCCTTAGACTACTTAGGCAGCTGCTGGCCCTGCCTGTGGTACTGAGGACTGTGGTCTTTCCTGTATTCTTACTTGTTGAAGCTGTCTCCTGAGAATGATATTGTGCAGCATGGAACAGACTGTAAGTGTTTTGGCAGAGGTGGCTGGGTTATACTGCATGGCACCTTCTGAGGTGTCTAGACACTGGCATCTTGATTTGAGCAAGCCAAATACAGGTTATATGATATTCTTAGTTTGAGCATGAGCTTTCTTGTATCCCTGTTTGGTGGGGCTGTGTGGGTTTCTCATGGATATCATGAGCCTTAGTTCGAGGGCATTAGATGCCCTTGTCTGAGTCATGAAAACTGCCTGAGTTACCTGCACAGACATTGATACCTTAGGCATTACAGACAACCTGACAGTTTTTAGAATGGTATCCTTTTCTGTTGATGTACTTCTTTCCTTGTTCACGAGTGAGGCTTTTATTTCTATATGTGTACAATCTATGGCCCCAAAACATTAGAGAAGTGTGCTGTTTCATAAAATTCCTTCATGGTTCTTGCTCTCCCTTCTGGGGTGCATTGAAAACAGATATGTTCCTGGGAATGTTGTAGCATTGCATTAAGAAACTGATGTAATATTCTGGAAGCTAAGACCTGTGACACCCCTAATATATCCCATGCAGGTCTCTGGAAAGTACCTGTAGTTAGTATATATAATGCTACACATACCTTTGTTTCCACTGGGATGGGTTCTACACAATTTATCTGTGGCCTCAGATGAGAATGGCACAGATTGCATACTCCCTGTAGTGTTTCCCTGTCTACCCACTATCACTGTACAATTTATGTGGCATGAAGTCCATAAGTCAAACAGAGTGTAAACAGCCTTACTCTTCTTGACAGGGGTCTGGCAGCAGTAGTAGCAGCACCTTGAATTAAAACCTGTTGCACAAACAGGTTTGTAATGGTAGCAGTAACAGCTAACATGTTTTTTTTCTTTTTTTAAGCATGATCGTGGCTGCAATCCAAAAAGTTTTGGATTTCAGGGCAAATGACTACACTGAGTAAACATGATTGCTTTATAGGTACATGAATAGCTCAGCCATGTTGTATTGGTTAATTAGCATATAATTCAGCTACTTATGCTTTCATTAGCAAATTTTTCCAGTTACCTTTGTTTGCAGGCAGAGCCATTTACTGAATATGAAACAGCGTGCTATCATGTGCATGGTGCTCCATGCGGTGTACAAGATAAATGCACCTAGTGTAGCCAGTTATGAATGTGGTCTGATGTGTTTGACATTTTTATAACTACTTTTCAATATGTTTTTCAAATTTAAGTTTGTTGTTATGAAGAAAACCTAAGAGGTGCATTTCTCAATAAGATCAGTCCATATGCTGGTCTCAGAGGAGATTTTGAATTTACCTAAGCTTCTACTTTTGGAAAGTGCAGTTGAGAATATTATGGCTATTGTTTTGTTCAGATTTACAAATAGGTGAAAAGCACAGAGACATTTTATATGTTGATAAAGCCTGCCTGAGGTTGACCATTGCTTTCTTTAATTGATGGGAACTGAAAAAAAATAAATGTAGAGTCATCCAGATATTGGATCAGACTAGCTGGAGACACAATTGTGTGACTCTCTCTAATTAAAAGAAAGGGTCAAGTATGGATCCTTATGAGACACCCACAGAAATAGGCTTTAACTTAAAATGGTCATGTACTAAGCATACAACTTGCATTTTTATTGTAAAATAACTACAGAAAGGCCTCACTGAGAACAACGACTGGTGTCAGAACCATGGCCTTAAGCTCAATGCCAAAAAATGTGTCATCATCTCCTTTGGGAAAAACCCAGTTCCCATGAAATACCACATCGATGGTAGTCCACTGAAGATAAAAAGGTGTTATAAGAGATCTGGGAACACAGGTTGACAGCAACCTCTCTTCTTACCACCACATTGCTACTGTGGTTAGAAAGTCCTTCTATGTGGCACACCTCATTACTAAGGGTTTTGCATCCAGGAAGAAAGAAGTCATTGTCTCTCTCTACTCTTCCCTCATTAGGCCAATCATCAAGTACAATGCCCCATTTGGCATGTACCTCACTAAACACCTGCAACAAATGGAGAGGCTGCAAAAGTACCTCACAAAAAGGATCCTAGGCCAGAAACATTTGTCATATATGGACAGACTCAAAAATCTCCAACTATTCTCTGTCTCATATCGCCTACTTAGAGGTGATCTCTGCTTGACTCACAAAGCCATATCTTACCCAGCTCTGTTAGAAATGCTGCATTTAAAGAAATCCCAGTTCCTCTGCACCACACTCTCCAGAGACCACAACCTCATTACCACAATCAACAGAACATGCTGGAGGGACAGGTTCATAACCCAGAGACTTCCCATGCTATGGAATAGATGTCCCATACATGTCAAGCAGAGCACCTCACTGGCCCTCTTCAAGAGAAATCTTGATGAATGGATGGGAAATAGAAAATTCACCCCAGGGATCACAACAGTGGCTTTACTCGACACAGGCACTGGGAGCTAAGGTCGGGTGGCACGGTGCAAGGGTAATCCTATGGGCTAGGCTTGTAAAGGCTCCAGGGCCATTAACCTAGTACACACCTATGAACCTTTGAACCTATAACCTATTAGTGGTTTCTAATGCTAGTTTGAGTTCAGATGGTCAGACAAATAATAAAGGTGACAGACTTATCAATTGCCTTATACTGATCTAAGAAGAACGCACTGGTCATAGATGTAGTGTTTATTTTGAAGTATCTGTGATCAGTGAATGCAAGTAACATGGGTTGGATGCCATGGGAAGATTTCATACTTTTCCGGATTGGAGTTAATCATTTTTCTCAGAAATGCTTTGGCAGTTACTTATATACCTTTTGAAGGTTTTTATTAGTGGGGGAGTATAGCTATAGGGTGATAAATTAAAAAGTTGTGTAGAAGCTTTACAATATGAAGACACAAAGCTTTGTGTAATGGAGCATTATTTTATGTTTGTCACTAATTATGCAATGTCTTAAACTAGGAAAGTAGGATAAATAGCTTGGGGACTATATGTGACGTGATGTTATTTCTAACAGAGCAAGTGGTGTTTGAACTGCTGAAGTGACCACTGATGTAAATTTGAATGGTTAAAATGAGCAGGCTGGGTTTGGGTGAGTGAAGTGATTGATGGAGAGACATGAAGAAGAGCTATTTTGAGGCAATATAAGCGGATACTATTTGCAATGTTCATAGAGATTAGATGTTGTGAGGCAGAGCTTGTATTTTCTCTTTATGGGATTAACAAGATGCTTGCTGTTGTTCTAAAAGGTCTTAATGAGGTGCTTGCTGTTGTTCTAAAAGGCCTTGGACTTGCTGGTGAACTTTTGATTGCTGCTTGTGGAAGTAGGTTCTTCTGCTGTTTTTTAGAGTGGACGTAGACTGGATGTAGATTGAATATAGAGTGGACATAGACTGTATGTAGTTCACTGTATATTTGAAATGATTATGCTGTAGCAATCTGATAACTAAGGCCGGGCTTTGTCTCATTGATTCATTAATACCTTAATTCTTCTTTGAGACAAGGCACAAGAATGGATTGTATATTTGCTGCAGGAGTCAACCTAGGCTATTTCGTACATTTATGAATGCACTGTTAGAATACTGTTCTATAAAATTCAGGACTTTGCCAGATTATAAATCCTGGATGATGTTTTCTTAGGTAATTTGTCATTATTCCTGCAGATGAAGTGTTGTCAGGACTTGATGTTAGAATCCAAACAAAGATGCTATTTGCTTCATACTTTATCTATCCATGTTGTGCTAGAAATATGGTTGTATAGGCCTATAGATGTATACAGGTGTGATTCTCTGCACTGATGGACTGGCAGTTAAGATATTTTTTTTCATAACAACCATAGCTGCCTCTGAATCATATTTTCTCACCATTGTGGTATTTGACTGGCTTGCTGTGGGCTGTTACTGAGTGGTGAAACGTTCCTGAATCCTGTGGATAGTTTGCTGGATCACCAGTTTTGCTTTTACCTTTTAAAATAAATATTTTCACTTAATTATAATTTATTTTTGTATCTAATATAGAGTTCAACAGGAAAGTCTTCTGGACCACCCATTTTATTATGTTTCATTCTTTTAACTTCCATGTTTGCTTTTGCTGGTGTTCTGTCTGACTGTAACCATTTAAACATATGAACTATTCTAGCATAATGTTTAATCACTGAAAGTTTATGAATTGTTATAAGGTTTGTCAAAATATGTTTAAATTCTTTTTTAATGTGTTATTCTGAAAATAAAATGTTGCCACTTGTAGACCTAACCTTTAGTGCTGGTTCGCATTTTTTTTTCTTTTCTTTATGTCCATGCTAAATATTTAATGTAATTGTCTCTATGTGTCCATCAATAAGCATCTTTAGTTAAAGCTGTTGCTTCCTTTTCTTTTAGCAACAAAGTATGTATATGAAATTTGAGTATTTGTTTTTCTTGTAATGTATCATAAGCTAAGTGCATAATGGGATCTCACTTTCCTTGTATCTTCTAATAGAGACTCTAGTTGTTTTCATAGTTTCATAGTATAGTACTAGGCTATCTGCCCTGGGGCATTTGTAAGCCTAGCCATAGTGATGTGGCTTTTGCCACCCCATGAAATGGTACAAAAATGTACAGAATAAATCTAGAATACTGTGCCTCTGTCTAGTAGTTGACACAATGACTGTCCCTTATATAATATAATTAGTTTACTGTGCCCTGTCTAGCAGTGACACAGATGTGACCCCTGGGGTAAACTTACAATCTCCCATCCACTCATCAAGATTTCTCTTGAAGAGAGTCACTGAGGGGCTCTGCCTAATTCTTTTTCTTTTGACCTTCTTTTACCTTTCTCAAATGTTATTTTTGTTCTTGTTCCTTTTATAGCATTCCACCAAGACCACAGTCTTGCAGACAGGAACTCATCTGTCAGTCAACTCACAAGGGCTACTGCTTGTGGTCAAACCTGACTATGTGTTCAGACAAGCTACAGCCCATATGTGGGGAGAGAGACAGAGAGAGAGAGAGAGAGAGAGAGAGAGAGAGAGAGCAGCTACTGTTTGAATCTCGTTGAGTTTTAATGTGTTATTCTGAAAATAAAATGTTGCCACTTGTAGACCTAACCTTTACTGCTGGTTCGCATTTTTTTTTCTTTTCTTTATGTCGATGCTAAATATTTAATGTAATTGTCTCTATGTGTCCATCAATAAGCATCTTTAGTTAAAGCTGTTGCTTCCTTTTCTTTTAGCAACAAAGTATGTATATGAAATTTGAGTATTTGTTTTTCTTGTAATATATCATAAGCTAAGTGCATAATGGGATCTCACTTTCCTTGTATCTTCTAATAGAGACTCCAGTTGTTTTCATAGTTTCATAGTTTCATAGTATAGTACTAGGCTATCTGCCCTGGGGCATTTGTAAGCCTAGCCATAGTGATGTGGCTTTTGCCACCCCATGAAATGGTACAAAAATGTACAGAATAAATCTAGAATACTGTGCCTCTGCCTAGTAGTTGACACAATGAAGGTCCCCTTATATAATAGAATTAGTTTACTGTGCCCCTGTCTAGCAGTGACACAGATGTGACCCCTGGGGTAAACTTACAATCTCCCATCCACTCATCAAGATTTCTCTTGAAGAGAGTCACTGAGGGGCTCTGCCTAATTCTTTTTCTTTTGACCTTCTTTTACCTTTCTCAAATGTTATTTTTGTTCTTGTTCCTTTTATAGCATTCCACCAAGACCACAGCCTTGCAGACAGGAACTCATCTGTCAGTCAACTCACAAGGGCTACTGCTTGTGGTCAAACCTGACTATGTGTTCAGACAAGCTACAGCCCATATGTGGGGAGAGAGACAGAGAGAGAGAGAGAGAGAGAGAGAGAGAGAGAGCAGCTACTGTTTGAATCTCGTTGAGTTTGAAAAGTAAGAGAAGTGCTGCAGCTGTAGGGAGGGATATAGGAAGGGATTGGAGTTTAACTGTTCACTTTAGAGGTGATTGGAGGATATAAGCTTAGGGTTAGAGACAGGGTTGTGATTAGGTTTAGACAGCAAGAAGGAAATTTAGGATTAGGGCATGATGTAATTCAAGTTTGGTGGGCAATTAGAAAATGAAGGTTTAGGAAGTGGAAAAGAAAATTAGCTTAGAGATCAGGTCATACCTCTCAGCTGTACAGATTTTCACAGAGTTCCCAGATTTGCAGGAAGGGATGTTAGGTTTACATAGTGGGAGAGGAATCTAGATATAGGGAGCTGAAAACAGTTTTAAGGTTAGGATTAGGAGCAAGAAGGGTGTTTGAGGTTAGTGGAAGTGACCAGGTAGGAGTTCTAGTGTTAACAGTTAGAGTTTTGGAAGGGCTGTATACTTAGTAGCATTGGAATAGTGGGAAGTCACAGACTTACTGTTTCAACCATGCACTAATAGCATGAAATGAGGTTAGTGTAAGTGACCAGGTAGGAGTTCTAGTGTTAACAGTTAGTTTTGGAAGGGCTGTATACTTAGTAGGATTGGAATAGTGGGAAGTCACAGACTTACTGTTTCAACCATGCACTAATAGCATGAAATGAGGTTAGTGGAAGTGACCAGGTAGGAGTTCTAGTGTTAACAGTTAGTTTTGGAAGGGCTGTATACTTAGTAGGATTGGAATAGTGGGAAGTCACAGACTTACTGTTTCAACCATGCACTAATAGCATGAAATGAGGTTAGTGGAAGTGACCAGGTAGGAGTTCTAGTGTTAACAGTTAGTTTTGGAAGGGATGTATACTTAGTAGGATTGGAATAGTGGGAAGTCACAGACTTACTGTTTCAACCATGCACTAATAGCATGAAATGAGGTTAGTGGAAGTGACCAGGTAGGAGTTCTAGTGTTAACAGTTAGTTTTGGAAGGGATGTATACTTAGTAGGATTGGAATAGTGGGAAGTCACAGACTTACTGTTTCAACCATGCACTAATAGCATGAATGCATGCAGTAGGCAGAAACCTGGCCTGCATTTTCAATATCATAACAGGTTTCCTCCTCATTTTTCCAACGAGGCATCCTCACATGGTTACTTTTTTAATTGATAAGCTATAAATTCATCACTGACTAAACAATAACATGGTATAGAATGGAGGTATTATTTGCTGAGCTATCAAGTACTACACTCCTTAAATCACCTCTAGTAAAGAACATGTTGAATCTCCTACAAGCTCCTGTAATATTTCATGTTAATGTAAACCATTTGATGCGATTATTCTTTTCACTCTCTCACTCTCTCTGTAGATATATATATATATATATATATATATATATATATATATATATATATATATATATATATATATATATATATATATACATATATATATATATATATATATTACACACATATATATATATATATATATATATATATATATATATATATATATATATATATATATATATATATATATATATATATATATATATATATATATATATATATATATATATATATATATATATATATATATATATATATATATATATATATATATATATATATATATATATATATATATATATACATATATATATATATACATATATATATATTACACACACACATATATATATACATATATATATATTTACACAGATACATAAATATATACATATATATATATATATATATATATATATATATATATATATATATATATATATATTTACACACACATATATATATATATATATATATATATATATATATATTTACACACACACACACACACACACACACACACACACACACACACATATATATATATATATATATATATATATATATATCTGCCAATTTCCCCTTTAACATCTCTTCTTTGAGTATTTCTTCTCCAGCATTTCTATGCTAGTCATTTTCTAAACTTCTTACCTAGACTTGGATTTAGAGTTCATTCCCCTCCATCTTGTGAGTTATACTTTTGTGATTATAATCTTGTCTTATTCATTAAGCATGAAAAATCCAGGACTATCTTTGATTGGCCCATATATGTTTACATGTTCCAGTAAGAAATTTTTATCTTAGCATACAATATAATCCATCTCACCATGTTAGTTCAAATCTCTAACTACACCTTAATTCTTCTCAAATAAAATAGTTATTCCTCTCTTACCCTCCCCCTATTCTACTATCCATCTTTTCCTTGCGAAAATAATCTTTCATCAACTTATCAGTATCTTACTCTTTTGATTAGAAAATAAGTTACTAAATGAAGTCCCAAAGAGTACTGTGTCATCATATGAAATCCATTGGAAGAGACGGTCAGTGACCCGGTGTGTCATCGGCTCTCAGTAGCACTAAATATCAATGGACACTGAGGCATGATGACTATGCAGGTAAGCAGTTACCTGCTGTCAGTTGAAACAAAGAGTTGCTGTGCCAGAATGCAGATGTCACGTTGTCTCAATGTACCAGTATGTGAAGGGTTCAAGTCTGTACAATACCCTTTCCCATATGTATCTTCTTTCAAGTTTTCCAAATTACACATTCATTCAATAATTTAATTGTACTACATTACCCAGTACAGTCAATGTTTTTAAAACAGAAGTGAGTAAGACACTCCAAGTGAAACTGCACAACTAAAGTGCACAGTGCATGTTTTTTAACATGGAAGGTAGTAAGGTGCTGCAACTGGATGATTTTAAATGCAGAATTTATCAGGCCACTAAAATTGGACAATTTTAAAGGCAAAGACAATTCAACAGAAGCTGCATGAACAATGTGTAATGCACTGTTATTCCAGCAAACTGCAGCATCATTCATACCTTATCATCTGTTCACTTTTGAGATTTGTAAAGTATGATTAACACACAGGATTGATGAGTTTGTTCATTGATTACTTGTATGCAGTTAGATGTACATCAGCAAAGTACTCTTTGATACTAATAAAATCCAATAAATATCTTGACCATGTTCTCCATTTTTTTAACAGCGTTTAAAATATCCCCTTGTTCCCAGAAGTGAAAACCAGTTTTTCATATTCTGTAGTACCCCCCCCACACACACACACACACACAGTTTGAAATGGATACACCACCCTGAGATAAGGAATTCTCCTTTTTTTCACAAAGCCACAAAGTCTTACATTCTCTACACTCCCTCCTCTTTTATAGTCCAGTTGGCCTTGGCAGTTACCTTAACACCATTATCAGAAATATTCATAATAGTAAAAAAATTTTTAAAATACTAGCATTTAAATGTTCAAAGTTAAAATGATATGAACATAACACTTTATGTCTGCAAAATACAATACATTTCACAAAACACTTTTTAAAAAAATTAACACTCTAAACAGATTATGATATACCTATCAGCAAATGACTGCAGAAAAGATTTCTGTAGTGAAGTATTTATAAAAGTGCAATAAAAAAACTCTATGTATTTTAAGCAACAATGCTAAACTGTATCAGTATAATAAAAAAATAATGATAAATAAATTTAAAGTTACAGTTCACTATTTCCTAATTTTGTAAGATTAGCACCCCTAACAACATAATGTATTTTCTTTGTCTACTAAAGACTGCAAATTTCATAGTATAACATTTATAAAAGTACAGTACAACTCTCTCTGTATGTTTGATAACAACAATAATAATCAATAATATTTGTGAATTTTTTAAATAGTATTATAATTAACAAGTAATGAAAGAAGAAGAAGAAGAATGTTTTCTCATAAATAAAATAATACATAAAATAGAGTCTGCTTTCACTTTAAGAAAGGCTGACATGTTAAATAATATAAGGAATGTGTGCCTTTCTCTTTAAACAATGACTTCTGTGTCCCGGAATTATAGCAGCAATGGCCAGTGCACATCTCTCCCCTATCCTGAGTGCATGTCCCTTGGAAGAAGTGTGGCCTTTTGATGCCAATCTGTGATGGCATACCGCTCAACTTCATAGAGCAAAGCCAAAAATAATCGGGGGGGGGGGGGGGGGGCAAAGGCCCAAAAATAGGGACAGATTTTAAATATTGCTCTTATAGACTTAGAAAATTGTTACAATAATAGACAAAAATAGGGACAGATTTTAAATATTGCTCTTATAGACTTAGAAAATTGTTAGAATAATAGAATTTATGTTAGCATGCATTTTCTGAAGGATATGAAGTCTGAATCTCAAATGTATGTCATTATTTAGTTACTTCAGTCTTCAGTTATTTGCCATAAAATCAAAAATTTTATGAGTAAAAGATCAAAAATATGTGTTAAAAACCTGACACTGCAAATAAACTGGACAGCTGAGAGGTATGTGTGATGGTGATACTTGTGTGCCATGAGAGGGGGTTGGCATGGATGGAGTCCTGCGCTGACCACAAGGGATGCTGGAGGTTCATTGCACCTCTTCACCATCATTTCAGCTATGTGAGATGTGAGTGTGGCCTCCACTGTTAATACTGCTAACAGTTCTTTTGTGTTATTGGACTGTGCCTTGTGCATGGTCCCATCATTGTCACTCATTGCTGACTCACTAACACAAGGCATGTTACAGTCTGTTGTGCTAGATCTTCTACCAGTACAACTTGTGAATGTATACAGCTGACATACCTGTGACAATTCTGGATCATATTTGTGACTCCCATCACCACCATATGGCACATATTATTTGCCAATTGCATTTCATGTTTATGGGCACACACATATCCTTGTAGTGCAGGCTGCTGCATGTGTGGCTCTCATAACACTGTATTACAGCTATGCATATATGTTTTTCTGAGTAACCCACTCACAGGTGCAAGTCACTGCCCTACATGAATGGCACATGCTAATACTTGATACACTCCCTCCTTACACTTAAGCAGTCATCAGCAGCCCAATTCCCATAGCTGGACCATTACCAGATATAAGGCTCTCTTACCTTCTTCAGTGTAAGATACCAAGAATTCCACCACCTCTATGAGACATCTCTGTGTTAGTTGCTCATCCCAGTGGTCAAGTTGTCTCTGGCAATGTCCTGTGCCTTAATCTTGACATACAGTAAGATATCAGTGATCCTCTGACACTCCTGCACTATTGTCCTATTATGGCAACTCACTTTATTGATGACCTAAAACAGTTCTTGGAACACCTGGTGATGTCCTGTCTGTTTTAAGAAAATGCATACCATGTGTTTAGGGCATGTAGTAACACTTCTGTCTCCTATGTGTTGAACGTTTTGTTCTTTCAGTCCTGTGAGAGGATGTTGGTTACATATGTGGAACATTGTGCATTTTCATGACTGCCCATGACAGTCAGCAATTGTCTCAGTATTTCGCTCTTTTAGTGGCCACAAACCTGAGTGCTATTATGGGACGACCATTATGACACTGTGACATAGTGCTGCAGCAATGGACATGTTAGGCATACTAAATGTCTTTCTGACCTATGCTGATAGCTTTGTTTGTGCCCACTGTACTGGAGGCTTCATATCCCCTGTAGCATGACATGCAGGTCATGTGCATCTGCCACATTGTTGTGAACCCTACACAGTAGGATAGTGACCAGACATGACCATATCCCTTGGGCCCAATCAGGATGACCCCCCCAGCAGATCTGCAACCTGAATTGATCATGTTCCCTATTCCCAGGATGAGCACTCCCAGTAGACCTGCAGCCAATCTTGTCCTGCCCCTTCTGCCCTGACAGGTTGATCCCACCCAACAACACTGCAGCCAATCCTGCCCTGTCTCTTGTGCCCTGTGAAATTAGACACTAACAAGCCAGTCCCCTATCATGCATCATACTGCATTAACTCACACAGTCCTCTGCTCTTATTATTGCCCCTTTTTCATCCCTGCACCCTTTTATAGTCAATGCTCTCCTGCAGTTCTTCACATTAATCATATCTGCAGTCATTTATCTATATGGCAGTGGTATCAGTTATCCACCATGTTTCGATTATCTAAGTTGCTCATTGTTGCAGGATCTCTTGATATATGGTAACTGCTCTATTTGTTGTTCATAGGTTCATATGTGCATGCTAGGCTAATGATAGCTAGAACCTTTTTAAGCCTAGAAATGCATTGCAAATCTCTGACAAGCTCTGGTACCCTTGATAAGAGTAAGCAGGGTCTTGGAAAATTAAACATTTATAAGCAGCGGCCTGGGTGATAAACTATTTACAGGCTGCCAATATCCATAAGAGACATAGGTGCCAAACTATGGGTGGATTTCCGATTCCCCATCCAACTGTCCAAGTTGCATTTGAATTGGGTTAGGGAGAAACTCTACTTCACATGAATGGAAAGCCTACTCCAGAGATGGGTAGTATCTAGGATACACACCTGTGTCTCCAGCAGGTCCTAGTTATATCACAGACAAGGTTTAAGTCTTTAGATTGGGTAATTCTGGTACTGTTTGGTTTGAAGATATGCAGAAGGTCTATGGCATACATCTCCCCTCAACAGCCTGTAGTAGACAGAATGCATTGATAGGGCTTTGAGGTGTTCTGCATAGGACATGTCACTTATGACCTATATTCTTTTAGTGATAACCTCTGTGGATGTTCCATTTGTTCGATGTGCCTGGTTAGGTACATACCAAAGGGGGCATTGTACTCAATGATATGTTTGATGAATGCCAAATACAGTGGAACAATGACCTCCTTGGTCCTAGATGCCGTGCCTTTGTTTATAAGTTGCACAAGAAAAAAGGATTTCCTCACTACTGTAGACACATGATGGCCAAAGGCTAGATTACTGTCTATGTGTGTCCTTAGGTCAACTCTTACTGGTGTGTTGTTAATATCATAGTTACCAGAGGTGGATGACTTTCTGAAGGATACTATTATGCATTTCTTGGCATTTAGTTTTAGTCCGTGGCTCTGACACAAGTTACTTGACTGTCAGTCCTTCTTGGAGAACATTAGTGTCAGTAGGGGATTCTTTGACTACTCCTAATTTGAAATCATCTGCAAATTTAGTCAACAGAGGCCCTTGACATTGGCCTTAATTTCAGAGAAGTAAATGCCAAAAAGGACCAGTCTCAGGACCCCTGAAGTACTCCACTTATGACTTATCTCTTTGTAGAGAAGGACTCCCCAATTCTAAATTCCTGGGTTCTATCTGTGAGCCAGCTGGCTATCCACCAGATGACATAAAGGTTTATATCTAACCTCATGAGTTTGTCAACAGTGCCCATGTGCTTTGTTAACCTTCTCAAAGAAGTCTACCAAGTTGAGTAGGTATGACCTGCCACTGACAAAACTAAATCAGGTTTGGTCAAGTATTTTGGAGGTCTCCTGTGTCATTATTGATAATTTCCATGATAATCTTTTCATGGCTTTGCATA
This sequence comes from Protopterus annectens, assembly GCF_019279795.1. Classification (NCBI taxonomy): domain Eukaryota; kingdom Metazoa; phylum Chordata; order Ceratodontiformes; family Protopteridae; genus Protopterus; species Protopterus annectens. The sequence goes on from NC_056737.1 coordinate 1,248,679,409, forward strand.
TGAAACTAGTGAGATGTATGGATCTGTAGTTTCCAGGGTTTGTAGATGGTCCACCTTTGTGCAGAGGGATGACTGTTGCTGTTCTACATTGGAGGCTATAGTTAAATAGCAATACCAGAGGGCCTAATAGGTCATGTTTCATGCTATTTAGAAGGCATACTGGGATATTGTCTGGGACCATTGATGTGGTGCTGTTGGCCTTAGGGAGAGCATTGAGGACCTATTCCCTATTGATAGTAGGGGAAGTTATACTTATAGGTTCATAGGTTCATAGGTTCATACTAGGCTATCTGCCCAAGGGCATTTATAAGCCTAGCCCATAGTTATTTGGCTTTCGCCACCCCTTTAGTTTGAATAAAACTATGCCTATTATTTTGCTGTGCCTCTGTCAAGCAGTGACACTGAAGTAATCCCTGGGGTATATCTGCGATCCCCCATCCATTGGTCAAGATTCCTCCTGAACAAGGCCAGCGAGGTGCTCTGCCTCACATGTACCGGGATTTTGTTCCACAGCATAGGGAGTCTCTGGGTGATGAATCTGTCCCTCCAGCATGTTCTATTAATAACCGTGTCAAGGTTTAAGTCTCCCACCCTTGTGGTTCTGAGGGATCTAGATTTTTTGAGGTGAAGCATATTCATCAAATCAGGGTTTGACATGGCCTTATATGTCAGGCACAGGTCACCTCTGAGCAAGCGGTATGAGACTGAATAGAGCTGGAGTTCTTTCAGTCGGGCAGCATAAGACATATTTTGAGACCCTTTATCCTTTTGGTGAGGAACTTTTGGGGCCTTTCCAGCTGCTGCAGGTGTCTGGTCAGATACATTCCGAATGGGGCATTGTACTCAATCATAGGTCTAATGAGTGATGAGTACAGGGGCGATGACCTCCCTTGATCTAGATGTGAATCCCTTCATGATCAGGTGGGCAATGTAGAAGGTTTTCCTAACTACTTTAGCAACATGAGTGTCAAACGAAAGGCTACTGTCAACCTGGGTCCCCAGATCCCTGATGACTTCTTCTGTGCTCAGTGGATTGCCACCTATATGGTAGCTAGGGGTAACCTTGTTTTTCCCGAAGGGTATGACTATGCATTTCTTGGCATTTAACTTTAGGCCATGGCTCTGGCACCAGTTATCCGTTTCTGTGAGGCCCTTCTGAAGGATATCTGTGTCAGATGTGTTTTCGACTATGGCCCAGTTTGCAGTCATCTGCAAACTTTGTCAGCCATAACCCTCCTGTGTTTGCTTGTACTTCAGAAAAGTAGATGCCGAACAAGAGTTGACCCAGGACTGAGCCCTGTGGGACACCACTTGTGACAGGCTTTGAGTCTGACATGGCTCCAGCAACTCTGACCCTGTGGGTTCTGTCACTTAGCCAGTTTGCAACCCATCTTGTGATGTATGGGTTTACATTCAAGCTGATGAGTTTTTGATGATACCTGAGTGGGGTATTGTGTCAAGGCCTTTGCCAGGTCAAGGTAGGCTGTATGGACTGCCTTTCCTCATCAATGGCCTTGGTGACTGTCTCGAAAAAGTCAACCAAGTTTAAAAGGCATGATCTGCCTTTGACAAAGCCAAACTGGGTTGGATCCAAAGTCTGCAAGTTCCCTATGTCTTTATTTATGAGTTCCATTATGATCCTCTCCATGGCTTTGCAGATAAGGCTTGTCAAGCTAATGGGATGGTAATTTCCAGGGTCGGTGGAGGCACCGCCCTTGTGAAGTGGGACCACAATCGCCGGCGCCACTCCTTGGGCACGTATCCTGAGGTGAGGCTAAGATTAAACAGCTGTCCTAACTGTGGGTTTAATTCCTCATTGAGTTCATGGAGCACACAGCCGGGACACCATCCGTCCCATGGATGCTGTGTTTTTTGCTTTGGAGAGCAGTTCTCACCTGGGCGTTGGAGATGTTTGGGGGCTACAATCCTCTGGTATAGATATCTCTCCTTTTGGGGAGGGGGAGAAGTTTGCACTGAACCTGTCAGCCAGTATGTTGGCAATGTGTGTAGGTTCAGTAATCTTCACATCATTTTGAACTAATTCTGAGCATATCTGGGAGTTTCCTCCTAGGTTTCTAACATAGCTAAAGAAGGCCTTATGATTGTCTTTTGAATCCTTGGCGATTTTTCTCTCAAAATTTGCCTTGGATGATTTTATGAGAGCTCTTAGTTTTTACTTATAATGATCAAGGGTGTCTTACCTTTCAAGGATTTTGCTCTATCTTGTAGTAGCTTCCTCCTTTTGTTGTAGAGCTTGTTTATGGCTGGGGTCCACCAGACTGGACGCTTGCCTTTGGTACAAAGAGTCTTAGTTTTGTTTGGGATTGCCTGTTCCATGCAGTCCTGTAGGTGCTGGTAGAAGGCATTTGTAAGTGATTCAGCGGTTTGAGTAATGTTTACCACTGGCTCAGGGGCCTTAAAGGAGACCACACTAGTTTTTAGAAGTGTGAAGTCGGCTTTTGAGAAGTTTTCACTGTGGTCTTTTGTTTCAGGTGGGGCGGATGAGGACCTCCAGCGAGATTAGTTTATGATCTGATCTCACCAGTGAGGGGTATACTTCGGTGTTGAACATTGTGATCCCATGTTCATGATGATGAGATCAAGTATGTTTTCTCCTCTTGTGGGGATGGTGACTAGTTGTTCCATGGCATTTGAGTTTATGAACTCCAGGAACCTTTGGTCTAGAGTGTTTGGGCTTGAGTAGTGTTCCCAGTCTATATTAGGGTAGTTGAAGTCACCTAGTATGATGGTGTTTGGAGATACATTTATCCCTCCATTGTTTTCAGGAAGGCCATGTGAGGTTCCTGAGTTTGAGAGGGTGGCCTGTAACATGCTACAAATTGCAGAGCAGTCTTGCCTATGGTTAATTGCACCTGGATGGTCTCCGATGCATCGTCGCGTTGCCACCAACCTTGAGGTGTGGGTGTCCTTATGAATATGGACACCCTCCTTTCTTGGTGTTGTCCGGATTTTGGGGCGGAACGCATGATATGAGGTGAAACCTGCTAGTGCTGGGGTGCTCTCAGGAGCCTTGAACCAGGTTTCTGTCACAGCACAGACATCGATGTTCTCCATACTGAGAAGGGCCTTGAGTCGTGCATCTTGAGATTGAGACTTCTGGCATTGAGCAGGATTACCCTTAGTTTTTTACTTTTTGTGTTCTAGGGTGGTAGGTTTAGAATTTGAGCCTTGCCTAAAAAAGGCACTATGGGGGTGGCAAGAGCCTTGCCAATATCCGGAAGCCTAGGGGTGACAGGTGCAAGCCGCCCCTTGCGAAGCAGCATGGCTTGTCCAGCATGTCACCCCAGGCAGACAGACATTGATCCCCTTTGAATGACACCAGAATTTAAGCCAATTATTAAAGCTGATCATCTTATCACTGTATTGTGGCATCATTCTAGGTGAAGGTAGGATACTGCTCAAGGTCAGGGTCATTCCTGCCTGGGCTGCATAATCAGAGAGCTCCTCAATGTCTCTTTTCATGTAGTCCAAGGAGGTACGTCTCAGGTCGTTGACACCAGCGTGGACAATGACTGAGTTGTACTTGTACCTGCTGTTGACAGACCTGAGTGCTTGTGTTATGTGGCGGATTCTAGCGCCCGACAGGCAGCTTACTGTGACCTTCTCCTTACTCAGTCTGGTGAGCGGGACGTCAGTGTGTCTGACTATGGAGTCACCTATGACAAGTATGTTTGGTGTTGTATTTGGCCTTAAGGGCAGTGACTGCTTTGCACACTGATTTTGTTGTTTATGTGTTGTTTGTGTGGTGTATTGAGTTTGCAGTTGCTTGGGTGTCTGCTTTGGAGGCCTCTGCTGTTTAGGTAAATTTTACTCAGAGCCTCGAGTATGTCTTAGTGTGTTTATGTGTTTGATTCAGTGGTGTGGTTGAGTTATGTGAGACTGGTATTGTGGTGTGTGTAGTTGCCTTCTCCTCCTGCCTGGTCTTGCCAGTCCTGAGTTGAGAGAGCTCAGCCTCCAGTCTGGCTAAATAGCTGCATCTCTCACAAGTGTTAGTGTTACATGGGAGGAGGAGATGGTTGTCCGTGTACATGAGGCAATTGTAACATTGTCTCAGAATTCCCAGATTCACCAAATGGGCATGAGAGGACGCCAGCATCTGACCCTTCGACATGCTAGAAAGAATTATGAGTTGGTATGAGACAGAAAAGTAGTGGGCTTAGCAGGGAAGTGGGCACTCCTGGGGGGTTTTGCTAGTGAGAGATTTGTATAATATAGGAGTGCTTGACCTGCAAAGAGAATGCTTATAAGACAAGGGATATGCTTATAAGACAAGTGCTGAGCTTTTGAGAAGAAAAAGCTATTTGGAACAAGTGCTGCACTTTTTAGTGTAGGTGTAAACTGTTTAGGTTCCTAACAGAGCAGTTCTAAGGGAAAAATTGAAGAACAGACCTTCTGGAGCCAGAAAGAGTTTAACCTTGTTTAACCGGCGCTGCCCGATGCTGCTCTAGTGGCAACTCCGCTAAATCGCTAAAAGCACGTTAAAGCGTGCTTGTGGCAGGGGCTGGAAAGAAGCAGGATTAGACCCAAAAGGGAAAATAAAACTACAGTTTCAAGTCAGTAACCACCTCTACGGGGGGCAGGGAAGCTGCTCAATGTTAGTCACTGCCACTGATGAACAGAGAGACCCTCCTTCAGCCCAAGCAAAAATGGCCTCACAGAAACTTTCAAACAGTTCAGGAACAGCAAGCCTGTAACAACTTTTTTAACTCTCAGAAAAGTAGGAAAAAAGCAAGATTTTTTTTTGTTTTTGTTTTTTACAGAGATAGCAGAGGTTCACAAGTAATATCAAGTTATAACAGTGCAGTAAATGACCCCACACAAGAGTGCTAGGTCAAGGACAGAAAATATGCAAGTTTTAAGAAAAAAACGATTTAAAATTAAGTGCAAACAGGAAATTCAGCAAACAGCTTTTGGTTGTGCTCTAAATATAGCTACTAATACAGAAATCAAGTTTAACAAGCCAGAAAATGCTCAAGCTAGGCAGCTATGCAGAAAAACTTAGCAAATAAACAGAGAAAAAATACTTAAAATCTCAAAAGTGGCTCCCTTCTTCTCTCAGCGTTTTCCTCTTGGAGGTGCTTCACCAACAGCCAACAAGCCTGAAAAGACGCTCAAACCATGAGGCAACTAGGTTTTAAGAGAGGAAGATGAAGGAGTTATGGAAATGACCCCTAGTGGCCAATAAAACTACAGTTTCAAGTCAGTAACCACCTCTCGACGGGGCAGGGAAGCTGCTCAATGTTAGTCACTGCCACTGACGAACAGAGAGACCCTCCTTCAGCCCAAGCAAAAATGGCCTCACAGAAACTTTCAAACAGTTCAGGAACAGCAAGCCTGTAACTGAACTTTTTTAACTCTCAGAAAATAGAATGATGGCATTTCCTGAGGGGAGGTTGAGGGGGAGAGAGGGGTAAAGTTAGTGCTGAATTTGCTATATCTTCTGGCTCAGTATAGGTGGTTCCACTAATAATGAGCTCTGCACACAATTGTGTATTGTATTTGAGGCTGTAAACATAGCTCAAGAATGCCTTGTAGTTGTCCTTGTCATAGGAGGCCAAAGTAACCTCAAATTTGGCTTTGGTAGACTTTATTTGTCCTCTGAGTTGTTTAAAGTTGCATTTGAATTGGGTTAGGGGGAGGAACTCTACTTCACATGAATGGAAAGCCTGTTCACCCAGAGATGCAGTAAAGTATCTAGGATACACACCTGTGTCTCCAGCAGGAATCCTGGAGTATATATCACAGACAAGGTTTAAGTTCCTTTAGATTGGGGTAATTCTGGGTACTGTTTGGTTTGAAGATATGCAGAAGGTCTATGGCATACATCTCCCTCAACAGCCTGTAGTAGACAGAATGCATTGATAGGGCTTTGAGGTGTTCTTGCATAGGACATGTCATCACTTATGACCTATATTTTTTAGTGATAACCTCTGTTGATGTTCCATTTGTTCGATATTGTGCCTTGGTTAGGTACATACCAAAGGGGCATTGTACTTTCAACGATATGTTTGATGAATGCCAAATACAGTGGAACAATGACCTCCTTGGTCCTAGATGCTGTGCCTTCGTTTATAAGTTGCACAAGAAAAAAGGATTTCCTCACTACTGTAGACACATGATGGCCCAGGCTAGATTACTTTCTATGTGTGTCCTTAGGTCAACTCTTACTGGTGTGTTGTTAATATCATAGTTCACTGACACAAGTTACTTGACTGTCAGTCCTTCTTGGAGAACATTAGTGTCAGTAGGGGATTCTTTGACTACTCCTAATTTGAAATCATCCTGCAAATTTAGTCAACAGAGGCCCTTGACATTGGCCTTATATTTCAGAGAAGTAAATGCCAAAAAGGACCAGTCTCAGGACCCTGAAGTACCTCCACTTATGACTTATCTCTTTGTGGGAAGGACTCCCCAATTCTAAATTCCTGGGTTCTATCTGTGAGCCAGCTGGCTATCCACCAGATGACATAAAGGTTTATATCTAACCTCATGAGTTTGTCAACAATGCCCATGTGCTTTGTTAACCTTCTCAAAGAAGTCTACCAAGTTGAGTAGGTATGACCTGCCACTGACAAAACTAAATCAGGTTTGGTCAAGTATTTTGGTGGTTTCCTGTGTCATTATTGATAATTTCCATGATAATCTTTTCACGGCTTTGCATATGAGACTAGTGAGATGTATGGATCTGTAGTTTCCAGGGTTTGTAGATGGTCCACCTTTGTGCAGAGGGATGACTGTTGCTGTTCTACATTGGAGGCTATAGTTAAATAGCAATACCAGAGGGCCTGATAGGTCATTTCATGCTATTTAGAAGGCATACTGGGATATTGTCTGGGCCCATTGATGTGGTGCTGTTGGCCTTAGGGAGAGCATTGAGGACCTGTTCCCTGTTGATAGTAGGGGAAGTTATACTTAATGGCATTTCCTGAGGCGAGGTTGAGGGGGAGAGAGGGGTAAAGTCAGTGCTGAATTTGCTATATCTTCTGGCTCAGTATAGGTGGTTCCACTAATAATGAGCTCTGCACACGATTGTGTATTGTCTTTGAGGCTGTAAACATAGCTCAAGAATGCCTTGTAGTTGTCCTTGTCATAGGAGGCCAAAGTAACCTCAAATTTGGCTTTGGTAGACTTTATTTGTCCTCTGAGTTGTTTATTTAGTTTGATGAGAGTGCTTTTATAGTGCTGGGTGCTGAACCTCTTAATTATTGCCATGATTTTCTTCCTTCTGTTGTACAGCCTATTGATGCTGTGATGAGTTTTTTTCTAACCAATATTCTAAAGCACTGAGGCCAGCCCAATGTGGAATGCTGCTATAAAGCGAGGCCACATCTAATGTACACATAAACCAACCATCATCCAATTGAGAGTCAGAAATAATATTCAGAAACTCAGTAGTGTCTTGAGTCTGAGCTTTAAGATATACTAATAAGGGTTTACGATATTTAGTAAGAAATTCAGATAATGGTTCCATGAGAGATCCGTTATTATATAGTCCAGGTTTTAACACATTCCTTATTTGTTTGACTGAGCATGTGCTCACCAAGAATGTGTTTTATTTCAAGGACACTTGTTAAATACAGTTAACAGGTATGGCCATGGGGGTTTCTTTTCCCCCCATTTACGCCAATCTTGTTATGGGTTATTTGGAGCAAATAATTATTTATGATTATAGTCATAACATCTTTATAGATGAAAGTGACATTTGGAGAAGATTTTTGGATGACTGTTGGCTAGTGTGGAAGTCAGATGCCCAATATTTGTATGATTTTGTTGAATATCTGAACAGAAAATGGGGCATCCAATTCATGCTGAACTTTGATAGGAGATCTATCTCTTTTTTGGATGTGTTGGTGAATAGACAATCGAATGGCACACTAGTCTCTACATTATATCGTAAACCTTTTCATTCAAACAATTTGTTACATGCAACCAGTTGTCATCCACCTCATATTATTCATAATATTCCAAAATCCAAGTGTATCAGAATCCGTCAAATTTGTTCTAGTGATGAGGATTTTTACAGCCAAGATAAGGAACTGACTCAGAGGTTTGCCCAACGTGGTTATAATATATTACAGTAATTTCGAACTAGTAAACAGGTCAAGAGAATGGACAGGAAGGATTTGTTAAAATACAAAAATCGTGATCAACATGAGTATCGTCCTATCAGGTTTATAGCTAGTTATGGTAGGAATACACCCAACTTCACGGATATTATACAAAATCATTGGGATATTTTGTTATATACAGCCGCAGTGGTGCAGCGGTAGAGTTGTTGCCTCACAGTAAGAGGTTCTTCTGTTCGATTCTCGGCTGGAGTACGGGGAGTGCCTTCTGTGTGGAGTCTGCATATCCTCCCTGCAGTTGGGTGGTGATCAAAAGACATGTGTAAGTGGGCATGCCTTCATTGAAGGTTGGACGTCGAGCTGGCACGTCGGCGTTCGTGAAAATCTACTGCCAATCATTAGTGGAATGGAGTTCCGCTGTGGCGACCCATAACTGGGAAAAGCTGAAAGACAAACAACATTGGGATATTTTGTTATTAGACGAATGGTTAAATACATTTTGGAAAACAGGTGTTGGTTTTCTTTTAGAAAAGGAAAAACAATGGGTGGTTATCTCAACCACTATAAGCGTAGCCAACATATTTCAGAAACTACACAGGTTACACTTGAGGGTAATAAACTGGTTGGCTGTTTTCCTTGCAGACATTGCTCTTTTTGCAAATATATGGTTCAAACAAAATAATTTACATCTAAAAATGCACCGCGTCTATTTAACATCAATGTTTTTGGTAAATGCAATACAGACTGGGTTATTTATTTAGTAATATGCACCTGTTCAGCTTTCTATAGAGGGCAAACCTCCAGACCTATTAAGTTTCAGATGTCTGAACATTTTAGTAACGTTAGGAATAAAAATCTCAATAATGCTTTATATAAGCATACCCTAAAACATTCTTCTGCTCAGTTTCATTTTATTATCATTGATAAAGTTTGGGGTAACAGAAGCTGTAAAACTGTTTAGAACAAAATCCTAAACAGGAAAGAAAGCATGGATTGTAAGACTAGGTTTTTTTCACCTGGCTTAAATGAATATTTGTGATTAGTCTATGGTGATCGGTGAGGTTTGAATATGTTACCTTATAAAAGGGTTATTTTTCACAGTCTGTATGCACATTGATAAAGGTTTAGGGCTGAAACCGGTCTGTGGTCTGTGTTTTGACTTTTTAATAAAGTCTTCTTCCTCTTCTCCAACTGTGCTGGTCTGTTTGTTTGGTTTTGCTGTGATACAAATAGTATCTGCTGGAGACACAGGTATGTATCCCAGAGACTACCCTTCTCTGGAATAGGCTCCCCATCCATGTGAAGCAGAGTTTCTCCCTAACACAATTAAAGTGTAACTTTGACAATTGAATGGGGAACAGGAAATTCATCACTGGTTTGGCACCAATGTCTCTAATGGACACAGTCAGCCTGTAAATAGTTCATCTCCCAGGTCTCTACTTGTAAATGTTTCAACTCTGAAGCCTTTGCTTAGACTTATCAAGGGTAACAGAACATGCCAGAGATTTGGGATGCATGCCTAGGTTTAAAAAGACCCTTGTGGTCATTAGTCTATTAACCTACGAATCTAAGAAAAGCAAGATTTTCTTACATCTTCTGCACAGGGACCACAGGGAGCACCTGAAAGGGGAGTGTGAGCCCCCACCCCATATAAAATTTATGCCAATGGCTTGCTTGCTAGGATGGTAAGTGATGCCATTGACATCATCTGCTGTGGTGCCATCAGGGCACAAGTACAGACCTTTGCAAATGCAACCCAGACCTTATCTGCTAGTGGAAATAAAGGGCTAGGGTGAAGGAGCCACTTTATTATGTTAAATACTGTCTACTTGGTTTAACACTTCTAAATCAGGCCTATCACATGTAACTGTAATTGTCTTCTGTTTTGGGAACAGTCCTTTCAAAGCAGTTACCAGCTAGATGGGTTACACTTATAGGACAATAATTTTTGACGAAACACTTATTCCCAAACTTGGGCATCAGTGCTATTGCCTTCCTTCCATGTATTTGGAACATACTCCAGCAAATGTGTATGTTGAAAAGGGTGTGTTAAACAAAAAACTAGTAGTCCTACAAGGTTACTTCAAAATAACCATTTACACCATCAGGCCCATTCAGTCTAAAACCCTTAACTACTATATATACATCCCCTGACTGAGGTTTGGGCATATGTGCTGTTGTCTAGCTGTATAATTGTTGGTAGATCTATCAAGATGAAAAAATTACCATAGTATTTGTCACCAAGTATAGTTATAATGTTACTAAGGTCAGAAACTACAGTGTTATCAATAATTAGATTAATCTTACATGTCGCCTTATTGCTTTACATCCTACGATGCATATGTAAAGCCATTTTATTATTTCACATATGGAATGTGAGGTTCCTGTCATACCTTGACTTAAGTCTCCTGACACGCTTCCTCCATGATAACTTTGATTACAGATACTGGGTTTTATTCTTAGAACTTGGATACTTTTTATGTATAGCCCAGTAATGCTTTCTTGTACCCTACAGCTTTTGAATTGATTTATACTACAAGGGTGGAACTACTTTATTGTGGATTATTTCAGCTACTAGGGACAGAACTTTCAATTAAGGAATCTAGAACTGATACCACCATTGCAAATCCAACTTTCCCAGCTGTTTTGTTAAATTTCTCTCTGTAAAGTCATATACGAGTATAGCATGTTTTGCCATGCCAGTGGTATTTTGACATGACTTTAGTTTAAAATAATATCTCAAGCAATGTTTAAGTGATCCAAATGACCCAGTTCTGACTCCACCCTGCAGTTAGAGGTTTTACATAAATCACCGGTCCATACATCCAAAATGTTATCATCCTTTGTAGGTACTGTACGAGTTTGAGAGAAATTGTATTCAGTACATTGTTGCAAAATCATACTGATCTAATAATTACTTGACATAGACATTTCCCATTATGATTTTCTGTTTTATACAATAACTCTTTTTAATAATGTTTAGTAAATCAGAATTAAATATCTCAAAGCCAGATTTAGACTTCTTACAGGGTTCATAACAATCAGCTGTTTCCCAACTTTCATATAGTAAAAAATGTGACTCATATTTCTTCACAAGGAAAAAAAATGATAGGTATAGGTAAGTACTAGATCAGCTGCCTGTCCTGGCCATTTAAGCCTAGCCAATGTATCTTCAAATGTGCAAATCAAACCATATGCCTTGTGTCTTTGATGTAAACATCTTAACCATTATGTCAACCCCAGCATTATTTATAGGTAACAATTAAGTAATCAGTCAGTAAGCTTAGCCAATAACTAAGTATATCTGTGAGGTAAAGACCTTAAGCGTTACGGCAACCCAAGAAATCATTATGCCAACACAGGATAACATTATCGAAGGAAGAGATAAAATCATTGGTTACATATGTTGAGATAGCATCTCTGTTTCTATCCTGCCTATATCTGTGATATCCTTTATAACCAGGGACAGACAATGAATGGTCCACTTATACTACTGAACAACGTTTCAGTGACAAACACAATGTCATAACCATCTGTCTGATGAGCTAGGAGTTGCTTTATTAGTCAGCATACATTTATGTAGAGCCACAATAAAATGGTTCTTACTTTGGTGTCAGATCTCGCAAATGAACCTGTTTTGAAGGAACACTCATATTTCCAACCTGATGTATCCATACATAAAATGTATCAAATTTTAGAGGTATATACCTATTTTCAGGCTTGATTTACTCACACAATTTGCTGAATCACAAGCTAAGTACACAGAAAACCACACTACGTAACTAACATAGTAGTGGCACCAATACTTTAAAGAAAGAGGACACACATCTTGCATCTCCCCTTTACCGAAACAAAAATAAATTACTTTGTGGGTAGAATTTTGCAATATAGTTCATTAAAGTCTATGGAGTTTACACTGTCTCTTTTATAATGTACTTTTACTTTTTCTATCATTTTGTCACTCCGTTTGTAAACATGCTTATGAGTGGTACCTCACATTCCTACTGGAAGTGGGAAGGGTTATCTGCTATTTGGTATTCAATTTTTATGCTAATTAGATATCTCAATTTTTAGTTGTCCTTACTTTTCAAGGGCTTTTGTTCATATTTTCAACATCTGTAGGTTGAAATCTATGCTTACTGTAGTGCCTTTAAAAACTGTTTAATGACTTTAGTTAATGTGGTACCCATCTTCACGATTCCTCCATGACTAAGAAACAGCTGATCCCTACTTAGGAGACAGGGTTTGCTGATAAATTTTTCCCAAAAGGGTAACACCAAAATCTTATTCACACAACACTGCACACAAAGCATAGAAGTTAGACTATGTGACTAATCTCTGCTTTACTAGTCTAAGGGGACAGGGATGATATGAGTAATAATCAGCTGGATGTTTTTCCTTGCCAAGAACAGAAACACGTCTCACATCCAATTGAAATTTATTATAGGTTCATAGAGGAATACTAGGCTAACAGCTCAAGAGTCCTTACAAGCCTAGCCAGTTTTACCCAATTTTCTATTCCTAGGGGAAAGATTACAAGAGTCAGCAAGTTGTGTTTTGACTAGTTCTACAGACTGCCGATATATGTAAGGGACATGGGCACCACCCCAGTAGTGAAATTGTGATTCCCCATCCATCAGTCCAGATTGTGCTTGAAGATGGTCTGGGAAGAGCTCTGCTTCACATGAATAAGAAGCCTGTTCCAGAGGAAAGGCACTCAATGGGACACATATTTGTCTCACTAGCATAATCTATTCATGTCAGAGATCAGGTTTAGATCTTTGGAACAGGTAACACTCATGCAGTTAGTTTCATGAATATCCAACATTTCCATCAGGGCTGGGTCAGAGACTGCCTTGCAGGTCAGGCACAGCTCACCCCTCAGTAATCATGGTTGCTCTAACTGTTGCAGGTTCCTGGCAAGGTACATGCCAAGGGGTGCATTATACTCAGTTATTGGTCTGATGAGGGCTGAGTACAGTGGTACTATGACATACTTAAATATGGATGCCATGCCCTTACTTATAAGCCAAGACACATAGAAGGATTTCCTCACCACTGTGGAGATGTGGTGTTAGAAGTTCAGATCACCAGTGGGTCCACTCCTAGGGGAATGCTATCGATGTTTTAATTTGCAAGGGCATTTGATTTCCCAAAGGGTAATATTATGCACTTTTTCACATTTAGTATGAGGACATGACTCCAACACCAATCATAACTCTGTGTCAGACCTTTTTCTGTAGGATATCAGCATAATTTAGGGAGTCAATGATTGCCCCCAGCTTGCAGCTGTCAGCAAACTTGGTCAGCCAAAGGCCATCTACATATGCCTTGACATCTGAGAAGTATATCCCAAACAGGAGGGTGCCTAGCACTGAGCCCTGTGGTTCTGCACTGGTGACTGGCTGCTTGCTTGATGTGAATTCCCCCTCTCTAACAATATGTGTCCTATCCATGAGCCACTTGGCTATCCATCTGGTATGCCCAGTTTTGTGAGTTTATCTATAATACCTGAGTGGAGTAGTGTGTCAAATTGCTTGGCCAGGTCAAGGTAGGCAGTATGCACTGTCTTAGCCTCTCCATGACCTTCATGATCTTCTTAAAGAAATCCGCCAGACTGACCAGGCTGGATCTGTCTTGATGAAGCTGAACTGGATTGGGTCAAGAATTTGGTCATTTCCTATATCATCTTAATCAGGTCCATGATTATCATTTCCATAGCCTTGCATATGAAGCTGGTCAGACTTGCAAATCAGTAGTTTCCTGGGTCAGTTAATGGTCACCCCTTATGCAGAGGGATGACTGTTGCTGTACTCCACTCTACTGGGACAAAACTGTCGGGAGACTGTGGCTAAATAGAGATCTGAGTGGGCCTGCTAGGTCATGTTTCAAGCTATGTAATAGGCACCCTGGGATTTCATCACGGCCCCTTATTTCTAGCTTTAGAGAGTGCAGTGATGATCTGCTCTTTTGTGATAACAAGGAATGGTAGTGGTATTTTATGGGTAGTGACTAGAAGTGATGAGGTGGTTAAGCTGAATTTATTGACAAGCAGGTTTGCTATTTCTTCTGGTTGAGTGTAGGTAGTGCTATCTACAGCCAATTCAGCACATTGTTGAGTGTTTCCCTTAAGATTTTGAACATAACTAAGAAATGCTTTGTGGTTATGCTTTGCTCAGAAGACTATCTTAATCTCATATTTAACTTTTGAAGACTTCACTAGTTCCCTGATTTGCCTATTGAGACTAATGATGGACTTTTTTTTTCTGTTGTGCATCCTCCCCCTTTGTTTTCTTCCTTTGTTTGTATAGTCTGTTTATGCCAGTAATCCAACAGAGTAGCTTGTTTTCCCAGCTAGAGTTGGCTTTAGTTCGATCAGGTACTGCCATTTGTATGCAGTTGTTTAAGTGGTTGTACAGAACATTAGTATATATTTCTGCATAAGCCTCCATGTTTGTGGGGTTAAGAAGAGCTTTAAAATTACTTATGCTATAACTTAATAGAAGGTAATTTGCCTTAGAAAATGTATTTAGGGTTTTAGGGTTTGATGAGGGTACTACCATCACATTTATTTCAAAGTAGAATGATTTATGATCTGATGTTATCAATGAGGACATTATGCTGGGGAGGGGTGTGCAGCACTTTCCCATTGTTTGTGAGTACTATGTCAAGGATATCTGCACCCCCAGTGGGAGTGCAGACCAATTGTTCCAGAGCATTTGCATTGACAAAGTCCAGGAATCTCTGAGCCTGCATGTTAGTGGATGTAAATGTTTCCCAGTTTATGGAGGCGTAGTTAAAATTGCCCATAAGTAGTGTGTGGGGCTGAACGGTAAATGATTCTAGTAACTGCATGTATGCAGTACACAGAATTGTATTCATGGTTCATAGCTGGGGACCTGTAGCTAGCAATGATATAGGGGGGAGTTTTGCCTTTAGTCAGCTAGACATAGAGTAGCTCAAGCGAGTCATTTTGTTTGACCAGTCTAGAGGTATGATTGTCTTGAAATGAAAACACCTCTTCATTTTATTTTTTACTTTTCAGAGAGTAGTCTGAATATGTGAAAGGCATTGTAGCCTTGCACTGCTGGGGTGCTTTCCGGAGCCTTGAACCATATCTCTGTAACTGCACAGACATTAGCATTCTCCAGGGTGAGGAGAGCTTCCAGGGAGTACAGTTTCTTGTTGAGACTCTTAGCATTGAGGTGTAGTACCTCCACCTTGACATTAGCAGAGTTTATTATTTTGGTAGGTGTGTTGGTTTGGCACTGCATAAAAAGGCAGTATGGGGGTAGTTAATATCTTGTCCAGTATTTGAAAGCCTAGTGGTGACAGGTGCAGACCATCACTGGCAAAGCAGCAGCATCTGTCAGTCGTGTCAGCCTAGGCTGGCAAATACTGGATCTCCTTCGAATGACACCAGTAGCTAAGTCAGTTATTGAAGTCAATCATTTGCTGTTTGTATTGTAATGGTGCTGCTGTAGTGTTGTCGCCTCACAGTAAGACACTGTCCGGTTCGATTCTCAGCTAGAGTGTCTTCTGCGTGGAGACATGCGTGAATGGGCGTACCCTCGTTGAAGGTTGTGTGTCAGGGCTGGTAACTCGGCACGTAAAAATCAACTACCAATCATTAGCAGACCGGAGTTCTGCTGTGGCGACCCCTAACCGGGAAAAGCCGAAAGACACAACAACATTGTAATATTAGAAATGATGAGGGTAGAATCCTGCTCAATGATTTGCTAATACCAGCCTGAGACATGTATTCAGATAGGCCCATCGTGTTTCTTTTTATACAGTCCAGGGAGGTATAACTCAGGTTATTCACACCCACATGAACTATGACTGAGTCATACTGGCACTTGTGGTTGAGTGACCTGAGTGCCTGCATGATCTGGCAAATCCTGGACCCTGACAGACAACTGTCTGTAACCCTCTCCTTACCCAACCTGTTGAGGGGGGCATCCATGTGTCTCATGATGGAGTCTCCTATGGCCAAGATGTTTGAATGTATGGTGTTTTACCTTATGGTCTTGGTTGTGGAGACACTGCAAAGTGTATTTTTATTTGTAATGGTTGGCTTGACTTGGTTTTGTTTGCTTGTAGTTTCTGAGGGCAATGTAAGTTGTTAAGTGACTTATGACTGCCTCCACATATGTGGATTTATGTGTTAAGAACTTATTTTGTGAGGAAAATGATGTCTGTGTATGCTGACAACCTGTTTGTCATTTGATTTCTCAGTATGTGAGATGTAAAATAAATAAATAAATAAAATAAATAAATACATTTCAGAGTGTAACTGCATCTTTTACATACTGTGTTTGCTTGTACCAAGATTAAGTGGTTGTCAGCATACATGAGACAATTGCTACATTGCCCCATAATGCCCATGTCTACCAGATTGGTCACAGAGATAGCAGGAATGTGCCTATCCATGGTTTCAATTTTTTACAATGGGTTCAACCAGGGAGAAGAGTTAGGAGATTTAACTGGCCTGAGATGACAGTACACAGATGAAGGATACATGGTATACTCAGTGTGAATTGCAGCTATCCAACAAGGTGATGCTGCTCTGTGTGCAACTCAGATGCTCCTAGAGCAGCAAGGGAGGGGGGGTTGCAGAGATAAGTATTCTAAGGGAAATTTTAACTTGGTAGCATTTGCTTCTATACAAGACACTGCTAACTGCTGATGCATGGAGCACAGCCTATTGCAACCCTCTTAATGAAAAAAAAATGCTGGTTTTAGAGCTGAAGTACAGGAAAACCACAAAACTAGATACTACTGTCCTGTAAAACTAGCAGACAAGTTCATCTTTGAAATTAAAGTGAGAGAAATGTGGCAATTAATGCAGGATATTTATGAAATACAGTAAAAATAATCAGGAGAAGTGGAAAATGATACCTATTTTCATTATTTTAGCAGTGGATGGCCTTAGATGCAACAAATTCTCTGTAACTCTCAGGCGAAGTAGCCAAACCAAGAGCAGGTCTGAAGAATTGAGCACAAATACACACAAACAATGAGCTTATATAGAATCAGAAAAACTTTACAACAGCAAGGCCTACAGGTCAATCAAGAAAATACACAATAACCTTTTGGCCAGTAGCCCCCAACTCAGATGTTTGCTACAGCACACTTCTGCCACAAGAGTGCAGTCAGAAAACCCTCTCAATGTAAAAATGCTGTTTTTAGAGCTCAAGTGCGGGGAAACCACAGTATCTAGATACTGCTGCCCTGTAAAATTAGCAGACACAATGTAATTAAGTACCAAGCAGAACTGGAAACAGCTCAGCTTTAAACCTCTACTAAAGTCTGAGCTACTTGTAGCACAGACATAAATTTCTACATTATACATCTCATTCTGTGCACAATAAGATCATAAAGCACATCTTAGGTCATTGATCCTGCAGCCTGGTAAACAATCCACAGGCAGTGACTTTGCAAGCTCTGATGTTTTATTTGTTCTGGCAATTCATTTCCAGATTACCAGATCAACCTTAAGTTTTTCAGAGTGCCCATTAAAAAAGGTGTCAGTTAACTAGATGTCATTATTCCTAGCAGGTAAGACAGACATTTGCCAATGCCACATACTGGCTTGCTGGGCAGTAGTAATTTATCACTAGAGATAGCAGCAATAGCAAATGTTTTGAGTAGTATAGTGAGAAATGTTTTGACTGGCAGGGTGTTTGGAGTGGATGGTACAATTAAATGCATTATTCCCAAATGGAGTTGTGGATTTTATACACACATTATAGCAATGGAAAAATAACTTTTTGATTCTTTTGTTAATGTGTGTGTTATATGCTGATGGGAAACACGTGCCCTTTCTCAGGGGTGACCAAAAAGCACTGTCTGGTTAAATTACTGACTCAGTAAGCAAACTGAGCAGGTAAAAAAACATAATATACAATATTAAAATAATAATAACATGATACTACACATTTCTAGCAGTGAATAACTAGCTAGCACTGCTGGTGAAGAAAGTACTGTACAGCATTTACAAATGCATGCAAAGAGTAACATTAGACGTGAAACTGTGAGATTTTGCATTTGATAATAAAAAAGTGACATATAATATTTTAAAATAATTCTGGACTGTATCATTTGGAACTATTACAGAACTTCTGTGGCATTATACTTTGTGTTTTATTAGACAGAAAACACATTGTTAACAGTATCTCCCAGTAACAGGCAATTTTTACAAAATCACAAAACTCTTCTTCTGTTACTAAATTGTGAGATGGTGGTGATGGGGGTTCCCCAACTGCAGCTGTACCATTCTGCATCACACTTTATTGGATGTTTACAACACTGAAGTTCAACTGTGACATAGAGCATGATGCAGTATTTGCAAATGTATGCACAGAACAATATGTAACATTTGACTGTTAATTAAAAAAGCTGAGACAAACATTGTTAACAACATAGGAGTATTGTTTTTTGTCAAGCCCTATCTCAAGATGCTTGACTACAGGATATCTTGACTAGAGCACTGACATATTTGCACTGTACTTTATAGCAAAGAATAAGTAAAATACATTATTATAAAACAATTCCTGAAAGCAATATTTGTCATTGTAGATGTTTAATGACTGGAGGTGTGACGCTTTCCTTTATGTTCTGTGCGGGCGATGACATATATTCTTAATAACAGCAGGATTCTGTAGTAATAAGTACTATTCTTAAATACCTAAACTGTACCTTCCCTTACTGGAACTATTACATGGGAGAGAAGCACTGCTGTTTTAGAGCTATAACGTAAAGCAAGATACAGCATATTAAAATATCTGTAGAGACCAACATTTGACACTATTCTGCTGAACTGAAAGAGAAACTTCAAGACATATCAGCTCCTGTACAATGTGCCTATATCCCAAAATATAACTAACTCACACAGCTGATATCCAATCCTTGAAAAAGGGCACATCTACCTAGTGTCACCATAAGCTGATATACGCAGGAGAACCTGGAAAGTAGCTGCTCTCATGATTGATAGGTAATATTGCCATCACAGAGATACCCTCAAAGTTTAACAGTTCATGGAAGCTGTCAGAAGCAGCACATCCTTATGGTCTGACAGGTGTTGGTAGCTGTCATTAGTAGGCACACTACAGATTTTGATATATATATATATATATATATATATATATATATATATATATATATATATATTAACCTGCAAAACTTAAGAATAGTTGATGTTAAGTTACTTTATAGCTGGGCCATAAACAAAAAATGTTATCTCTCAGTTTCAGTGCAGTTCCAGACAAAGAGTCTAGCGCTAGACGTTTTTGTATTGTCTTGAAAGAGAAGTAATTACTATAATTGAGATGTGGAAGTGTTTTATTGGTTTATGACTTCGACAGCTGTACAACTCTTAGCAAAAGCCTTTGTCTATGTATTTTTACAAGGAGATGTCAAATGTTACAATAGGGTGTTAGCCTAGGAACTGAAATCAGGTGACAAAAAGTGATTTCATCCAAGCTAACCCAGCAGTAATATTTGACAAATATTTAACAACTCTCTGAGAGAGAGAGACAGAGAAAGAGAGATAGTGCATTTTGTATCTATCTTTGACCAGAAAACATCCACTCTCATCACCTTTTGCACTTGCCTTGCTGTAAGTAAGTTTTTAGGGAACAGTAACTCTTTTTAGATTCAGATAGGAATATAGTAAAATATAGCTTAGAAGTTTTCTTTATTTATTTGAAACTGTCCTGCAATGTTGCTTTAAATATTTCCTGTGATTTTTGAACTCTGATGTAACTGATTACTTACTGAGTATTGTCTTGTTCTTTTATTATTTATTATTAAATATATTTAAACATTTTAATTGTGGCTGGTCAGTTTAGAGAAATGTAAGCTCTTAGTGTACTTACATATCTATATGGTGACACTGCACAGGCACTCCTAAATAGCTTTACTCTTGGTCAGACTACCATTTGGATTAATAGTAACATTACATAGTAGGACTGGACACCCTTTGCTAAGGGCCTTAAAGTAGCTGATAAGACTGGTGGTGGCAGCTGGAAATACATTATAGTCTGGGTAGAAGGGGGCATAGCTAGTAAACCTGTGCCAGCCTTTCCCAGCTGTGTGTGTGTGTGTGTGTGTGTGTGTGTGTGTGTGTGTGTGTGTGTGTGTGTGTGTGTGTGTGTGTGTGTGTGTGTGTGTGTGTGTGTTTGTATATAAATCTAACCTTAAAGTGTGTGTATAGGCAGGGACACAAAGCACTGGTTGGACAGAGAGTGTGCTGGAGGTTTTGGTTTGGCCACTCAGCTGAGATCTCAACCCTATATCTGTGCCAGTGGAGAGTCTTATTGAGGATCTGGCGAAAGAGGGAGAAACCAGCCCCAGGCTGAATGTGGTCTATGTGTGGTCTTAAGGGAAATTGCACTTTTCTGTGTGTGTATTTGTCACCCTCCCAGGGTGTACATCCCCCACTGTTGCTATTGGTGAGGATTGAGGCTCCTTGATTATTGGGCCAGTGCAGGAGTGTCACACAATTTAACACAACTGTGTGCTCAAAACCCATATTCTATTCTGAAATACCTTCTGTATTGCTCATCTAGTAAGTACGGGCATCGCATCCAGAGCTAAGGATGTTATAACTCTCCTGTACTCATCCCTCATTAGACCACTAATAGACTACAATGCCCCCTTCTGTGTGTACCTCACCAGACACCTGCAGCAGCTGGACAGACCTCAGTGGTTTATGATCAAGAAAATTTCGGGCCTTCAACATATGACCTACATGGACAGACTGAAGGCCCTGTCACTTGGTACTCCATATCTTATAGGCCACTGACAGGCAACGTGCCTGGCCTACAGACCAGTCTTGGACCCTGTCATAATGGAAACACTGCATATCTGCAACTCAAATGGGACAAGATTCACTCACTCTAGGGATCTTAACTGAGCCTGCAACATTAACAGGACATCCTTGAGAGACAGATATGTTTCCCAAAGACTGCCACTGCTCTGGAACAAACTCCCAAACAAAGCTCCTCAATAACCCTGTATAAGCATAACTTAGACAACTGGATGGGAGACCATAAATTTACCTTGGGGGTGTCACCTATGTCCCTTTTAGATAAGGGCAGTTAGTGCTGATCATAGACTCATGCTGCAAATATAAGACCATACAACATGGTCAATAAGAGAACAAAGGTATAACATGACTAGGATTATAAAGGCCCTAGGGCCAATAGCTTAGTAACCGCTATGAAGCTATGAACATATGGACATACCAAAGTGGGAGTGGAGACTGTTGCCTGCAGCTGTAACATGTTGTTTTGTAATTCATGATTATTGGAAAGTAACATACACTTTCTAAAAATAATTGCAGAAAGCAGCATTTTCAATATTATTGTTGAATAAATAAGTGTATACAGATTTTTACATACAGGTAGATAGAGGATGGCGCAGTGGTGCAGCGGCAACATTGCCTCCTTCAATTCTCAGCTGGAGTGCCTTCTGTGCAGAGTCTGTATGTCCTCCCTGTGTTTGTGTGGGTTTCCTCCAGTTGCTCCGGTTTCCTCCCACATTACAAAGACATGCATCTGGAGTGTTTCTCCCCAGGCCTCCGCTGAAAATTGTCTTTGTTCCAAGTCGGACTTTCCTGGTCAACAAATGTTAAATCAAATAAAAAAATTAAATTTTCATGAGAGAAAAACTGTCATTTTCATTTCAACTACATAATGCAAAACATCCCTCACCATTAACATTAACTGCATTAACTCTCCAGTGCATTATTTATCCATAGTATTATCGATGTTAAACAATTTGTTTGAAGTTGCTCATTGACCACTGTAATTTACAATATGTTCACTGTGCACTAACTCAAGAAATCTGCCACTAGGCATCTACATGACGGCTGTGCTTATCTAAGTTATGTATGCTGACATGTAAGTGTGCACAACACTATCTGTGGCGTTTGTATACAATCTTCAGTGCACCTGTAGATGAGTGCTTTAGCACACAAACAGAACCTGATCCAGGTGTTTTTGTGGGAGTGTTGAAAAGAAACCCCTGTGGGAGATTTCATATTGCAATGAAATTAATCTCTGCTAGTTTAATCATGTCATTCTTTAAAAATGCCAACATTTAAAATTGAAATAATAAGCCTTGTCTGTAGTAGCGAAACAGCTTTTCAGTTTTCCTTCAGATTAATACCCAAACAGCTTCCTCTTGATCTTGTGTGCTCTTGATCATCAGAGTTGCAGCCACCCCAGACTGAGTTGGCACTTCTGGTGAACATAGTAAAAAATGATGATGACTTGAAAAGCAAAATGTTTAGTGCAGCAGTTTGCTACTGACAGCGTTCCTTAAATGCTGGATGCACAATTGTCGGCAGTTTTAATATTCACTGCTGTTTTCTTACAGTTAACAGAGGGATGTGCTGGTTATTATGCATTCTTGGAGATTTGTTAGAACTACTACCTGCATTAGAAATAGACTGCAGTTCTGTAGGCGAGTAGTGAAGTTATTCATTGGATTCAATCCAGAGACCTTATTTAAGAGTGACATCACACTGTATACAGAGATTATTAACTTCAGAAGTTTTAGGAGGGTATGCCAGTTAAGTATTCTATGTGTCAGACATAGCATCACTACTTACCATACAAAAACATGCAGCAGTGAGGATGACTATGGTCTAGACTGGCTTACTGTGGAAATGTGGATGTCTCTGTCCCCAAGTGTAACAACAGTGAGTATTTTCAAGTTACTTTGCCTTACTGGGCATAGCCAAGGGGAGCTTCCATCTCCTGGAAGATCTCAATTCAAAATGGTTTGGTAAAAGAGGCACAGATCCTGGAATCAGTTAGATGGAAGAAGTAGTACCCAGCTCTTCATTGCTCCCTCCAGTTTGTTTGATTGAGTAATTACAAGTATATCTGAAAAACTCAGAAGCTAAACACCTTTTGACATGATGTTTCCCCTGTGATGCTTGGCATGGTGAGAAAATAAATAAGCAAACAATTCTCATAACTTGAATAAATTCTTCTGCTGTCTCCAAGTAGGTCATCCAGCTTGTCCAGCTGGCTTGTATGTTTTCTTCAAGGCTGACAATGTAGGCTTTAATAATGACACTTTCTGAAAGTGTTGCAGAACAAGGACATAAACTGTCCCCTGACTAAATGGAGAATATGTAGAGTCTCCAGTAAATGACCGAGGCACTCTATAAAGGAAAAGATTAGGCACAGATATAGAAGATAAATCCAACTCCATCAAATACAAAATATATTAAACTATTGGATGGCAATAAAAAGGAACTCAAGTGAAGTAAGCCTGACTTCTGTAGGCTAGAAAAAATAACCACATGGGATACCCTAAAGGAATATATGGAGAAAGTAATGTGAAGGAGTAAATGCAGTATTTTATATATATATATATATATATATATATATATATATATATATATATATATATATATATATTTATATATAAAATATTATATTAATATATTACATATATGATATATTCCTTTCTTCCTAGGAATTAACATTCCTAACAATGAGTTTATTTTTCGGGAATAACTACCACCACTTCTTCTACTTTGGGGGCAGATCACAGCTAAACAAATCACAATCCCTCTCCTTTAAACTTTAAGTTCTGGGGTAAATTTATTTCATTGTAGATTCCTGAAAATCTCAGACTGTTCTACATATAAAAAGATGATTGTAGGCATGTAGCAACTCAAAAAAGCAGAACATAACTTAACCAGAGATTATTAGCTAAAAATAAAAATGATGAATAAATTAATACATCTGATATATATGTGAGAGTCTGTCTATTATTTATGAATTTAAATACAGTGTATGCAACAATATGTTGATTTACAAATCCAAGTTACGTGTGTGTTTAGCAGCACAAGACTGAAACCAATTAAATAAAATAAAACCAACTGTATCTTTTAATTTCTGGACTGCTTTGATAGGTTTGTTTTATTTATCTATTTATGCCTTTCGTTCTTTATTTTTTTTTTAGGTTCATAGGTGTTTAGTAGGCTAATGACCACAATGGCCTTTTTAAGCCTAACCATGAATTCCAAAGTCCTGACAAGTTCTGGTACCCTTGATATGTATAAGCAGGGGCTTCACAGATGAAACATTTACAAGCAGGGGCCTGGAAGATAAACCATTAATACTCTACCTGTGTCCATTGGAGACATAGGTGTCAAACCAGAGATGAATTTCCTGCTCCCCATCCAACTGTCCAAGTTACACTTGAACTGGGTTAGGGAGGAGCTCTGTTTCACATTGATGGGGACCCTGTTCCAGAGAAGGGGTAGTCTCTGGGATAAATACCTATTTCTAAAGCACATCCTATTTATATTTCAGGCAAGGTTAAATGCTTTAGAGCAGAAAATTCTGGTGCTGTTTGTTTTACGGATATGCAAGAGGTCCATCAGGGTGGGGTCTGACATTCTCTTGTATGCCAGGTGTAGATCTCCCC
This sequence comes from Protopterus annectens, assembly GCF_019279795.1. Taxonomy (NCBI): domain Eukaryota; kingdom Metazoa; phylum Chordata; order Ceratodontiformes; family Protopteridae; genus Protopterus; species Protopterus annectens. The sequence goes on from NC_056737.1 coordinate 1,248,703,954, forward strand.
TCAACAGCCTGTAGGAGACAGAATACAGGGATACAGCCTTGAGGCAGTCGGCACAGGACATGTTACTTATGGCCTGTATTCTTTTAGTTAGGAATGTCTGTGGATGTTCCAGTTGTTGTATATGCCTGGTTAGGTACCTACCAAAGAGGGCATTGTACTGAATGATTGGTCTGATGAATGCCAAATGCAGTGAATAATGACTTTCTTGGACCTAGATGCCATAGCTTTGTTTATAGGTTGTACTACATAGAATGATTTCCTCCCTACTGTAGACGCATGATGGTCAAAGGTTATATTAATGTCTATGTGTGTCCCCAAGTCCCTAACTAATGGGTCAGCTCTTAGGAGTGTGTTGTCAATATGATAGTTACCATGGGTTAGGGAGGAACTCTGCTTCACATGGATGGGGACCCTGTTCCAGAGAAGGGGTAGTCTCTGGGATATATACCTATTTCTCCAGCACACCTTATTTATATTTCAGGCAAGGTTAAACTCTTTAGAACAGAAAATTCTGGTGCTGTTTGCTTTGCAGATATGCAAGAGGTCCATCAGGGTGGGGTCTGACATTGTCTTGTATACCAGGTGTAGATCTCCCCTCAACAGCCTTTAGGAGACAGAATATAGGGATACAGCCTTGAGGCAGTCGGCATAGGACATGTTACTTATGGCCTGTATTCTTTTAGTTAGGAATCTCTGTGAATGTTCCAGTTGTTGTATATGCCTGGTTAGGTACCTACTAAAGAGGGCATTGTACTGAATGATAGGTCTAATGAATGCCAAATGCAGTGAATAATGACTTTCTTGGACCTAGATGCCATAACTTTGTTTATAGGTTGTACAACATAGAATAATTTCCTCACTACTGTAGACAGGTGATAGTCAAAGGCTAGATTTCTGTCTATGTGTGTTCCAAAGTCCCTAACTAATGGGTCAGCTCTTAGGAGTGTGTTGTCAATATGATAGTTACCAGGGGTAGATACCTTCCCAACGTATGCTATTATGCATTTCTTGGTACTTAGTTTTAGTCCATGGCTGACACCAGTTATTTGTCTGTGTCAGCTCTTCCTGGAGAACATTTCTGTCAGTGGGGATTCAATGACGGCTCTTAATTTGCAATTGTCTGCAAATTTAGTCAACCAGAGACCACTGACATTGGCCTTAACTTCAGAGAAGCAAATGCCAAAAAGGACCAGTCCCAGGTCCAATCACTGAGGAACTGCACTTGTAACTGGGCTCTTTATGGCAGTAAACTCCCCAATTCTATCTTCCTAGGTCCTGTCTGAGAGCTAGCTGGCTACCCAAAGGATGACATAATGGTTTGTACCTAATCTCTTGAGTTTGGCAACAATTCTTAAGTGGAGCATTCTGTCAGATGTGTTGGCCAGGTCAAGGTAGGCAGTGTGAACCATTTTGACCTCATCCATTGCTTTGGTGACCTTTTCAAAGAAGTCCATCAGGATGAATAAGCATGAACTGCCCTTGAAGAAATGAAATTGGGTTGGGTCAAGTGTTTGGAGGTTTACTATGTCCATATTGAGCATTTTCATTATAATTCTTTCCATGGGTTTGCATATAAGACAAGTGAGATTTATGGGTCTGTAGATTCCAGGGTTTGTAGATGGCCCACCATCGTGCAGTGGGATGACTGTTGCTGTTCTCCATTCATGAGGCCTGAAGCCTGATTGGAGGCTATAGTTAAAAAGCAATTCTAGACAGCCTAATAGGCCATGTTTAATGCTATTTAGAAGGAATTCTGGTATATTGTCTGGACCCATTCAGACAGTCTTCTTCACCTTGGAGAGACCATTAAGGGCCTGTTCCCTAGTGATAGCAGGGGGAATTATATTTGATGGTATTTCCTGATGGAAGGTTGAGGGGGAGAAAGGGGTAAATTTGGAGCTGAATTTGTCAGCTAGTAGGCTTGCTATATCTTCTGGCTTAGTATAAGTGGCCCCATTTACAATGAGCTCTTCACACAACTGTGTATTGTCTTTGAGGCTGTGGACATAGCAAAATAATGCCTTGTGGTTGTTCTTGGACTGGGAGGCCAAATTTTCCTCAGATTTGGCTATAGTAGACTTTATTTTTTCTCAGGGGTGTTTGTTAAGTTTAATGAGAATGGTTTTATCCTGCTGGGTGATGTATTTTATAATTTCTGCCATGATTTTCTTTCTCCTGTTATACAGTTTATTCATTTTGTGATTCCGCCAGGGTGGCTTGTTTTTTGAGCTAGTTCTGCACTTTTTCCTTGTGGGTACCGCTGCCTTTATGCAGCTATTAACAAGCTTGTATAGGGTTTCCGTGAGCAGTTCCACACAGACAGCAATGCTCCCAGAGTTTGTGGGGCTTGACATTTTGCCAGGTTATCACTTAATAGTAGGATCTTAGCATTAGAGTAGTTCCTGAATATTCCTGGGTTAGCTGGGATTCTAGGTTTTATTTTTGAACCTAGTATTAGATTTAAATGATTGCATTAATTAAGTAAATCTCTAGTGAGGTCTGCCACAATATAGAGGGCGATAGCTCCCTTAACACCACCCACAGGTCTTCTTTTCTTTTTCCATCAGGAGTGGAGGACGACATCAAGATCATCTTCAGCCTCCTCACACATTGATCTGTTGTTTTTGTTTGCTACTTTGGACTCACAGATAAGGGTATTATGTAGTGTTAAGTTATGTGGGGTGGTTAATTTTGTGATGTCAATGAAAGTCACATTTTGATACTGCTATTTTATTAGTTTGCAACTCTGGTAGCAGTGCTTGTCACTGCAAACTAGTTGTCCTTTGTGCAACTAGGTACTGGTGAAAGTTCAATGGTGCTTTTACAGTAAAAATGTCAACTTTAAGTGTCTGCTTCTATACATGGTACTGCCAAACATCAGAGGGGAAACTAATAAGTAGATCCTAAAGAATTGTGGATGAAGCATTAAGACAAATATTCTGAAGTTAGGTTACACAGAAACAAATCAAACATGACTTAAAGAAAAGAAAGAATTTGCTTGTCAGGAATGATGAAAAGAGGGGTGTTGCATGAATAACTACTGCCTTACATCTGCAAATATATAAACTGACAGGAGCTCATTCAGTTGAGAGTTTCACATTATAACAAATTCATCATAATGGTAGAGAATCAAAGAACAAGACACATTTCTCATAACAAATCCATCAGAATGTTTTTTGTTTATTTATTTAGTTAGTTTGTTGTTTACCAGGTTGGGATACTGATCACAAGTGATCAGTTTCAGTCCCCATCCTGGGGTTGCTAATTGACAGTAGTAATTGAAAACATGAAAACAGGAAACAATACTTGCATAGAAATAGTAACAAAAGTAGTGTGTTGGCATAAAATAAGTGCAACGTTTATGTTAAATATATAAATGTACATATTGACAGTCATGGGATCAAGATGTGTGTATCTAATTTAGAGCGGCTTAGTATGGGGATAGGTAGTTGAGAGTTACTAGAGATTAGGTGATATGGTCTGCACAGGTGCATTTGCATTGACCTTCTCTGCTCGGGTAGGGCTTGAACTCAGGTCTAAATGTGGTGTAAGATAAATATAAATATTTTAGATAGGATGGGAGTGTTTGCCAGAGTTTATAACTAGTAGAGAGATGCTGGGGTTGGTACACTGAAATGCAGTTTTGGCGATTTATAGGGTATAGGGTGTAGGGTGTGGATCTTGGACAGACTTAATGAGAGGCATGGGGGTGCCCACGTGTAGTTGTTTCAATATGAGGGAGCTACAGAGAAGGGAAGATCTATCTATAACTGGTAAACATGTGGCTTTTTAATAGTATTGCAGTGGTGTTCGTGTCTAGGGAAGTTAGTTATGAAGCAGCAGATTTTGTTGAAAAGGAATTGGAGATATGTGGTATTTTACTTGAAAAGAGCAGCTATGAGAGAAAAGTCATATTTTAATTTGAAATACAAAACAGCCTTTCTTGTGACAACTCTAGCAGGTAGGGAGAGGAAGGGAGAATTTTGGGGTACCCAAAAATAGTAGTTTATCTATTTAGAACATAGTTTTTTCAACACAAAACTGGAAGTTTAGTGCTTGATCCTGCCAGATGCCAAGATATTTGAAGAGTGGCATGATTTCATTTTGGAGATTGGCTTAAACTGTATTGTCTAACATTGGGGAAGGGTTCTATGTTCACATATCAAATAACAATTTCAGCAAACATTAAATAGCAAACATTGAAATCACTGAACACGTGTATTTTCTAAAAAAAATATTTATCAAATGGCCATAGTTTGGCAACATTGTAAACAATAATAAAAACACCTTATCAACCAAGGTGGGAGACTCTGCTGTCCAAAACCCCCAATGAGGGAGGCTGCACCCCTTCCAACTATATATACCAACTCTGAGATTGCTCTACAGTGGGGAATAGGGAAAATGTATAAAAGGGCTCCTTTAGCTTACCTTATGCATCATAGTACTTCCTGCTTGTTGGCAAGCTATGGTCATTCGATGAATTATTTTTCGAAGATAAGTGTGTTTGGTAATTTCAGCATTCGCTGTTTAACATTCGCTGGTAAGCCATTTGCTGAAATTGTTATGTGATGTGTGAACATAGACCCATTTTGGCTGCTTCCAAAAACCATCGCTAAATTGCTAAAATAGATTGACATGATTAGTTAACAGAATGTGGTTTCTTTATTTATCTGTTTTATTGTTTGTTAACCAGTTGGGTAGACCATTCTAAGAGCTCTGTTCAGCTATCACCTGACAAGGGTGCAGTTAAAAAAATCACTTTAGCATAAGATATTCTTATAACATCTGTGATAAGACTTTTGGTAGGCAGTATAAAGCATGCACATACAACTTGGAGAACTAGCTGTGGTAAAATAGTTGAATTGCAATTAAATTCATACCACACTAAGACTTTTCACTCAGTGGTGCTAACTATGCAGACAATTATCATGTAACCACTCTTTTTGCAGAAAATAATAAAGGAACATCTCACTGAATTCTGTAGCTGTTAAGTTTTAGTTTTCAACATCAAATAGTTAATTATAACTACTTCATGCTGATCATATTAGAGAAAAGTATTATTACCATTAATAAAGTCAGTTATTTTCATTGTAGTATTGCTATTGTATGTCTCTTTCATATACTCCTTGAGTATGGTTCTAAACAGGGACAGCATTATTTATTTCTATTTTTTGCAGCAAATTGTTCCTTGTAGCAGGAACGTTTTTTATGCTTTCCTGCCTACAGCTTAGTTGAATTTGTCATTCTGGTTTCTCTAACCATAACATGGGGTAGCTATTTGCAGTCTTTGTGTCAAGCTTAGCTGCTAAGTATTGAAGTTTAAACATTAGTCTGGTCAGTAAAACAGTGGATGACACTATTATTAGAAGCCAAACTTTTTTTTCATTGTGTGCAGTAGTGGGTGAATGTGGGGTTGAGATAATAAAATTAAAAATAAAAAAATGAACAAGCAGAGGAATCTGTGTAATTTCAACCTCACCAACATGAGTGTTGAGGAAAAAATAAAAAAAATAAAAGAAAAAATTGGATGGTCTTACAACTTCGTTGATGAGCTCTGTCACAATAATTTCCAAAAATCATGAAACCCAGGTAGTGTTCCAAAGCAACACGCCTTTATTTGTCACAGACAAGCAATCCTCAGTAACAAAAAAAAAAATCAGAAATATCAAGGAAGTTTTAAGAACACTAGATAATGAAATTAACCTACGTATTTTTTTAGCCTTCCACATGATGTTGTAGTAGTTCAGTAAAACTGCTAAAGTTTGAAAGAACAAATATTCTAAGTCGGGCATCGATACATTTAATCCCATTTCCTCTGTAGATGTTTGTGCAAGTTGATCAATCTGTAGCAGAATTTAAATTCAGTGATTGCCTTTTCAAGTGCTCATTTTGGCGTAGCTCAAAGTTCTAGTTGCCCCAAAGTACTGTCTGGTTAAATCGCTCACTTAGAGTCATCGATTTCGTAATTGAAGGCTGAGGAAATCAAACCATGGACGGTCATTAACTCCATCCTCTTCACTAACTACCAGACAAATGGAAGTCAGGCAGTGCAATATAAAATTTAACAGCAAGTCTACACATACCTATATATAAACAAAAGAAAGGCACCAGTTCAACAATGAAGGTGCAAAAAGTTTATTGGGCATTCACAGAGTCCACCACAGCAATCCACAGTACGCAGTGTAAAACACATCAATGTTTCGTCAAACCTTCTTCAGACAATACAAAAACACACATTACCCACAAATCTAATACTTAAATACACTTAATTAAGTTCAAATCAGCCAATAGCCATAGTAAATTAATTAACCACAAAGTTAATTAATGATAAACCACATTAAAAAGTGCAAATACAGGTTTTAAAAAAACTGATACATGTATTATGTAAAATTTCCTATCTAAGTGATAAATATAAAAATGGAAATGATGAATGTATATTAACATGAGTTTTGAAACAGGTTGTAAAATACATTTTATAAAATACATTTTATAAAATACATTCAGAAATAGTCTAAATAAATAGTTAAAACAGTAATTAAAAACAATACTACACTCTGCTGGTAAAAGGTGGTATTTCAATGCAAAAAGTCATGGTCATCATGTAATAAATAATATTAAAATTGTTTTAATTTTTATAGTTTTTATAGTTTTATAATTTAGCTGCTCTTAGTTTCAAAACAGGTGCTAAAGAAACCATGTCATTAATTCCTGGATATTTGTTGGATTCTAAAATTATTTGCCAATATAATTCTCTGTATTCTAGGAGTGTTTCCCACATTCCCCCTCTTGGATCAATAGGGACCACTTCCAACACAAAAAATTCAAAACTAGAATAATTACAAATTAAAGTGTGTTTGTACAGAGAATTATTGGCACATGATGTTCTAATGTCGTATATATGTTCATAAATCCTTTGTTTAATTCTCCTTTCGCTTTTTCCGACATAAAATGCCTCACAATTCTTACACAAAGCGACATAAATTATCCCTTTTGTGTTACAATTAACAAAAGATTTCAATGTCAAAGTTTTCTTCCTAGAACCTAAATAGCAGCTATTCCCTGTTTTAGGTATGTACAATACCTACAGGCTCCACATTTAAAAACCCCAGTTTATTTCATACTTTTATCAGTCACCACCCTAGAACCCCTCTCTATAATTCCTTTTATGTTGTTGCCCTTCTTATAAATAAATTTGATCTCATTTTCAAAAATGTGACTGAGGTCAGATACTTTGGCAAAATTTGTCCATTCCTTTTCAAAGATTTTTTTGACTATACTAGATTGTCCGTCATAAGTGGTGATGAGACCGGATACAAATCCTTCATTGGAAGAAACTTCTGGCAATATTACCGTTTCCACGATCTCATGCTTGCCCAATATTGGTTCGAATCTGGTTTTCCTCCCAGCCAATACTTCATGCATTATATCTTCAAACAATTCCTTTGGGTAACCTCTTTTCATAAACATCTTACTCAGAATATCACATTCTTTAATGAAAGTTTCGTCATCTGAGGTCATCCTACAAATTATGACCAATTGCCCTTTCAAAACACTTTTTTTCTGATAAAACGGGTGGGAACTAGAAAAGTGTAAATATGTATTTGAAAATGTCTCTTTTCTATGTACCTTCGAAACAAATTTATCCTCAGTCTTGATAATGTTGACATCTAAATAAACTACCTGCCGTGTGTCAAATTTCTTTGTGAATTTGAGAAAGTGGGTTGTCCCATTGATGTATTCTACAAAAGTGTCAAAGTCATCATTAGTGCCCTTCCAAAAGAAAAATAAGTCATCCAAGAATCTACAGTACAATGTCCACTTATCCATAAACTTGGGAGTTAAAATATACTTATTCTCCCAGTATGCCATAATGATGTTTGCATACGTGGGTGCGCAGTGAGCGCCCATGGCTACTCCACTAGTTTGCCTGTAGTATTCACCTTCAAAAAATAAAAAATTATATTTGAGGACAACTTCCATCAAGACAAGAATAGTAGTAAAATCACTTTGAGAGATGTTTTTGAAAGGCACCAGCATTTCTTCAAACCACATTAATCCCACTTCATGAGGGATGCTAGTAAATAAATCGACAACATCAAGGGTACCAAATCCTGTTGTTTCTTTATGCAAAGAAGTCTCTATTTTTCTAAGAAAGTCCCATGAGTCTTTTAAGATATTTTTGTTTTCATTTACTAGTTGCTTTATCTTAACATCAATGTACTTAGCAAGGGGTGCTGTAATAGATCCTTCTGAGGAAACAATGACTCTTAAAGGTGGGTCATTGATGTCCTTATGTACCTTTGGAATCCCAAAGATAGAAGGTATTTTGGGTTTTGAGACATTCAAGAAGTTGTAAGTTTTTAAATCAATAGATCCCTCAAGTAGTAAATCCTGCAATAGTCCCCGTATCCTGTTGTATGCTATATGAATTTCGTTTAGGGATGTCCTACTATATTTGTCAGTGTTGTTTAATATATTCAACATCTTCCCTTCATAAACGATACGGTCCATAAAAACAACGCCCCCACCCTTGTCGGGTTTCATGACCCTAATACACTTGTCTTTACTCAAGTTTTCCAAAATTTCTTCTTCACTATCAGTGAGATTAGGGCGAAAGTAATGTTTACTCAAAGATTTCCTTAATTCTTGTTCTATTGTTAATTCAAAATTTTTCAACTGGGGATGTAGTGGGGGATTAAAAGTACTCTTTCGTCTAAGTTTATCACATGTGACTGTAGTACACTTGTCCTTAAAAAATAATTCTAGGTTTTTCTTTCTAATAAATAGTTTTATGTCAACCAATAATTTAAACATGTTGGTCCTACGTTGTGGTATGAAACCAAAACCCTTAGAAAAAACATCAAAATGGGTCCTAGTGAGTGTAGTATTTGAATAACTGAAGATATTAAAATCATTAAAAGTCCATTTATTTCCATTATTCATTATTTCTAGTAATGGTTCCACTGCTCGTGCCTCCAGACTGAGTGTCCCCCCCCTCCCTTTGAAGTTTTTTGAGTTATAATTAACAGGTTCCTTGTGCATCAACCTTTCTGATCTACGCAAATGGGGAAACTCTTCTAAGTCTATGTCTTCATCAACATGTGGAGAACTGGCTTGTGCTACAGTACCATCATTAACATTATGTGAATCAAAATTCACTTTCCTACTCCAAAATTTAGGTTTAGGGTATTGTATCTTGTTTTTATATTCATATATATCCCTGTCTATCTTACTAAATTTCCTCTTTTGCACTTCAACACACTGTAACTCAATATCTTTCAGTAGTCTTTTATACTTACCTCTATGTTCTTCTACTGTGAACAAGAGGTCGTTGACCACTGCCTTATTAATGTCTTCAATAATCTTAGAAAGTTTTGCCATTTCACATTCATTATTTAAAATAATGGCTTGCATAATCGCAAAACCACAATTGTCAAAAGCCTTAACAAAGTTGTTATAGAAATCAGTCCCTTCATAAACATTGTTAGGATACTTGCTTACCCTTAGACCTTTGGGTACTATTTCTAATTTTAAACAATGTTTGAGGTAGGCATTATCCATTTCTAGCATCTTAAACTTATTTAAATAAAAATGCAGTTCATTTGTCATTTGACTATAGGTGCCTTTAGCAGTGGGCACATTCCTTTTGTTAGAAAAGTCAAACTTGACATTGACCACGTCACTAAAAAGAGTGTCAGTACCTTGTTTAGACCCAAAAGCACGGGTCGAGTCTTTAGTTTTACTAGTAGAATGCCGCTGTTGTAATGGACACCTATCTTGGGTTTCGTCAAACGAAAAACGCGGAAAATCATTTAATATATCCACATTAGTTTCCTCTTGCTCATTGGCGTTGTTTATACCATTTTCCGTGTGTGCGGGCGTATCTTCGTTCGAAGCAATACACCTCAATGCTTCCTGGTTCCCAGGCAGTGAGATAGAGCTCAAAAACGTCGCCACGGATTGGCTGACAGGCGTCAAAAGACCAACTAATTGTGTAAGCTGTCCGATGAGCTTCCGAAGCTCACCAATTTCATTTCTCCTGCCCTCAACTTCATGTGCACTCATCGTTGAATCATCCATAGCGAAACAAATAACCAAACACAAAGGAAGGTGCTTGAGTTACTAATAAACAAAAGAAAGGCACCAGTTCAACAACGAAGGTGCAAAAAGTTTATTGGGCATACCTATATATATTTGTCTTAGCTGACCAAAGAAATGGGGTTCTTGTCCATATCGACCATTCACACCATTTGCTTTGCATGATTTTTTAGGGTGCCTAATTACTTTGACTTCATTTTTGAGTATACTATTAACTTGTTTTTTCGAAACCAAATAAATGATCTGTTAAAGTGCTTCTGAAGAATTTCTTCCTTACAGATTACCTTCCATTGGGAAGACAACATAGTGATGTTTAGATCTGGCATTTTTATTTAAGTTATTAATAAAGGCTGAAAAGTAAAAGAAACCTCAGTTCTTACCCCTGGATGATGCTGGCAGAGAAGGTATCAATGTCAGAAGAGAGACCTCATAGGTAAGCACTAAATATGCTGCCAGATAACCATCTATTGAACTATTTTACTCAACTTTTCTCAAATCTGATATTTTTGAGCTTTGGGGGAAACATTGAATAGAGAACCATCTTGAAAGCTCTATTGAAGTTTACAAGGATGACTTTAGGCAACATGTTGCCATACAACAAAACTGTCACACTGTAAATGACAATGGGCATGTTATAACCACTCTTGAATCAATTTTAATTACTGGAGAAGAGCCCCCTTCACCTAAATGTTCAGCAACCTGGACAGATACTATTTTTTCAGGTGGTTAGCTAAGGGTCTGTAGTCTCATAGTTCCTTTGGTAAGAGGGGTTTTGTGAGTGGAATGATCAGGAAATATTCAAAATGGGGGCATATTTCTTGCTTTCTGTATTGATTTGCATTTGTTTATTGGGAAAGTCTGAATATGTTTTGAACCCTTTTCAGTGGAGACCTGGGAAGAACAGCTCCATTTTCATTAAACTACATTATAAACACATACGCAAGACATTCACATATTAGGTCACATAGTTACATACCAGCCTTATACAACAGACATTTAAACTTTATGTAATAAGTCTGATAATTATGCAGAAATCTTATGCAATATACATATAAATAGTATCTAGTATTTATGTACATAAATTACACTGTTAAAGTTAAAAGCCTTTTACAGCTGAATATGCATTCAGAATAGTTACATGTTAACAGAGACCCTGTTGATAGTACAAAACATTGCAAGTAGAGTGGATACAGTGTATTTCAGAACACTGTATTATTTATTGCATCAAACAACATCATGGTGCCTTGGAAATAGTGTTTATAGTATGTTAACTATCATTAGTGCAAACCAGTGCTGTTCCATGCATCAAACATTGGGGTGCATTGTGAATAATGAGCACAGAGTTTTGTTAGTTATTAGTGGAGATATCAAGAGTCAGCCAGGGGCAAAGCAAAAGCAGCTGCAGGGGTGATGCAGAAACTGTTTTAGCTCAGATCTGAAGGTAGGTAGATTGTTACATCTGACTGTAGTAGGGATCGAGGTTCAGGCTTTTGAGATAATTGTTATGTAGAAGGCATCACCAGCCAAGTAATTAACTTTTTGTGTGAGGACAGGGTGGTGATTGTTAGAATGAAAGGGACTATTAAATGTATACGGTCTGATGGTATTTTTTAGACTACAATTGTCCGGATTGTGTATTAAGTTATACGCAGTAGCTAATTGTGAATACTTATAGTATTGTTGACGCTCCAGCCATCCAGCTGGGTTTTTCATCTCCAAGGTAAAGGATGGATTTAAAATGTGAGCTAAATATCTGGATGAAAATTCTTAGTTTAAGAAAGAAAGATGCCATAATGCTAGGTTGGGCATTGCAATTTTTGTTTTGTTAATGTACTAGTTTTGTATGCAGTATTCGCTACTATCTTTCTAAACTGTTAGATTTGACTAGGGAATATGGGACTTGGGGCTGTTGTTGTGGTTGCAGTAGTGCATAGTTCATAGGTTCATAGATTAATAGGTGTATACTAGGCGAGCAACTACAGTGCCCTTTCTAAGTCTAACCAGGCATCCCAAATGTATCTGACAAGTTTTGGTACCTTAAGGTTATCTTAAAGGGTATATGTAGGCTAGGGCATGTGTGGTCAAGCATTCACAGGCTACCTCTGTCCATTAGAAACATAGACCAAAACAGCAGTAAATTTCCTGTTCACATTCCACCAGCCCAGGTTACACTTGAATTGGGTTAGGAAAGAACTTTGCTTCACATGGATTGGATGCCTGCTCCAGAGAAGGTGTAGTCTCTGAGACAAATACCTGTCCCTCCAATATGTCCTATTTAGGTTACAAGCAAGGTTTAAGTCTCTAGATTGGGTAATTCTAATGTTATTGGCTTTGCAGTTATGCAGAAGGCCCATCAGGGTGGGATCCACAGATGCATTGTATGCAGGCATAGATCACCCTTGACCAGTCTGTAGGAGATGGAGTACAGGGATAGAGCTTTGAAGTAATCCATACAGGACATGGTATTAATGTCCTGTATTCCTTTTGTAAGGAACTACGGTGGATGCACCAGTTGTTGCATGTGCCTGGTCAGGTCAATACCAAAGGGGTGACTTGTATTTAATGATTGATCTGATAAGGGCTAAATATAATAGAGCAATGACCACCTTTGATGTAGATACCATGCCCTTGCCAATAAGTTGTACAACATAAAATGATTTCCTTATTACCAAAGACAAATGATGGTTGAAGGCCAGATTACTGTCTATATCCATCACAAGAAAAATAGGACCCAGGAAGCCAGTAAAGTGAGTCAACAGCAATAAAACCAATAAAGCCCCCCCCCAAAAAAACCTCAGAAACAACAATAAACTTTTAATCTTACAATGTTTTGGGGATTTCTCCCATCCTCAGTGTTAAAAAACATTCTAAAAACATCAGTTATTTAAATACCAAATTCAGATTTCATCACAAAACACAGCCTCCAATTGGAAAGCAGAGTATATTAAGTTTAGTAAAAGATTCAAAAAAGTATTCACTATGCAATTTAAAATTCAGCATTAGAAAACTACATCACATAATATTCTAAGGGCACTAACCAAGCCCAACCTTCTTTAGCTTCTAACATCAAACAAAATCAGCTATCTAGGAAAACAGAATTGCAGGAGCTAGTAAAGACAGCCACAAAGCCTTCTATAGTTATGTAAAGAATCTCCACGGCAATACCCAAGCTTGGTCTGAGCTACTGCACAATGGTACCTCCTATACCGAGCCAACAGATATTGCAAATATACTGGCCGACAGATTCAGTGCCAACTTTACCCTTCTCCCCCTCCCAAAAGACCAATCACAATGCCAGTAGATTGCCAGGCACCCAGTATTACTGCAGCACAGGTTAAAACAGCACTGTCCAAGGCCAGGAATACAGCTTCTATGGGACCTGACAATATCCATGGCTGTGTTCTACATGAACTACAGAGTGAACTGGCACCTCAACTGTGTGCCCTGTTCAATCACAGCCTCACCTCAGACTTTGTCCCTACTGAATGGCACACTGCTACAGTCATCCCTCTCCACAAAGGAGGAGTGACTACAGACCCTGCAAACTATTGCCCCATTAGCCTGCCAAGTCTGATATGCAAAGTTATGGAATGCATCATCATGGATCTAATAAACAAGGATATAGGGAATCTCCAAACTCTGGATCCCACACAGTTTGGTTTTGTGAAGAGTAGATCATGCCTGCTTAACTTGGTTGACTTCTATGAGTCAGTCACTAGAGCTGTGGATGAAGGCAAGGTGGTTCATACAGCCTACCTTGGTCTGACCAAGGCCTTTGATACTATTCCCCACTCAGGAATCATAGAAAAACTCACTAAGCTAGGCATCAACCCCTATATCACTAGGTGGGTTGCAAACTGGCTCACAGATAGAACCCACCATGTGAAGGTAGCAATCTCCAAGTCAGACTGCCGACTAGTCACGAGTGGAGTCCCACAGGGTTCGGTCCTGGGTCCTCTCCTGTTTGGTATCTGCTTTTCTGACACCCAGGCCAATACAAAGGACTCTGGCTGACAAAGTTCACAGACAATTGCAAGTTGGGAGCTATTATTAGCTCCCCAAGTGATGTTGACATCCTACAGAATGGCCTCACCGAGACCAATGACTGGTGTCAAAATCATGACCTAAAGCTCAATGCCAAAAAAATGTGTCGTCATCCCCTTTGGGAAAAACCCAGTTCCCATGAATTACCACATTGAAGATAGTCTACTGAACACAGAAGGTGTTATAAGAGATCTGGGAACACAGGTTGACAGCAACCTCTCTTTTGACCACCACATTGCCACTGCAGTCAGAAAGTCCTTCTATGTGGCACATCTCATTACTAAGGGTTTTGCATCCAGGAAGAAAGAGGTCATTGTCTCCCTCTGCTCTTGCCTCATTAGGCCAATCATCGAGTACAATGCCTGATTTGGCATGTACCTCACTAGACACCTGCAACAACTGGAGAGGACGCAAAAGTACCTCACAAAGAGGATCCTAGGCCTTAAACACTTGTCCTATATGGACAGACTCAAAAAACTCCCAACTATTCTCTGTCTCATATCACCTAATTAGAGGCGATTTCTGCTTGACTTGCAAAGCCATGTCTGACCCAGCTCTGTTAGAAATGCTACATCTAAAGAAATCCCAATCCCTCCGCACCACATGCTCCAGAGACCTCAACCTCATTACCACAATCAACAGAATGTACTGGAGGGACAGGTTCATAACCCAGAGACTGCCCATGCTATGGAATAGACTTCCCATACATGTCAAGCAAATCACCTTGCTGACCCTCTTCAAAAGAAATCTTGATGGGTGGATGGGAAATAGAAAATTCACCCCGGGATAACTCCAGTGGCTCTACTCGACAGAAGCACTGGGAACTAAGGTTGGGTGACATGATGCCAGGGTAATCCTATGGCTAGGCTTTAAAGGCCCCAGTGCCATTAGCCTAGTATACACCTATGAACCTATGAACCTATGAAGAGCAGGTTTATTCAAGGCAGTACAACTATCATACCAGATAATGACACTTAGTGTATATGTTATTTAAACGTATTTTGTTTCTTCTTCTTCAAAATTGGTTTTAAACTAACAGCTGAATTAATATCAGGGTCATAGTTGGCCTGTAACCATAAAATCCGTTCGCTTTCAATGGTTTCTAGTTTGTTATTAAATCCACCACCTCTAGAACCTTTAGTCAATACATAAATAGCCCAAAAGTTAAATAAATAATCATAACCATAATCGAACACATGCTTAGCAAGGGAATTAGTACTAACTTTTCTCCTTTTGTCCAATTGATGTTCTGTAATATGTTTTTTTAGTTTCCTGTACTTTTTCATGCATAAAAACTAGTACATTTTGAACAAGTAGCCAAATAAACTATGTTACTAGTACAGCATGTGGCAGTGCAGTTAAAGCAACAGGTCTTTCCTGTAATAGGATGGACAAACTCATGGTTGCTACATACTAATTTGCAACAAATACAGCTGTAGCAAGGAAAAGTGCCAACCTTATTATTGGATTTATGTGAGGCAATTTTCTTAACATCTTTGTAACAGAGATATTGTTTAAGGTTCTGACTATTCTTGTATGTAAAACTGGGTTTATTACTAATAATCTGTCTCAGTTCAGGTACAGCCTGTAAAATTGCCCAATTATCTGAAACAATTTTCCTTGTCCATCTGTTCTTCTATTAAAGGTAGTAATATATCATATTCCTGTTTGTTCTTTGTTCCTAGAAGGCATAGACTCTTGGCTCACATTACCTGCAAGATAAGGTTTTTCAGCTCCTTATCTGTCACTAATAATTTCCCATTTTAATCCTTATAACAGTCCACTGTCATATCCTCTGTCCTTAAATTCTTGTATCATATCATCCATCTGTCTCATACAATCATTAATATCTGTCTTCAATCTACCGGCCTTTAACATTTGACTCTTTGCAATGTCTTTAAAATATGATTGGCATGCATACTTTTCTGATGAAGATATCTGCTAGCTTGTAGTTCTTTTCTATATATGCTGGTTGACTGACTATTTTCATGTTTACCAATGTTATCATCTAAAACCAGATTGATAGAAGTAATTGAGCTTAAACATAAGAAACTAGTAGTATTATTTAAATAGCTGACAAAGTCAGTTCTTGCTCACCACCCTCCCAAATGAGGAAGCTATTATCCACAAAGTTAAAAAATAAATACTCTTTGTAAATCGAGAAGTAGAACTAAGGACATATTCAGTTTCCCATTGATTAAGGGCCAGATACAAAGGACCACAAACCCACAGTTGTTCCATACACCAGAAGCAGTGAATGAACAATTTTTGTTATTAATTTATCAAGGCTAATTCTGAATCCAGCAGAATATGCTCTATTGAATAGAGGCTTACAGTTTATTCCTTCGAACACTGATATCATTGTTGAAGTGTTGACTGACTTAAAACTATTCATAAGGAATTTAAACTTAAAACATTTGTTTAAGGCAAACATTCTGGTCAGGATAGCAATAACTTAACCGTCAGTAAGGCCTTAATGTTCTGACAGTTTTGACATTATAATAAAACTTTCTCTCTCTCTCTCTCTCTCTCTCTCTCTCCTGTTTTTCTCTTTCTCTCAGTTAGCTAAACCACAGCCTGAGTAGTGTATCAGCTGCATACAATATCCATATATTCCAACCATGTATCTTATTCTCTTGGTAGTCCCTGCCTTTTCGTTATTGAGACAGTATATTATTGCTAATTCATATTTTCTATTAACCAAAACCCTCCGTCTCACAAAGATTGCTTGTTTAGACAGACTAGCAACTTAAGAGTTAGAACTTCTTGTTTTTCTTCTTTGGCTTTCAATAAACTCTCTGCACATCTTTTGTTTTATGATTTATTTTGTCGTTAAATGGCACAGCAATCTCTCAAAGTGATATGTCCTCTGCTAAGTGAATACTAACTGCAATGTAACATGCCAGACTTTGATTTTTATAGCATATTGTAACCCTGTTCTACAGTTTTCACACATGTATTTTTCAAGATTTCTTTTTTAGCCAGTTAGAAATAAATGATATACTTCATTTTCTAGATATGCACAACTGGATATTTAAGCACTGTAGTTAACATTGGTAACTTAATAAATCCTGACAAAGGGCACATGCCAGCTCAAAAGCTTTAAAAATTGCAATATCTATGTTGGTCCACTAAAACGTATTAAATCAAGTCTTTTTTCCAGTGCCTTTGTGTTTTGTGCAAGCAGGACATCTATGACCACAATATGGAGTTCTAGTCTCCTTCCATTTCATCCAAACTTTATACCCAACCTTTAACTGGACCATAAGAGTATCTGTAAGGCACTGACAGAGTTTTCCTTTCAATGTCCTGTGTCTCTGACAGAAAAGCCTGCCTTGTAATGGACCATTTCAGGATGAAGTCACTCCATATAAAATGCTGCAAGACTCTGATTGGAGTTCTGACTGACTTCTGTGAATTGTGGGATTGAGGCTGGAGTAGTTCAGTAGACAGCAAATATATGTATCTTAGCATGACCCCACTCCTGCATTTAACAACTTATCAACAAATTGATTAGGCTTGCATGATCCCACTCTGCCACCTGTTACTGATGTGCATTTCTTGAGTAAGTGACTTTCATATGTTTTTTATAATTAGTACTGGGACTTAATCTTTAGTTATCAGTCCTGACCTGTTATCAGTAAATATCTGGGACTTGTTTGTGGAAGATGAAAGGAAATGAGACTGACAGTCTTTAAAAATAATGCCATTTATAATATATAAAGGAAAATAAAGTAGGTTCTTCCAAGCAAACAATGTCTTGTGGTTTAACTAAATGCACAGCAGCTACCTTTAAATCAGGCTTGTACTACCAGGAAATGGCCTATCCTGGAAGCTCTGTCTGTGGATTCCTCTGAAAGGAACATCTTCCAGTTCCATCTCCAAAGTCTCTGGTTGATTTTCTCCCCAATATCCAGCTCTCTAGATACCAAATACTTTTCCATAAAGGGCAAACACTCTCTGACTAGGCTTTTCTTGCCCTTCTTTAGATATTACATATAACAGCTCATATGTGAACCTGATCTTATTAATACTGCTTGGTTCATAGGCTCATAGGTTCATAGGAGGTTATTAGGCTAACAGCCCTAGAGCCCTTACAAACCTAGCCATAATTTTCCCTGAGTTACCCCAATTGTTGGTGGTTAGGTGAGTGAAGTTCACAGAGGTAAGGGTCTATGGTAGTTAATACCAACTTCCTCTGACTTGGAGGGACATCGGCACCACCCAGGGATTGAATTTGCAGTCACCCATCCATTGATCTAGGATGCGTTTGAAGAGGGTGAGGGTGAGGGAGGGGCTCTCTTTCACATGACTTGGAAGTTTGTTCCAGAGAAGTGGCAGTTTCTGGGAGATGTATCAATCTCTCCAGCATGACTTGTTCATGTCAGAGGGTAGGTTCATATCCCTGGATTGAGTGATCCTTCTGAAATTTGATTTACAAATGTGTAGCATTTTTGTCAGGGCTGGGTCAGAGACTGCTCTCTAAGCCAGGTACAGGTCACCACTTAGCAACCTGTAGGAGACAGAATACAGTGACATGGCTTTCAGTCTTTCAGTGTAAGACTTGTTTTGTGTACCCTGTAATTTCTTGTTGAGAAAACCCTGTTGTCTCTCCAATTGTTGCAGATGTCTGATGAGGTACATGCAAAAGGGAGCATTATACTCAATTATTGATCTGATGATGGCCGAGTATAATGAAATTATAACATCCTTATATCTAGGTGCAATGCCCTTACTTATAAGATGTGCCACATTAAATAATTTCCTTACTACTGTAGATATGTGGTGGTCACAGTTCAGATTGCTATCAACCTGAGTACCCAGATCATGTACCACTGGGTCTACACTTAGGGGTTGCTGTCTATAATATAATTAGCAGGGATGTCAGCTTTCCCAAAGGGAATAATAATGCACTTTTTCATTTAGCTTTAATCCATGGCTTTGGCATCAATCATTTGCCTGCATTAACCCTGTCTGTAGTATATTAACATCAATGAGCTACTCAATGATTGCCCCTAATTTGTAATCATCAGTGAACTTGGTTAGCCACAGGTCATCTAAGTTTACCTGAACTTCTTTGAAATAAATTCCAAACAGTAAGAGGTCCAGCACAGAAACCCGTGGTGTATCACTGATGACTGGCCTTTTGCTAGAGGTGAGGTCACCCACTCTGACAGTATGTGGCCTGTCGGTAAACCAGTTGACTACCTATCTGGTAATGTAGGGGTTAATTCACAAATTGGAGAGTTTCTCTATAACACTTGAGTGGCGGATTGTATCAAATGCCTTAGCTAAGTCAAGATAGATGGTATGCACTGTCTTTCTCTTGTCTAGAGCATTTGTGACTTTAAGTCAACAATGTTTAACAGGGATGATCTACCTTTAACAAATGTGAACTGGGTTGGGTCCAGAGTTTGTAGATTACCTATGCCATTCTTAATAAAGCCCATAATGGTTATTTCCGTAGCCTTGCAAATGAGGCTAGTCAAGCTTATAAGTCTGTAATTCCCAGGGTTGGTTGCTGATCCCTCTTTGTTCTGAGGGATTACTGCTGCTTCCTCCATTCTGCTGAAACACAGGCAGTTTCAAGGTTGTGGTTAAACAGGGATCCAAGTTGGTCTGTTAGGTCATGTTTTAAGTTGTTTAAAATGCAACCTAGGATGTTGTCTGATCCCTTTGATGCCATGTTTTTGGCCTAGGAGAACATTGAGATGACCTGCTCCCTTGAGATAATAGGCCGAGGAATGGTGGCATGTATACGTTGGGGGATGACCGGAGGGGACAAGGGGTGAAGTTTGCTCCAAATCTGTCAGCCAGCAGGTTGGCTATTAACTCCAGTTGAGTATGAGTGATGCCATCCACAACCAGTTCACCGCATAACCGGATATTGCCTTTTAGATTCTGGATGTAGTTAAAGAACGCCTTGTGATTATCCTTGCTAGGCAGTCTATTTCCTGCTTCATAATCAGCTGTGGAGAACTTGACAGGATCTCTTTGTTTAAGCTAGAGAGGGATTTCTTCCTCGGGTGAGCCAATTCCCTCTTGTTCTTGGACATTAGTTTCTTTCTTTTGTTGTATAGCCTGTTTATAGTAGAGGTCTACCGGGGTGGCTTGTTTTTTTCGGCAAGATCTGGTATTAATCCAGTCAGGTACAGCCAATTCTATACACCTGCTTAAGTGGTTATACAGGGCATTGGTGTACACCTCTACATAGCAGTCCATGTTATCTGTATTCGAGGGTGTTTTGAAACTTCTTATGCCATCACTTAGTAGGAGGTAATTTGTGTTTGAAAAATTCTTAAGTGTTTTTGAGCTTGATGGGGTAGCTGGTCTTATAATTACATTGAATGAGCCTGATTTATGTTCCGATCTTACCAGGAAGGACATCACACAGGGGGAGTAATGCTCTCCCATGTTAGTGAGTACTGCGACCAGGACATTTGAGCTTCTTGTGGGTGTACTGACTAGTTGTTTAAAAGTATTTGCAATGACAAAGTCCAAGAACCTCTGAGCAAGCAAGTTTGTGGCTGTCTATGTTTCCTAGTCAATGGTAGGATAATTAAAAGCATCCATGAGTAAGGTGTTGAGCTATATGGCAAGTGACTCCAGGTAAGTCCGGGTATGCAGTATGTTTTTCCTGTTTCGTGGGTAACTTACTGATCATAAAGAAACGGTACAATTTAACAAAACACATACATTTAAAGAAACACTACCTTCTTTACAATTGGTTCTTTATAACACTTCTATGGCATTATTTTCACCACTATTTATACATTTGAGTCACTTTTATTCTTCTATTTGGTGAGACCTACCATGCTGTGTTACAACTGAGCCCAAGCTTGAAAGTATCTTTTTCATGTTTATTGAATGATCTTTTTGTGTGTCCAAAACATGCCATCTACTTCATGCTATGTAGAGCTAAGCAAAGATACTTCACCTTTGAATTGCTTCATCCTATTAGTAGAGTTAAGATTATTATGTTCTCCTTCCTTCCTTTCTATTAGCTTTTAAAACCAATGTTTTGGGCTGTTGTCACCTTTTATAATGCTATTTTGTTTCTGTTGCAGTCACTACAATTTCCATTTGTTTATTTGGGTGTTGAGACTGACAGATGTTATTGCTGTACTTATTTTATGACCCCTCTACTATGCCTATTTTATGCCGTTACCTTACTGCTTCATCTGTGGCCTTTCTACAGGTCTGTGGTATTGTGTGGGATTTTAAGCTAACCTTTTCCATGGAATAGTCTTACCATGGTCCTGAGTCAGATTTACTCAACCAGTCAGTTCTGAAAACACTTTATTTTCTCCCTAATAGAAACGTCCTTATCTTTTGTGTTTGAGACTTTGATAGACTTATTATTTTGCTGAACTGCAGGCAAGTCAATTTACTTCTTTCACAGTATTAACTAATCTCTTTTGCTAAGCTAACTAATTCTTCCAATGTATTTTGAACATTGAAATGTTACATCAGTTCAGGCCTTCTCCTACAAGACTTATTCTGTAGGTTATCTCCTTCATTTTTTTTTCAGTTTATTTCAAATGGAACCCACCATTTACACAAAAATGTGTTTTCTGCTGAGGGAACCAAAACACATGCCTAACCTCCAGCTTTAGATTCCTTAATCTTTATAGTTCTGCTATGCAGCCTTTTTTAAATCACCTTTAACAGGCTATCCTTCCTCCTTGAAACTGAGGTCTTCTCCAGTTATTTTAAAGATGTCAAGCATTTCTGCTTGCTGTAATCTTTCACCTGCACATCTGGCTATAATAGATGGCTTCAAACCACATGATCAGCACCAAAAAAAAAACAATAAACCACACAAATCATCAGGATAAAAACGTTTTACTGATGTATCTGGTACCTCGGCTTACGTCTTCAAAGAATAAATTAATAAATCAAGCAGCTTTCTTTACATACATCTTGCTTAATACATTCAATTAACTAATGTTCATTAACAAATCAGTAACTTAAAGTGCCTATTACACATTGCCCATATTTTACTATTCATTGCATGTTTTTAAAATCAATACAGATATCAAATGCTTACACATCTTTTTTCACTTTTAATTCCATTTTGCTGAATTAATTCTGTAAAAATAAATTAATAATATATCTGTGCATATGTATCACAATGAATCACAACTTTTTTTTTTATTTTAAATCTGGAATTAATTAACATACATATATATGATCTATATATTTTATCTGCTTTTATTAAATTTGATACCAACATATTAATTAATCACATTTCAAAATGACCCCTCAAAAACATATTATTTATTACTTGTGGCTGAAGTGGATCCCAACTAGTTACAAGCATAATACTGAAAGAACATCATTCTATTCACACTAGTGTAGTAAAATGTGGACATTTTTAACCATGCAACAAGAAATATCAATTTACATACTGTGAACATTTGTGTCTAATTCCATGTTTAAACCTCTAGGGTACAATGTCCTAAAATTAATAATACATTTTGACTCCAATACTAATAGTTTACTACTGTCTGCCTCTCTGTTACAAGATTTGGATTTAGCCAGCACACTAAAAAAGAAAGATTTTTCTCAGCCATCATGTGACCAAATAAAATGTGTCACTACTGGATTCTCCAACCTACCCCTTCTTATGTGCCCTAGATGTTCCATAATTCTTTTCTTGACAGTTCTTTTGGTCTGTCCAATGTACAATTGTACTTTCGAGTAACCACAACCTATGATATAAACAATAGAACGTCTTTGCGTCATTTTGAAATTGGGAACAACAATGGGTCATTTTGAAATGTGATTAATTAATATGTTGGTATCAAATTTAATAAAAGTAGAGAAAATATATAGTATTATTATATAGATCATATTGGTCTATATTGGAACCGCGAAAGCCCTAGTCACCGAATTCATAAACACGACACATATTCCATGAACTGTGAATACACAGCCCTAAACCGCGAAATTCAAAAACTCGAACCGTCATAGTTGTCCCACCCCACCACCTGCTACATACTACCTACCCAAACCAACTAAATAAACCACATACATAAACTAACCAAGACCCTACTTCTAACCCTAAACTAAATCTTGCAAATACCACCATGTATGCACTTACCTTAACCCGCACCCTAACGCTAAGGTCCGTAACTATCGCACACCTACCTTACAGAGCTATACCGCAGAAGGGCCAACCATGACGATTTGACATTTTGGATTTTGTGCTTCAGGATGATCGATGTTTTCGCAGTTCGATGAAGACGTGTCGGCATTTACTTATTTGGGTAAGTGGACCTTCGAGGTTCTAATAGGGAACCAGATCATATATATGTATGTTAATCAATTCCAGATTTTAAAAATTAAAAAAAAAAAAAAAGTTGTGATTCATTGAGATACATATGCACAGATATATTATTAATTTATTTTTACAGAATGAATTCAGCAAAATGAAATTAAAAGTGAAAAAAGATGTGTAAACATTTGATATCTGTATTGTTTTTAAAAACATGCAATGAATAGTAAAATATGGGCAATGTATAATAGGCACTTTAAGTTACTGATTTGTTAATGAACATAAGTTAATTGAATGTATTAAGAAATATGTATATAAAGAAAGCTGCTTGAAGTATTAATTTATTCTTTGAAGGCGTAAGCTGAGGTACCAGATACATCAGTAAAACGTTTTTATCCTGATGATTTGTGTAGTTTATTGTTTTTTTGGAGCTGATCATGTGGTTTGAGTTAAACTTGGAGGATTATGGCAGCTGAAGGAGCCCGTTTCACATGTGCAGACATCTGGAATGAAAGGGAATCTAGAATGGTGGAGGTTGATCCCTTGATGATGGAGGAAGTAAATCCATCTGAGGTGAATTTCACTAAACTGGAGAGGCTTCTTACCAAAGAGGTAACGCTTTATTATGATACAAGACTGTTGGAGAAATACCTGTCGCTGGACATCACGTCCAGAGACCTTAGAATTAATAAATTACCAGCCTATAGGTTCATAGGTTCATAGGTTCATACTAGGCTATCTGCCCAAGGGCATTTATAAGCCTAGCCCATAGTTATGTGGCTTTCGCCACCCCTTTAGTTTGAATAAAAACTATGCCTATCATTTTGCTGTGCCTCTGTCAAGCAGTGACACTGAAGTAATCCCTGGGGTATATCTGCGATCTCCCATCCATTGGTCAAGATTCCTCTTGAACAAGGCCAGCGAGGTGCTCTGCCTCACATGTACCGGGATTTTGTTCCACAGCATAGGGAGTCTCTGGGTGATGAATCTGTCCCTCCAGCACGTTCTATTTATAACCGTGTCAAGGTTTAAGTCTCCGCCCTTGTGGTTCTGAGGGATCTAGATTTTTGAGGTGAAGCATATTCATCAAATCTGGGTTTGACATGGCCTTATATGTCAGGCACAGGTCACCTCTGAGCAAGCGGTATGAGACTGAATAGAGCTGGAGTTCTTTCAGTCGGGCAGCATAAGACATATTTTTGAGACCCTTTATCCTTTTGGTGAGGAACTTTTGGGGCCTTTCAAGCTGCAGCAGGTGTCTGGTCAGATACATTCCGAATGGGGCATTGTACTCAATCATAGGTCTAATGAGTGATGAGTACAGGGGACGATGACCTCCCTTGATCTAGATGTGAATCCCTTCATGATCAGGTGGGCGATATAGAAGGTTTTCCTAACTACTTTAGCAACATGAGTGTCAAACGAAAGGCTACTGTCAACCTGGGTCCCCAGATCCCTGATGACTTTTTCTGTGCTCAGTGGATTGCCACCTATATGGTAGCTAGGGGTAACCTTGTTTTTCCCGAAGGGTATGACTATGCATTTTTTGGCGTTTAACTTCAGGCCATGGCTCTGGCACCAGTTATCCGTTTCTGTGAGGCCCTTCTGGAGGATATCTGTGTCAGATGTGTTTTCGACTATGGCGCCCAGTTTACAGTCATCTGCAAACGTTGTCAGCCATAACCCTCCTGTGTTTGCTTGTACTTCAGAAAAGTAGATGCCGAACAAGAGTGGACCCAGGACTGAGCCCTGTGGGACACCACTTGTGACAGGCTTTGAGTCTGACA
Organism: Protopterus annectens; assembly: GCF_019279795.1. Classification (NCBI taxonomy): domain Eukaryota; kingdom Metazoa; phylum Chordata; order Ceratodontiformes; family Protopteridae; genus Protopterus; species Protopterus annectens. The sequence continues at coordinate 1,248,729,163 of NC_056737.1, forward strand.
TGGCTCCAGCAACTCTGACCCTGTGGGTTCTGTCACTTAGCCAGTTTGCAACCCATCTTGTGATGTATGGGTTTACATTCAAGCTGATGAGTTTTTCGATGATACCTGAGTGGGGTATTGTGTCGAAGGCCTTTGCCAGGTCGAGGTAGGCTGTATGGACTGCCTTTCCCTCATCAATGGCCTTGGTGACTGTCTCGAAAAAGTCAACCAAGTTTAAGAGGCAGGATCTGCCTTTGACAAAGCCAAACTGGGTTGGATCCAAAGTCTGCAAGTTCCCTATGTCTTTATTTATGAGTTCCATTATGATCCTCTCCATGGCTTTGCAGATAAGGCTTGTCAAGCTAATGGGACGGTAATTTCCAGGGTCTGTGGAGGCACCGCCCTTATGAAGTGGGACCACAGTCGCCATGCGCCACTCCTTGGGTACGTATCCTGAGGTGAGGCTAAGATTAAACAGCTGTCCTAACTGTGGGTTTAATTCCTCGTTGAGTTCGTGAAGCACACAGCTGGGGACACCATCCGGTCCCATGGATGCTGTGTTTTTTGCCTTAGTGAGGGCAGTTCTCACCTGGGCGTTGGAGATGTTTGGGGGCTACAATCCTCTGGAATAGATATCTCTCCTTTTGGGGAGAAGTTTGCACTGAACCTGTCAGCCAGTATGTTGGCAATGTGTGTAGGTTCAGTAATTTTCACATCATTTTGAACTAATTCTGAGCATATCTGGGAGTTTCCTCCTAGGTTTCTAACATAGCTAAAGAAGGCCTTATGATTGTCTTTAGAGTCCTTGGCGATTTTTCTCTCAAAATTTGCCTTGGATGATTTTATGAGAGCTCTTAGTTTTTTACTTATAATGATCAAAGGTGTCTTACCTTTCAAGGATTTTGCTCTATCTTGTAGTAGCTTCCTCCTTTTGTTGTAGAGCTTGTTTATGGCTGGGGTCCACCAGACTGGATGCTTGCCTTTGGTACAGAGAGTCTTAGTTTTGTTTGGGATTGCCTGATCCATGCAGTCTTGTAGGTGCTGGTAGAAGGCATTTGTAAGTGATTCAGCGGTTTGAGTAATGTTTACCACTGGCTCAGGGCCTTAAAGGAGACCACACTAGTTTTTAGAAGTGTGAAATCGGCTTTTGAGAAGTTTTTCACTGTGGTCTTTTTGTTTCAGTGGGGGTGGGATGAGGACCTCCAGCGAGATTAGTTTATGATCTGATCTCACCAGTGAGGGGTATACTTCCGGTGTTGAACATTTTGATCCCATGTTCATGATGATGAGATCAAGTATGTTTTCTCCTCTTGTGGGGATGGTGACTAGTTGTTCCATGGCATTTGAGTTTATGAACTCCAGGAATCTTTGGGTTAGAGTGTTTGGGCTTGAGTAGTGTTCCCAGTCTATATTAGGGTAGTTGAAGTCACCTAGTATGATGGTGTTTGGAGATACATTTATCCCCTCCAATGTTTTCAGGAAGGCCATGTGAGGTTCCTGGGTTTGAGAGGGTGGCCTGTAACATGCTACAAATTGCAGAGCAGTCTTACCTATGGTTAATTGCACCTGGATGGTCTCCGATGCATCGTGCATTGCTGCCAACCTTGAGGTGTGGGTGTCCTTTATGAATATGGACACCCCCCCTCCTTTCTTGGTGTTGTCCGGATTTTGGGGCCGGAACGCATGATATGAGGTGAAACCTGTTAGTGCTGGGGTGCTCTCAGGAGCCTTGAACCAGGTTTCTGTCACAGCACAGACATCGATGTTCTCCATATTGAGAAGGGCCTTGAGTGCGTGCATCTTGAGATTGAGACTTCTGGCATTGAGCAGCATTACCCTTAGTTTTTTTCCTTTTTGGTGTTCTAGGGTGGTAGGTTTAGAATTTGAGCCTTGCCTAAAAAAGGCACTATGGGGGTGGCAAGAGCCTTTGCCAATATCCGGAAGCCCAGGGTGACAGGTGCAAGCCATCCCTTGCGAAGCAGCGTGGCTTGTCCAGCATGTCATCCCAGGCAGACAGACATTGGATCCCCTTTGAATGACACTAGAATTTAAGCCAATTATTAAAGCTGATCATCTTATCACTGTATTGTGGCATCATTCTAGGTGAAGGTAGGATACTGCTCAAGGTCAGGGTCATACCTGCCTGGGCTACATAATCAGAGAGCTCCTCGATGTCCCTTTCATGTAGTCCAAGGAGGTACATCTCAGGTCGTTGACACCAGCGTGGACAATGACTGAGTCGTGCTTGTACCTGCTGTTGAGAGACCTGAGTGCTTGCGTTATGTGGCGGATTCTAGCGCCCGACAGGCAGCTTACTGTGACCTTCTCCTTACTCAGTCTGGTGAGCGGGACGTCAGTGTGTCTGACTATGGAATCACCAATGACAAGTGTGTCTGGCATTTTGTTTGGCCTTAAGGGCTGTGACTGTTTGACACTCTGACTGTGTGGTCTATGTGTTGCATGTGTTGGGTCCTGAGGTGGTAGTTGTTTGGGTGTCTGCTTTGGTGGCCTCTGCTGTTTTGGTAAATTTTTGATCAGAGCCTCCGAGTATGTCTTTGTGTGAGTATGTGTATGATTTGAAGTTGTGATGGTACCATGTGTGACTGGGTATGTATTGTGTGTAGTTACCTTCTCCTCCTGTCTGGTCTTGCCAGTCCTATGTTGAGAGAGGTCAGCCTCCAGTTTGGCCATATAGTTGCATCTCTCGCATGTATTTGTGTTTTGTGGGAGAAGGAGAGGATTGTCTGTGTACATGAGGCAATTGTAACATTGCCTCAATATTCCCAGGTTCACCAGTTGAGCTGGAGAGGACACTATCAACTGATCCCTCGACATACTAGAAGTAGTAGATAAAGAGACTTTCAAAGGACTCCGGGGGAAGTGGGTTTTAGGCTGGTGGGGTACTTACTATAATAAGAGTGCTTTATCAAGGTGCAAGTACTGTAGGAGTAAGTGCTAGGCTTTACAGATAGAAAATAGTCTACTTGGGAATCAAGTAGAGATGAACTTTTCAGTTATAGGATATGCTGGTTAGATCAGCAGTACAGCCAGAGTTCACAGAAGATGGGAATGATCTTTTGAGTGAATGGAATGAGGTGTCATTGGCGTGCACTAAGATTTGGTTGAGAGTTCTGGTGAAGCGGAATCTAAGGCAGCAAGAAAGATTAAGAGCAGAGATCTTACAGGTGCAGACGTAATTAGCTGAAAAGATGCCGGCCATGGGTTTTGATAACAAAGTAAAGGAGGTGAAAGAAAAAATGGTGAAGGTGGAAGAAGCAGTTACTGCTTGTAAGAAGGGCAAGTTACAAAGGGACTTAAAAGATTATAGCAACAATGCCATCTTCTCATGGCAGCGTAGAGAACCCAGAGGCAGGCAGAAGAATAGAAGGTTAAATAATAAAAGTCAGGAATTTCATGATTCCTCTGTGTCTTCCAGGGAATTGGCATCAAACAGCAGTAAGAAAAGTGTGTCATTCGAGGAGCTTAATGAGGAACTGGGAGCAACTGGTCCAGTGAAAGAGAATCCAGAATTCAGCAGGGGTCGAGGTCATAGATGTCAAAGGAACACCAGCAACGATGATGGTAAGCAGAAAGAGGGTTTTCAGCAGAACTGGAACAGGAGGAGCCAAAGGAAGAGATACTGAAGAAAATTGTGATGTTAACCATATTAGTGACAACGAGAGGATTATATCTGTGAACTTTGGGACTAACACATGTATGGACAATTTGAAAGTGGTGAATTTGTCTGATTTAATTTTGGACCCTAATGCTCTGTCCGTTTTGGATAAGGGCAGCAAATATGCTCCCACACATTGCCCAGGCTTAGCTGATGTGATTTTTGAAATCAACAGATTCTGCCATAAGTTAAATTTAAAAGTATTTTTTGAAAGTAAATGAAGGCAGGGTATAAGAGGTGAAAGCAATATAGTTGATGTTAATGAAAAAGCATTGGAAGGGGTGCAACATGTTAATGATTTTTTGATGGTACTGACAGCCTTTTGTTAAACTTATCCATTTATGATTACAAGGAACCAGACATATATGATGAAAGCAGGGAAGAGGGGGTTAATAAGATGGAGGATACTTCCAGTTTTTTACTGGATATGGTAAAATGACAATGCCACCTGTACCTTATAATAGTACATTTATGCCGTCCAAAATGTCTAATAACATATTGGTGTTTGAGAAAGTGTTGAGCAAACATGTAGAAAAAGAATAAGATGTATTTAAAAGGAAATTCAAATCCTTTAATTTTACCAAAATTCAATAGGAAACCCTTCAACAACTAAGGGGTTGTAGTGAGTAATATTTGTTCACACACGCTGATAAGGGAGGTAACTGGGTAATTATGAGTGAGGCTCAATACAAAGACATGACGTATGCTTTATTGAATGAAAATGTTGTGTATAGGAAGCTGTTGGTAAACCCAGTTTCAGAATTTAATGAAGCGTTATTAGAGATTCTGGAAAGGGCAGAAAGACTGGATTTCTTAAGTGCTTCAGATGTTTAAAAGCTTCACATTAAACACCCTAGGGATGCCATGTCTAAAACCATTCTTAAGCTACACAAAAACATTCACAACCCACCTGGAGACCAATTGTCTCAGGGAAAGGAGCTTTTCTCCAAAATGTAGGGATATTCTTGGATTTTCATCTTAAGAACAACCTAAACATGGTAAGTTCTTACATCAAAAATGGAAAGATGTTGGCAGAGTTAAGGGGCCGGGAGTGGTCCGAAGAATTTTATTGGGCCACAGTTGATGTAAAATCACTATATACGAGTATAAAACATGAATGGGGTATAAGAGCTATATGCAACATGTTAGGGGACGGTCCCAGAACAGATTTTTTGATCCGTCTCTTAGAGTTTTCATTAATGCATAATTGCTTCATGTTTGATGGTAATTATTACCTGCAGTTGGAAGGGATTGCAATGGGGGCCACATATGCCCCCGTATATGCAGTATTATTTATGGATTATTTTGAGAAAGTAAAATTGTACAACATGACGTTTTATAAGAACAAGGTGTTATTCTTCAAAAGATATAATGACGACCTCATATTCATCTACAGAGGAAACATGGAAGAGTTTGAAAACTTTATAGACATATTGCAGGATAACCAATTTGGTTTAGAATTCACTTATAAAACCAATAAGGGGGTTATGCAATATTTGAACTTGGAATTTTTTGTGGATGACAATTTTAGGGTGGCTTATAGACCTTATATTAAGGACATGGAGGTGAACAATTTTTTTGACAGCAGACAGTATGCACCCCCCTCATCTATTGGCGTCTTTGCCATATGGAGAGTTCCTACAAATAGCCGATACTTCAGACAAAAATGAACTGTTGAGTGAGTTTAATAGGATCAAGGATAAGTTATATACAAGAGGCTATCGGAATGAGGTTTTAATGGCCATGGAAAGCAAGGCCAGGAGGAAGCTTGGTCTGCTGCTGAGCACTAGGCAGGGGGTGGAGGGTCCCAGATGACCCCATACAAATTTGAGTAAGGAGGCTGATGGGCAGAATTCCTTCCCTCATCTTTGTTACTAAATATTCCCCTTTTTCAGAGGTGTTGAAGGATCTAGTGCACAAGTACTGGCCAATAGACCTCAATGATCAAAAATATGGGGACATTTTTCCAGAAAAAATTGTTTTTTCCTACGGGAGATCAAGGAATTTGAAAGAGCTTTTATCACATGGTAAACTGCAGAAAGTACAAGGTAGAAAGGGAAGCTTTCCATGCAGGAATTTTATTGTTTGTGGGAAAATCAGAAATCTAGATGGGGCCGATATTAATGGTAAGATTTATAAAGATAGTAAAACATACACCTGTGAATCTAGGGGAATTGTTTATATCATAGGTTGTGGTTGCTTGAAAGTACAATGGTACATTGGACAGACTAAAAGAACTGTCAAGAAAAGAATTATGGAACATCTAGGGGACATAAGAAGGGGTAGGATGGAGAATCCAGTAGCGACACTCGATATTTTTTAGTTTTGAATCTGAATAGTTTATATATTTGTGAGAGCTTGCTGTTATTAGGTAATTTACATTGTATGAACAAAGTTAAAAGGCTGAATTGTTTAGGAACAGAATTTTTTGTATTTATTGACATTAGGTCTATTTTACTAAGTATGAAGTGTCTACAGGATTGTATTTCTAATCATAAATCATTACGTAAATCATATTTAACAATTAAAAAAATCAACAGAATTCAACTTGTCAACAGCTGAAACCAATAAATTAAATTCTTTTTCTTAAATACCATAATCTTTGTAGTAGTTGAAGAAGACATTTTTCCTTGTGTAAAGGCAATAGGAAAAAGGAGGAAACTCCAGACTTTATAGACTGGATTTTTATGGATAAAGTTTCTGAAAATGTTCAATATAAGTGACATATAATGAGAAGTATATGTTTTGGGAATTATATGTAACAAAATAGTCTTTTAGCAGCCAAATAAATGGATTGTTTAATATTACAATTTATAAGAATTAGATACTTCACAAGGATTAAAAAACAAAATTTCTAAGAATTCCTTCCATTTAACAGTGTAATGTTTATCTATTAATAAAGAAATAGTTTGAATCACCGAGAACATTGAATATAGTTTTAAATCTGGTAAACCAAATTCCTCCCCTAGACCAGTCTCTCAAGTGATGAGCTAAGGCCACTCTAGATTTATTTGGGAACCATAAGAACTTTGAAATCAGTGTATTGCATTTTTCTATATATTTTTGGAGGGCAGAAGAGATAATGATTGTACAATATAGATAATTTTTGGTAGTATTATCATTTTAATAATAGATAGCTTCTCATCCATTGTAAAAGGAAACGTATTCCATTTATTAATTTGGTTAGACATAGAATCTATGGTTTTATTATAATTAAGATCTAGTATATCCTCAATTTTTTTAGTTAGTACTATCCTAAATATGTTAGCTCATTTGATTGAGCTAAGTATTTATTAAACTTCTCATCTAAACTATTATTATTAGAATAAATAGGAAGTATTTTTATTTTATTATCATTGAAATATAAACCTGATGTCTTTTGAAAATCTTCCAAAATTTTGAAAACTGCAGCAATAGAAATATTATTTACTTTTGTGGTAAGAGGAATGTCATCTGTGAACAGTTGGATTTTGGGTTTCGCAGCAAGACTTAAATTAACACCCTCAATATTTGGATTCAATCGGGGAGTGGCTTCTGTGTGGAGTCTGCATGTCCTCCCCACGGTTGGGTGGGCATTCGAAAGACATGTCTACATGGGTATGCCTTCATTGAAGGTTGAACATTGAGCTGGCACCTCAGCGTTTGTAAAAATCTACTGCCAATCATTAGCAGACCGGAGTTCTGCTGTGGTGACCCTTAACCGGGAAAAGCCGAAAAACAACAAAAACTTATTGAGTTAACCAATGGTTCCATTACCAGAGTAAAAAGCAAGGGAGATGGAGGGAAACTGTGTTTAGTTCCCCATGAATATTTGTAACTGCTGATAAGTATAAGTACCTATTTAATATAGGCTTGAGATCCTCTTTAAAGATGAGAAATAAGTTGAACATTACTGTTAGAAAAATGTAATAAATCCTTGATAATAAAGATATATTCCCAATTAACAGAATCAAAAGCACAATTTATATCTAAACTAATTATAGTTAAATTGTCTTTCAAATTTTTAGCAGAATAATTATGGTTAAAATTCTCTCAGCATTGTCATATGTGTTCCTGGTTAAAATGAAACCTGTTTGGTCTTCATCAACCAGATTTGGAAGATATTTCTTTAATCTATCAGCATAGATGGCCATAAATATGTTATAATCGACATTTAAAAGTGAAATTCCTCTGTAAGAGGAACATTTATTAGGATCCTTATTTACCTTTAATATGGGAAAAATTAGAGAATATTTCCAAGAAGATGGAATTTTAGCTAGCTCTTGAGACATAGAAAAAACTTTACGTAGTAATCATAATACTTCTTTGGGCATTATTTTGTAATTTTCAGGGACAAGTCCGTCATTACCAGGAACTTTATTTTGTTTTATTTATTTGATAATGAATTTCAGAAAATGAGATGGGCTTGTGTAAGGATTCAACCTGTAATTTTGATAATTTATGTTTAGTATACTTTCTAATAAATGCTCTTATTTCTTCCTTAGAGTCTAATATCTTTCACTTTTGATTAATTATATTAAAGTTTTCCCTAAATTCCATCAATATATTGGATAGATCAGTAACATTGTTCTTTTTTGGGGGGGGTTCTTTGATATGATAACATTTACCAGATGTCTTGGTCTTATTCACTAAACTGGTTAAAATTTAGGATTTATATTGTAATTTATAAACTTATACTTCTCTAGGTTTATCTTTATCTTGTGATTTGATATTTCCAAATACTAGGATTTATAGAGTAATTTATAAACTTAAAACTTCTCTATGTTTATCTTTATCTTGTGATTTAATATTTCCAAATACTTACTGTTTAAATTATTAATTTCTTGTTGTTTTCCTTTTTTATTTTTATCTACTTGATTTTGTAGTTTTAGATTATCAAGTTTCATTTGTATTTCACATAAATCCTTGTCCTATTGCTTTTTTTCTTATAATGCCAGTTATTAATTCTGCCATATAAATAAGCTTTTAGAGCATCCCATGTGCATATCTCAGACATATCATGAATACTATTAATATTGAAGAAGCTTTGGATTTCCAAGGTGAGAAAGTCTTCAAAGTCTTTTAGTGTCATTCTGTAGGCCAGAATCCTTTCAATTAGTACACAGTAATTTGTATTAATTATTAATTCAAAGGATATAGCATTGTGATCTGAGAGGGGCACAAGATTACTTTAGACTGATTTAAACTGCTAATCAGCTCATTTGATACAAATTCTTTATCAATTCTGGAATATGTGCCATGTCTATGAGAAAAATGTGCAACAATTAGTGAACTAGGGTCAGATAAGTCATTAATATATCTTATAGAATATGTATCAGTACAGCCTTTCAAGTTTTTAGCTGAAGATAAAATTCTCCTTTTACTGAAGGCATTAGTGTCATTTTCTGTAGAGATACAACTGAAATCCCCTGCTAGAATAATATTACCTTTAGATAGCTGTACAATCTGATTTAAATGTTTTTTCATTGTATTAGACCCAATTCCTGAAATACAATAGATATTTATGAGAATGAATAGCTTCCTAGTGAATTTTAATGTAACAGAGCAAAATATGCCTTTGTCATCTTTGTAAACATCAATCATTTTAGGAAGGGGTAAGGTATTACTCCAGAGAATAGCTACTCCTCTTTTATTCTGAAAATGATGTGAATTAGATAAGACAATGTAATATTTAGTGTTAAGTTTATCTATATACTCCTCTAAAAGATGTTTTTCTTGCAGAAAGAATAGATGAGATTTGTGAAGTTTCAAGTATTTAAGTAAACTTCCCCTCTTGCAATCATTATTTAGACCATTAAATTAATAGATATACACTTCAAAAGTAACTGTTTGATTATATAAGAGATTTGAACAAAATCTGGCCATTAATTTGTTTAGTATAAAGGAACAAAACATCAGTCCATCAGCAATTGTATAAATATTAAGTAATAAATCATTTATACTCCACAGAGTAATGAAAGTCAACATTTAATATAGAGTAGAAATCAACAAAGAACATGGACAATAAAAGTAAATTAGAACTAAAATTCTATACCCTCCCAACTATTTCTTGGAGTTATAAACTTCTAATCTGAGCAGCATTGCTACTCAAATTTACCGCCCAACATACAAAAGCAGTTAAACTCCACCACTTAATAATAAATTATTCATCATAAAATAACAACAGTAATAATATATTAATAATCCATATTAAACAAATTATTGGAATCAAAAATTATTAGTCAGCAATTGTGTCAACAACTGTTACATTATATGTTTATATAACTATTTCAAGGACTAAGTGATATTGCCAGTTAGGCTAGAAGAACTGACATCATTAGATAGCATATTTTGAAAGACAAATGGTAACAACTTAACTAAAGTGAAACAGCTACTAATGTTTAATATGATAAGTAAAGCCACATTAGCAATTCACTTACTCTTACTGTGTGATTTTTAAATATACTGACAAGTGCGTCATTTTTATTTCTTATAAAGCTAGACTTCCAAATAACATACTTTTACATTTCCCGTGTCTTCTTATTTAGCAGTGTTGCTGATATGTACTATGACACAACTTCCATTTAATTAACCTCCTAGTTTCATTAAATTTACATTTAGTTAAAGTTATTGTTCATATTGACAGTTTGGTTAAGATACAGGTCATAACTTCTTAAGAAAGACTATAATGCATTTGAAAAGTTCACTTTTTATATCACTAAACTTATTCAATCTCAAAGAACACTACAGTATTTATGTAATATGTACTAAAGTAGGCATACTTTAATATAGTTTAATAATTATTGTTTGTAGCCTGTATAAATTCACCCAATTCCAGAGAATTTGTAAACCTTTTCAATCCAATCTAAGCTGCAGTTTTCATGGACATAGTCAGGACCTTATCCATAGTACACTACTGGTGCAGAATAAATAAACTAAAGAATTCAAATATAGTCAGTGTATCATTTTACTGCATTGTTCAATGTAGCCAGATATGACATTAATAATTTATGATCTAGAAGTTAATTTTAACTGCAGCATTTTGCCCAAATCAAGCAATGAGTACTCTGAAGTACTGCAGTATGAATGTATGGGAAGAAATATCCAGAAAATTGTTATGGCTAGGCTTGTAAAGGCCCTAGGGCTGATAGCCTAGTACCAACCTATTATGCATTCACATAAACTGTATACAGATACAGCTAATACTTAATGCTTAAACTCATAATGTAGCTAGAACATAAATTAAAGTCTGTCAGGTGAATCAAGTAAAGCTGTGACTAAAGTGTAAGCCCTTCCTTGTTATTTCACCACCTGTCCAATAAATGACTTACAATATGTGCATTTCATGGTCTGAGTTATATTTTGATAACATATTAACAATATAAATAGCATAACAGAGAGGCCCTGTGTTTGTGTACAGCATGAATAGTAACATAAAGGCTGGTGCATGAAGCTGGCATTTTGGTTGTACCTCTGCCATAATATAAAGGAAGAGCCAGGAAGTGATCTTTAGTTCAGTTACTTCTCCGTGCACTCATTGTGACGAACACTTTGAACTGATAATAAAACAGAAAAGTGTTGACAGGGCAAAACAACTGGCATATTCTAAAAATGCCTCACTCTGAGCAAGGATAAAGTTTCAATTTTCATCAAAGGTGTAGGGAATATAAGAATTCTAGCAAGAGATTATGTCAAATGAAAGTCCACATTTATATTTTTATATGTATATATATATATATATATATATATATATATATATATATATATATATTTTTTTTTTTGTTAATCTCTGTAAGCACATATCCACATCTCTATATGCAATCATAATGCTAGATTCCCATCTGTATTTAGATACTGTTTTTAAGCATTTCCAAAGAAAAGGTTATTGCTGTGCAAGAAAACTGTTGAGGTGACATAAGCATAATGATTTTTATCTGATAAAGTTCACAGACTCTAATTTTGAAACCATTTATAAATTCTAATTTATAACAAATGTAAATTCGCTAATTGGCTCAAGTGCTTCAACAGAGTATGACTACATCTTGGACACTAAATCAACATTGAGTTTTATAAAACACAGAATCAACAGCAAAAGGAGAAGAATTTCAAGCACAAAAGGATATAAAACATAAAAAAAACTAGATATACATACTTAAAAAAGGAAATATTCATTAATTTGGCTCAAACTGTCTCTTGGAGATTGTTGCAACATTCCATCACGTTGTCTTGGTGACAGGTTAAAGTTCATTTGATACTTCCTGATTTTCTGTGGTATTCGCAAGATGTGAGGAACTTCTAAGTGTCTGATGTAGCTTACGATGGGTGCCATCTTATTTCGAAGAGAAAAATGAAAAGAAGTAATTGTAGCGGAAAAGTAAGCCTTTTTTTTCTTTTCTCTGCTGAGCAAAGATAACACAAGCTCATACTCGCAACAACAGTCTGAAACACCTCAACAAGTAAAATAAAACAAAATCCAAAGTCTACATTCTCCACAAAGGGAATGAAAAGCCATAGCATTAAATAAAACATTTCACTATATCATCACCATCATCTTTCAGCTTTTCCCGTTAGGGGTCACCACAGCGGATCATCTCTTTCCATTTCTTCCTATCCTCTGCATCTTGCCCTGCCACACCAACCACCTGCATGTCCTCTCTCACCACATCCATAAACCTTATCTTAGGCCTTCCTCTTTTCCTCTTACCTGGCAGCTCCATCCTTAGCATCTTTTTCCCAATATACTCATCATCCCTCCTCAGCACATGTCCAAACTAACGCAATCTTGTCTCTCTTGCTTTGTCTCCAAACTGTCCAACATGAGCTCACCCTCTAATATACTGATTCCTAATCCTATCCATCCTAGTCACACCGAGTGCAAATCTTAACATCTTTAACTCTGCCACATCCAGCTCTGACTCCTGCCTTTTTGTCAATGCCACTGTCTCCAACCCATATAACATAGCTGGTCTTGTAGACCTTCCCTTTCACTCTTACTGGTACCCGTCTGTCACAAATCACTCCTGACAATCTTCTCCACCCATTCCACCCAGTCTGTACTCTCTTCTTCACCTCTCTTCCACATTCACCAGTACTCTGAACTGTTGATCCCAAGTACTTAAACTCGTCCACCTTTACCAACTCTACTCCCTGCATCCTCACCATTCCTCTACCCTCCCTCTCATTTACACACATATATTCTGTCTTAGCCCTGCTGACCTTCATTACTCTGCTCTCTAGAGCATATCTCCACCTCTCCAGAGTCTCCTCAACCTGATTCCTACGCTCACTACAGATCACAATGTCATCTGCAAACATCATGTCTGATCTCATCTGTCAACCTGTCCATCACCACTGCAAATAAGAAAGGACTCAGAGCTGATCCTTGATGTAATCCCACCTCCACCTTAAATGGATCTGTCACTCCCACTGCAGTCCTCACCACTGTCACACCACCCTCGTACATATCCTGTACCACTCTTACATACTTCTCTGCCACTTCCAACTTCCTCATACAATACCACAACTCTTCTCCAGGCACCCTGTCATATGCTTTCTCCAAGTCTACAAAGACACAATGCAACTCCTTCTGACCTTCTCTGTATTTCTCCAATAACACTCTCAGAGCAAACATTGCATCTGTAGTGCTCTTTCCTGGCATGAAACCATACTGCTGATCATTAATCATCACCTCCCTTCTTAACCTAGCTTCTACTACTCTCTCCCATAACTTTAAGCTGTGACTGATCAATTTTATCCCTCTGTAGTTACTGCAGCTCTGGACCTCACCCTTATTCTTAAAGATAGGTACTAAAACACTTTTTTCTCCACTCCTCAGGCATCCTCTGACTTTCCAAAATTTCATTAAACAATCTAGTTAAAAATTCCACTGCCATTTCTCCTAAGCACCTCCATGCTTCCATTGGGATGTCATCTGGGCCAACAGCCTTTCCATTCTTCATCCTTTTCATAGCTGTCCTTACTTCCTCCTTGCTAATCTGTTTCACTTCCTGATTCACTATCCCCACATCATCCAACCTTCTCTCTCTCTCTCTCATTCTCTTCATTCATCAGCCTCTCAAAATACTCTTTCCATCTACTCAACACACTCTCCTCACTTGTGAGTACCTTTCCCTCACTATCCTTTATCACCCTTACTTGCTGCACATCTTTCCCAGCTCTGTCCCTCTGTCTAGCCAATCGGTACAGGTCCTTTTCTCACTCTTTAGTGCCCAATCTCTCATACAACTCTCCATACGCCTTATCCTTAGCTTTCGCCACCTCTCTCTTTGCCATGCGCCTCATCTCCTTATACTCGTCTACTTTCTTCATCTCTTTGACAATCCCACTTCTTCTTCGCCAGCCTCTTCCTCTGTATACTCTCCTGTACTTCCTCATTCCACCACCAGGTCTCCTTGTCCTCCTTCCTCTGTCCAGATGTCACACCAAGCACCTTTCTAGCAGTCACCCTTACTAGTTCTGCTGTAGTTACCCAGCTATTTGGTAACTCTCCACTGCCTCCCAGTGCCTGTCTTAACTCTTCCCTAAACTCCACTTCACAATCTACCTTTTTTAACTTCCACCATTTAATCCTTGGCACTGCTTTCACACTCCTCCTCCTCTTCTTGATCACCAACGTCATCCTACAGACCACCATTCTATGCTGCTTAACTACACTTTCCCCTGCCACCACTTTACAGTCTCCAATCTCCTTCAGACTGGCCCTCCTACATAAGATATAATCCACCTGTGTGCATCTTCCTCCACGCTTGTATGTCACCCTATGCTCCCCCCTCTTCTTAAAATACATATTCACCACAGCCATGTCCATCCTTTTTGCAAAATCCACAGTCATCTGACCTTCTGCATTCCTCTTCTTAACACCATACCTACCCATCACTTCCTCATCCCCTCTGTTCACTTCACCAACACACCCATTAAAGTCTGCTCCAATCACTAGTCTTACCCTTGGGTACACTCACCACAACTTCATCCAACTCACTCCAAAATTTCTCTTTCTCATTCATCGCACACCCAACTTGTGGAGCATATGCACTAACAACATTCATCATTACACCATCAATTTCGAGCTTCATAAACATCACTCTAAAGACACTCTCTTCACATCTAAAACACTCTTGGCATATTGTTCCTTTAGTATAACCCCTACCCCATTTCTCCTGCCATCCACACCATGATAGAACAATTTGAACCCGTTTCCTAAACACCTGGCCTTACTTCCCTTCCATCTGGTCTCTTGCACACACAATATATCAGCCTTCCTTCTCTCCATCATATCAGCTAGCTCTCTTCCTATACCAGTCATACTGCCAACATTTAAAGTTCCTACCCTCACTGCTACACTCCTAACCTTCCTTCTCTCTTCCTGCCTTGTGGCATGTCTTCACCCTCCTCTTCTCCTTCGGCCAACAGTAGCCCAATTTCCACTAGCACCCTGTTGGCGGTCGTTGTTAACCCGGCCCTCGACCGATCCGGTATGGAAATATGAAATTTTCGCGCCATCAGGTATGTGGCAGAATTTTTATGCTGGATGCCCTTCCTGACCCAACCCTCCCCATTTATCCGGGCTTGGGACCGGCACAAAGAAATGCACTGGCTTGTGCATCCCCAGTGGCTGGGTCACTATATACATGCAGCAAATAAGACAAACAGAATAAAATCAACAGTGAACACACAGCCAGCCAGGGATTTCAATATTCATGAGAGAAAATAAATAAATAATAATAATTAAAAAAAAAAAAAGACCATATATTAAAAAGATCACCATAAAACCTTCCAAATATCAAAGGAGAACATGCTGTATGAGTCAAAAAGCCACTTCAGTTCCTAAAAGGAAAAATAATAAGAGAAACAGAATAAAAAGTGGAAAGGCTTATTTGTTCTTCGGTTTCTTTTTTTGTCAGAAGTTTTCCAAGAAGTAATTTCTACAGCTCTCTTTAGTGAAGCACTAGCCAATTTCTTGTCTTCAATTTTATCCAAAATGTTATTAGATTTGATATAAGCCACAGCAGAATCTAAGTCATTAAAAAGTTTGGGACCATCATCTAAGAATAATTTCAGTTTAGCTGGAAACAAAAGATGGGTTTTTAATTGCCTCTTTTTAAATTGTTTAATTAAAGGCAGAAAAAGTTTCCTTTTAGAGATAACAGCAGATGAATAATCATTATCAAAACAAATTATACTGTCATTTATTTTGAGAGGTGACGTGGACCAAGCAGTTTTAAGGATTAAATCCTTGTCCTGAGTAGAAAGGAATCTTACTATTACAGATTTGGCTGATGTATTTTTCTTAGTTGTAGAAGAAGCAAGGCATCTGTGTGCCCTTTCAGTACCATAAGAAAGAGACTTGGTAAGCTCTAACACTTTAGGCAACCAAGTAAATAAAAAATTCACCATACTGTTTCCTTCAATATTATCTGGAAGTCCAAAACTTCTTATATTATTTCTGCGTGACCTATTTTCCAGATCATCTAATTTAAGCTGGAGTAGGGTATTTTCCTTCAGCAGAAATTCAATGTTATTCTCCCCTTCTTGCAGTGCTCCATCCATGTCATGTAATGCCTGTTCAATTCCAATAATTTGGGATTTCTGTTGTTGCAAATATCCATGAATCATCTCCATCTGTTTTGAGCACTTTTCTTTAAAGTTATCTAATTTCATATCCATTCTGACTATCTACAGTGACAATTCTTGAATGTTTGTTAGAAGAGATTGTAGTTCCTTTTTAACTGCAGATTCTTAGAATTAGACTGAGAGACGCTCATCTTTAAACCAAGATGATGAGAGGTGAAGACAGGAAAAGTTCAAAATCTATATATCATTTTCTGATATAACCCTATAAGATACGTATCATATAAAGGATAAAAAAATGTAATAGGATTGTTTAAATTTGAAAATATCCTTTCATAAATCTCTGAAGTGGCAGAGCTGAGAAAAATTATTAACTAGAGCACATAATGGTCATGCCCTGACTAATGGCTCTGCTCTTACAAGTTGGTCTTCGGCAACATGCTACAGTATTTTGGTCTGCATGTTTATCACTTTTACATATTTTGTTCTTACACATTTCAAAGT
This sequence comes from Protopterus annectens, assembly GCF_019279795.1. NCBI lineage: Eukaryota > Metazoa > Chordata > Ceratodontiformes > Protopteridae > Protopterus > Protopterus annectens. The sequence continues at coordinate 1,248,745,889 of NC_056737.1, forward strand.
TATAGGTGCATGTTGACAGTTCTTTTTAAGTACTCTATGATTTTGTCTCTTTGTAACCCTAACCACATTTATGTACCTTTGTAATTTAGTGTACCCTGATCTTCATTGGCTTCATACATTCTTATGACTATGTATAGTAGATGCTGCCCCCAGCCTCCCCCAAGTTAAGCAGGGGAAAAACTGTAGGCTTATTCACTTGCTGGTTCCCAACCCAATACTGACATGGTTCTCTGTCAAAGAAAATAATTATAATCTTCCCATTGGCTTCATAATTTTTTAAAGGGTTAGAATTTCTTATTATCATGCCATATGTTTATTTATTTAACACTTGTTTACCAAGAAAGTCCGACTTGAAACAAAGCCGATTTTCAGCAGTCGCCCAGGGAGAAGCACTCCAAACACATGTCTTTGTGACATGGGAGAAAATCCGACCACCCAAAGGAAACCTACACAAATGCAGGGAGGACATGCAGACTCCACACAGAAGGCACCCCAGCCGAGAATCAAACTGGAGAACCTCTTGCTGTGAGGTGACAATGCTAATCACTGCACCATGACAGCAACTGGATGAACTTCCTTTCCAAGTCTACTGTGTACTGCTGTCTGAGTAATACAACACAGCTTCTTAAAAAATGTAAAATAATTTTCTTCTTAGATACACACTGTCCTTCTAAAAATGTGACTATACTGCCTGAGGCTAGTATTCCTTCCAGCTCCTTATTATTAAGACATTGCACTTGCTTAATTTTGTAATAGAACAGTAATCAAATGTAGTTTTAATCATCCTAGTAGATAATGTATTACATTCCATCATTATAACATCACTACTATCACATTGTTTCAGAAGTAATAATATTTACAGGTGTAACAAATAGACACACTTTAGAACAACATCTAGCTATGCAACCTTTTTGGCACATTTATCACAGAAGACAAACTGGGTACTAAGAACAAACTGAATTCACGATAAAAGATCCAACGTATCACAGAAGACTAAAACACAAACAGTTTATTAAAGTAAACGTAAAGCGCTTTTCGTCGCTCAATATTTGAGCAACTTCTTCAGACAATCAAACTTAATTTAATTAAATATTTATATATACACTCACGTCACTAACAATACTGTCATTAAATGCCAATTACCAATTTAAAGCAACAGTATAGTGAAGTTAAAAAGTAATGAGTACACAACCTAAAGCAGACATTTATCACAGAATATATAAGCAGCTGTTTTATTTTTCATTTGTTATCAACATTTACTGCAGGTTTTACTACTGGTCTAGAATGCTCAGCTCTAAGTCTTTAGGATCAGCTGGACACATCAATTTTCTTAAAGCATTTGGTAAATATTTTAAATATCTGAGTTGCTATTATTTCTGTCCTTTTACGTTAGTCATGCTGACTCTCAGAATCTAGGTATAAAGTAATGACATACTTGAAGTTACAAAACCATTTGTTATAATAAAATCTGTAGTGGTCAAAACATTGTGCTTGTACCTGTGGGGTAATACCCACTCTGCTAAATAAAGCCTTTTTGACTTTATCATTGCCCTGGCAATCAGTCATCTCCATTTCCTTGAAGCCTATCAGTGGTTATCCAGTTAATTGCACAAATAGAATCTGGACCATGTATGCCAAGTCCCAACCCATTTCAGTTTGGAATGATATGTCTCAAGACCTTTCTCCCAAACACATTGTTTAAATGGTTTCACTGTTATATGAAGAGTAAAGCTGAATATGACTGGAATGTAGCTAGTACTTTAAATGTTAATTAGAAAGCTTTTATAACTATACTGGGAGTGTTTGAAGTAATATTGAACATTGCACTGCATGTGAATTGAATTGCACTGCCTTTTCTGATATTGAACACACAGAAATGGTCTGGCTGAGACATTTAGCCCAAATGTTTCCCCTCCCTCACACCCTAATACCTCTTCCCTTAAAACTTTTAACACTTTTCCTCCCACTATCAGTATGGGATAGATCCTGGAAGCTAGTTCCAAGGCTGCAAATAGCAGCTACAAGGTCCCAAACATTATACCAGGCTTCCTTGTTATAAACACAAAATGTGATACTGCTAATCCTTTTATTTAAAACTTTAATTCCCTCCACTGTCTCCACAGGATGTATGTCTGAGCCCTGGATAACAGTAGTCTCAGCACCTATACATTACCAACAGTGTTGCAACTCACCCTGGAATTATCATCCTATTAATCTGACAAGTATTACCTGTTAAACCTTATATAAATTTTAGTCATGCTCGTTAACAATGAAACTGATAACTTATGAAGATCTGATTCTAGTCGATATTATTTTATGAAGGTAGGTCATGCTTGCTTAATTTGGTTGACTTTTTCTAGGTTGTGAGTGATGTTATTGACCTTGCTGGGGCATTTAATACAATTCTGTATACAGATACTGTCAATAATGTTATCAGTCTATATACTAACCCCTATACTACTCAACGGATTGCTAATCGGCCCAATGATCATATACATAGGGTGATGGTGGCACCTTTTCATCTAATAGATTAGTCAGTAGTGGAACCCCTCATAGCTCTTGGCAGGCTTCTATTCTCTTTGACATCTACTGTGATTTGAAGACACAAGTCTAAAGTTTGTGGTTGACCAAGTTTGCAGATGCCTACAGTATAGATGTCCTTACTGATTTATTTTCAGACTCTTACATTTTCATGAAGGTCTACATAGAGTCAACATGTAGAATTCAGACTATGGCATTTGATTTATTGTAAAAAAACATACAGTATAGTCACATATGGATAAAAAGTCTTTGCCACTCATCTCATAAATAGAACTTTGTTTAAGGTTAATGCAGTTGTTACAGTGCTTTCCTCAAAAGGGAACTGTTTTTTTGATCATCTGATATCGATTACAGTAAGGAATTTTTTTTCCTATATCAAGTTAATTATAAAAAGCCAAACAGGATGATATTCTGGATCATTTATGGCCTAGATATAAATTGTATGCTCTAGACTAGATATTACTAGGATCATGTGACAATGAACAACACCAGTAACAGATTATACAATGTCCTTATTCAGACTTGATGTATGAGTGATCTATTTAGTGAACAACCAGAAATTGTTACAGTATTTAAATGATTAAAGAGTGAGAGCTCTCAGATCTGTTGGTTTTCAAGGAAAAACTGAACTAGTTCTTGGTAGAAGTCCTTTTTGCCTGTTTACATATCCAATAAGACCTGATGTCTTTATTAACTGTGTGTATATCAAATAGGACTCAGTGTTCAACCAGTAAACAAGTCATTCTCTTACAATGTATCCTCCTTTTTTAAATAAAATTATTTTTGTGTGAAGCATGATCCCTACCAAAAAAAAAAAATTTATACAAGATACTAGTTAAAAAAATCCATTAAACGACATGTCTCAAAATATTTACAATCTATTTTGCCTTAGAGGCTTCTTCAGGTCCATCATTTTAGTCAAACAGTATAGTCTGTATTATTATCCATCTTAACCCCTTCTTTTGGTGAAGCACCTTCAGATCACATTACTAGTTGTTAAAAGTGCTCTATAAATGCAGTTCCCACTTTTATGGAGCTCAGTAGTTTGATATTGATAATATTTATATACAATACAATGTTGATGCCCACTTTTTTGGGGCTCATATAAAGTTTTGTATTGAAGGTAGTGCCCACTTGTACAGGGCTAATGAAAATCAACATTTGGGGCCCCTGATGCTGAGACCTTTCAGTGAAAATGTGAAACAAATATTTCAACAGCAACTTTGTGGAAACAGCCTTCTGTACCCTAGAGTTAGACAGTGTCCTGACTTCCCCAGGTTAAGATTACCATAAATGTCTTTAATAAATTTCCAGCTTGCACCATAATTCTAAAAGTATTCAAGTTTAACTTATCATCTCTGTTCAGTCATTATCCCCTATCCACAGGACATATCTTTTTGTATGATGTCTCTAAAGCCAAAAAAAAGAAAGAGAAAAATGGAGCAGGCACTGATGTGGCTGACCAGCTGTCCCCAGCACTGAGTTTCAGTTACCTATACAGACCCACAAAGATTCCACCCTGATGCCTTAGAGGGCAGAATTGGGAGGAATACAGATTCTTTATCCAGAGGCTTACCTGGTACATTGTGGCTTCCTGGTGAGCAGTTGTGGGTCTGAAGTAGGGTCCAATCATTCCAGTGGTTCTGGAACTAGTCTGAGTCTGCTGGAGTGAGTTCAGCTTCTTTCCTCTTCTTCTTCTTCTTCTACTTTCTATTGCTGGTGACTGGTATCCAGGAGGTGATCTGGGCTTTAAAAGATGGCTATAATCACTGTACCTTAGATATTTAAAGTCCCAGTAGTGTTGGCATGGAAAAAACACAGTGTGGGATGTGGAAAGCTGTGCCAGAGGGGTAGGAAATACATCAAAGCACCACCCCTCCTTAGTGCCTGAGGGGCAGTTACCTGCCAATCAACCTAACCTGTGTGCCTCAGGGAGGATGGATGTTATAGGTTCATAGGTTCATAGGTAGGTAATAGTCTGTTGGTCCAAGGGCCAGAGTAAGCCTAGCAAACAAGTTTCCCTGGCTTACACCAGCCAAGAAAGTTAATTTCCTGTGCCCCTGTCGTGCAGAGTCACAGAAGTGATCCCCGGGGTGTATTTCCTATTTCCCATCCACTCATCAAGATTTTTCTTGAAGAGTGCTAATGAGGAACTTTGCTTGACATAGATGGGTAGCTTGTTCCGAGTATAAGAAGTCTCTGGGACAGGAATCTATCTCTCCAGCATGTCTTGTTTATTGTGGTGACAAGGTTTAGGTCCCTAGAGTGTGTAGCTCAGAGAAATTGGGATTTCTTGAGGTGTAGCATGTCCAACAGCTCTGGGTTTAACATAGCTTTATATGTTAGGCAGAGATCTTCTCGGAGTAGGCGATGTGCTACAGAGTAAAGCTGGAGTTTTTTGAGACGGTCAGTGTAGGGCATCTGTTTGAGACCAGTAATCCTCTTTGTGAGGTACTTCTGTGGCCTTTCCAGCTGCTGCAGATGATTTGTGAGGTACATTCCAAAAGGGGTGTTGTACTTTATAATGGGTCTAATGAGTGCTGAGTAGAGGGGAACAATGACCTCTTTTTTTCCTGAATGAGAACCCTTTTGTGATGAGGTGTGCCATATAGAAGGATTTCCTGACTACTGTGAAGATGTGATTATCAAAGGAGAGACTAGTGTCCACCTGGGTCCCAAGGTCTCTTATCACACATTCGGCATTAAGTAGACTGACGTTTATGTGGTAGTTCATGGGTACAGAGTTTTTACCAAAGGGGATGACAATGCACATTTTGGCATTGAGCTTGTGGCCATGCCTCTGACACCAGGCATCTGTCTCAGAGAGGCCCTTCTGTAGGATGTCCACATTATTTGGGGACTTAACTATGGCTCCTAGTTTGCAGTCATCTGCAAACTTCATTAGCCAGAGGCCTTCTGTGTTAGCCTGTACTTCAGTGAAGTAGATACCAAACAGGAGAGGTCCCAGGACTGAACCCTGTGCTACTCCACTTGTCACTGGTTTGAAGTCAGATTTGGAGTCTGCAACTTTTACAGTGTGGGTTCTGTCAGTGAGCCAGTTGGCAACCCATCTTGTGACGTAGGAATTTATACCTAGTTTAGTTAGTTTAGCTATAATTCCAGAATGGGGGATGGTGTCAAAAGCCTTGGCGAGGTCAAGATAGGCTGTGTGAACCACCTTACCCACGTCTACAGTTTTGATGACTGTCTCAAAGAAGTCAATCAGGTTCAGAAGGCATGATCTGCCTTTCTAAATATGAAAATGTGGTGAAGAAACAAGGCAGAAGTATAAAATAACATTTTAATTGGTAAGCGCTTTCACATCAGACAGAATGATTCATCAGACCATAAAACTTACAAATATCACTTTCTTTATATAGTCTTAAATTGAATAATTATTAAATTAATATAACAAATAAAGTTAAAACCTTAACAATAAATACATCCATCTATGAATGAGTATCACTCAATGATTGAGTGTATTGATCTAGGCCCAAGGGTAGGTGATATTAAGAATTTCTCAGAACAAGGAGAGTTAAGATGGATAATAGAGCTATAGGCTGATCACCCACCTGGGCTGAAGGATAGAGCTTCTATTAAACCTTATTTAAAAGCTCACCCTTTAAAATGAATTTTTCAAGAAAGTGTGTATATATTTATTATTCATTATTTAGTATTTAGTATTCATTATTAACACATTCATATATGGATGTATTTATTGTTAAGGTTTTAACTTTAATTGTTATATTAATTTTATAATTATTCAGTTTAAGACTAAATAAAGGAAGTGATGTTTGTAGGTTTTATGGTCTGATGAAGCATCCTGTCTAATGTGAAAGTGCTTACCAATTAAAGTGTTATTTTATACTTCTGCCTTGTTTCTTCACCACATTTTTGTATTTGGGCTGTTATATTTTGTTGTGTAGGTGAAGTTAATCCGCAGTGGCACCTTTTATATTTTTTTGGATGATCTGCCTTTCACAAACCTGAACAGCGTGGGGTCCAGAGTTTGAAGGTTACCAATATCTTTGTTTATGAGTTCCATGATGATGCATTCCATGGCCTTGCAGACCAGGCTCGTCAGGCTAATAGGCGATAGTTCCCAGGATCACTGGTGGCTCCCCTTCGTGGAATGGGATAACTGTTGCTGTGCACCATTGAGTGGGCACAAAGCCTGATGTGAGACTATGATTGAGCATGGTGCTTAGGTGGGATGCCTATCCATTCTGAAGTTCATGTAAAATGCAGCCTGGGATGTTGTACGGTCCCATGGATGCTGTATTTTTGGTTTTAGAGAGTGCAGCTTTTACCTGCATAGATGTGATTACAGGGGCTCTGCATTCTTCCTGTATAGATATGGGCCCTTTAGGGGGTGAGATGGGGGTAAAGTTAACATGGAACCTATCTGCCAGGATGTTGGCAATATCAGTTGGTTCTGTAATTTTCATGCCATTGTGCTGTAACTCAGAGCAGATATGGGTGTTGCCATTGAGATTCTTGACATAGCTATAGAATGCTTTGTGGTTGCCCTTTGAATCAGTGGCAATTTTGGTTTTGTAGCTAGCTTTGGAGGATCTTATAAGGGATCTCAGCTTCTTACTGAGGCTGACCAGGGAGCTCCTCCACTCATGGGATTTTACTCTCTTTTGCAACAGTTTCTTCCTTTTGTTGTAGAATTTGTTTATGGCAGGGGACCACCAGATTGGCTTCCTTTTTTTGTAGGATAGTATCTTGGTTCTGTTTGGGACACCACGATCCATGCACTCGTGTAAGTGATTATAGAGTGCATTTGTGTAGGATTCAGCAGTCATAACTGTATTGTCCATCTGTATGGGTGTCATGAAGTTCACCACTTCTGTCTTAAGAAACATGAAGTTGGCTTTGGAGAAATTTTTTACTGTGGTTTCCTTAATGGTGGGTGGGGGTTGGATGCAGATATCTAGGGTGATTAGCTTATGGTCGGATCTGACCAATGAGGAGTTGACTTCAGATGTGGAACACCTGTCACTCATGTTGGTAATAACTAGGTCTAGGATATTGTTGCCCCTGGTGAGGGTGTAGATAAGTTGATCCAGGGCATTGGAATTTATGAATTCCAGAAAGTGTTGAGCGAAGGAGTTGGTACGTGAGTAGTTTTCCCAGTTAATGGTAGGGTAGTTGAAATCACCCATTATTAGTGTGTTTGGTTGAACCCTAATATTTTCCAGTATATCAAGAAAAGAGGAGTGGGAATCCTGGGGCATGGTGGGGGATCTGTAGCAAGCTACAATTTGGATTGCAGTTTTTCCCAGAGTTAGTTGCACTTTGATAACCTTGGATGCATTATACTGCGCAACTAGCCTGGAGGTGTGGATATCCTTACTAAATATGGACACACCTCTGCCTTTGGTGTTCTGGTCCAGGTTATATGGCCGAAAAATGTGGTATGAGTTATAGCCTGGTAATGCAGGGGTGGTCTCTAGAGCCTTGAACCAGGTCTCAGTTGCTGTACAGATATCGATGTTCTCCATTTTAAGGAGTGCCTGGAGTGAGTGCATTTTGAGATTTAGACTTCTAGCATTGAGTAGCATTACACTCAGTTTTTGCTTGCCTGTTCTTGTTACGGTGGTGACTTTGTCATTTGAACCTTGCCTAAAAAAGGCATTATAGGGGCGGTAAGACCCTTAACTGGTGTCTGGAATACCAGGTGTGACAGGTGCAGGCCATCTCTGGCAAAGCATCATGGTCTGTTGACCATGTCATCCCAGGCACACAGATAATGGATCCCCTTAGAATGACACCAGAAACTTAGCCAATTGTTGAAGACAATTTTTTGTCCTTGTACTGCAGTATCATTTTTTTCAATGGCAGGATGCTACTCAGGGCTAGGGTCATACCTGCCTGGGCTACAAGATTGGAGAGCTCTTCCATGTCTCTTTTCATGTAGTCCAGGGAGGTACATCTCAGGTCGTTCACACCAACATGGACAATGACTGAGTCCTATTTGTACTTGTGGAGTGACCTGACTGTGTGGGTTATGTAGCAGATCCTGTCACCCGACAGGCAGCTGACAGTAACCTTCTCCTTGTTTAGCCTGGTGAGTGGGACATCAGTGTGCCTGACTATAGAGTTACATATGACTAGTGTGTTGGGTACGTTGTTTTGCCTTATGGGCTGTGGTTTATTGGCACACTGAGTCTGTGGGCTATGTGTCATTTGGGTTGTGTTGGGCGGTGGAGGTTGCTTGTGTTTCTGCTTTGGAGGTCTCTGTTGCTTCAGCAGATTATTATTGACCTCCTCTGCAAATGTTTTTGTGTTTCTATGTGTGGATTTTGGTAGTGTAGGTTTAGTGGGACTATGTGATGAGTGAGGTATGGTGCAAGTGTTTACCTTCTCCTCTTGACTGTCAAGTTCAGTCTTGGTTGGAGAGAGCTTTACCTACAGTTTAGCTAGATAAATGCATCTCCATCTCAGGTTGTACTGCTGGGTGGTAGGAGGAGAGGGTTGTCTGTGTACATGAGGCAATTGCTACATTGCACCAAGATGCCCATATTCATCAGATAGACAGGAGAGAACAATGGGAGCTGACCCTTGGACATGCCTGAATAAAAAACTACTTTCCTATAGATAGGTGAGGAAAGTGAGTATAAGAGCTGTTTTTCTCTAAGCAAGTGAGGAAAGTAAGTACAAAAACTGTTTTCCTCTAGGTAAAGAGGAAGGTTGAGTGCTGTAGTAATTTGTTGCTTATTTAGTGCTAACAACAAGCTCTGAATAACTGCTGAGCACGAATAAGCAAATTCAAGTGCTAAATCTAAGAATCTGGATCTGGATCTTGTGGTAGATAGGCTACATAGTGATTAGACTCATGGAACTACTTGCACCACTGTTTTGGACACTTTCCTTTGCAGTTTCTTTGGCATTCTCCTGTCACATATTACCCCGATACTCTATGTCATTTGCTTGATACATCTCTGATTTTAGCTTTGACCTCCTTATTCAGACTTCCTTCTTAGTAACAATACCTCCCAGGTACTTGAAGCTTTTAACATGTTCTGCTATTTCTTACCAATTTTTAGTTTCTTCTGCTTCCTCCCATTTGCTTTCCATGACCACTGTTGTGTATGCAACCATGTTCATCTCATGTGCCTTCAGTTTTGCACCCCGGTTCCCGATCATTTGCAGAGTTTCCTGTTTAATATCTGCTTTTTAGTGTCACATAGTCTGTCTGCATGCAGCAGCTCTGTTAATTAGTCATGTCCAACTTTTTTCCTAATGTATTCCATCACTAGTATGAAAAGGAGTGGTCTCAGAACTGAACCCTGATATGCACCCACTCTTACTGGGAGCCACTGTGAGTCGCTGCTCATGCTTGTGTCATCTGGTCCATGTACGTAACCTACATTAATTGTGTCAGTGTTTGTGTGACTTCAAACTATTGCAGGACTGCTGAAATCAGCTTTTTGGGGGCCTTGTCATACACTTTCTCCACATCCTGAAATGCCCATTTGCACTCTTTCCACATCTCTGGCTTAGTCTCCTCTATTTGTCTCACTGCTAGCATCAGGGCAACTGTAGTACATCCTGATCTGAATCCAAATTGCTCATTTCCCATCTTATTTTCTACTACCTATATATTCATTTATTATTCACCCTTTCCGGCACATTCATGAAATGCAGAGCAGGATTCTGATACCTATGCACTGCTCAAAGCTGTGAATGCCCACTATTTTCTTATACACTGGCACTAGAATGCTTATTCTTCACTCATCTTGGACGAAGCATTCATTCCATACTGCGATGTGTCTCCTCAGGATCCTATTCTCACTTAATGCAGCCGACATCTTCATCATGTCTGTTGTAACTTCATGGGAACCATTTCCTTTGCTCAATTCACACTTTTTTAGGTTATGATTTTCTTTGTTTTTCGTCACAGACAGTGCATGGGGCAGTATAACGTCTGTAAATGTTCACCATTCAAAAGCTTCTTGACGTTGTCCTTATACATTTTCTTGATGTACAACCTCTTACTAAACTCATTCTTTTACAAGCTGCTACATCTTATCACCTTCGCACCCATTTCTGTCAAAAATACCATCTCCACTATGGATTCATGTCTAGTCATCAAATGTTTTCACAAACAAAAAAAAAATGGAAAAACATTCACCAAAACCACTTTCGACAAACAATTCAACAATTTTGTTTTTGCAGGAGGACAAGCCCCCCCCCCGCATCCCCTATATGGCAAGACATCCACCACACCCCAGAATTATATATTCCAACTATGAGGTCGGACAACAGTGAAGACAAAAAGAAAACTCCACTGTCAGCGAAAGTAGTTTCAGTGAACAGCACTGTTTTTGTGTTCACTAAAATTATGTTTGATGACATGATTTGCTCTCCTCCACTACCTCATACCTATAACATTAGAACACAGTCTGCTCTTATTCGGTTTCCAAGAACTCGTCTACAATATGCCAACATGACCTTTTCTATTTTAGCACTCAGACTTTGGCAATCTCTTCTTTGCTACCTAAAATACTTCACTAATTACACTAACTTCAGGCCCCAACTTAAATCTTATTTAACTAACCAAGGCCAAAGCAAATGTTATTCCACAAGCAAATTGGCAAAAAGTTAGAGGGGACAGATCAACAAAGTTGATGTATGTAAACGATGTGGTATTACAGGCAGGCTCTGAACAAGAACTTCAGCAAAGGATGGCGGAATGCAATGCAAAACTGAAGGCAGATGGGATGAAACAAGTACTGATAAGACAGTGGTAATGGCAGCCAACTGGAGAAATCAGAAGAAGATGAGATTTAAGATAGAAAGGAAGACAGTTAATAGCTAATAGCTTCAAGTATCTTGGAGGGGTGTTTGAGGAGAAGGGAAGTTAGAATGAAGAGGTCAAAACTAGAATCAGAGGGGCTACAGCCAACTAGCATAGAGTGTCAGATGTAGTATATGATAGAAGAATGCCAAAGAAGTTGAAAAGTAAGGGGAGAAAACAGTGGCATGGCCAGTACTACTGTATGGTACAGAAACCTGAGCAGTAAAGGCAGAGCAGATGAGAAAGCTGTAGGTGATGGAGGTGAGGTGCCTGAAATGGGTGGTAGGATGCACACTGTGGGACAGACAAAGAAATGGGGATATAAAAACAGAAACCAAAGTAGCTCCAGTTGCAGGAAAGTTCAGAGAGAACAGATTATGGTGGTTGGGGCACATGTGCAGAAAAGCAGAAGACAATCTGGTGAAGATTTAGGACAGACAGGAAGAAGTACAAGAGGAAAACAAGGGCATTCAGAAAAGGGAGGGATGGATTGTGTGAGAGAAGATTTGCAACAGTCAGGCATGAGTGTCAAAGAAGGCAGGAGTGTGGCATTCAGTTGAGAAAGATGGTGACAGTT
>NC_056737.1:1248762815-1248817815 GCF_019279795.1 Protopterus annectens
CCCGTTTCCTATCCCATTAAACAAGTTGCACTTGAATTGGATTAGGGAGGAACTCTGCTTCACATGGATGGGGAGCCTATTCCATAGACGGGGTAGTCTCTGGGATACACCATTATTCTTATTAACACCATTTGTAAATAATAGAAGGTATATACATGGATCTTACAAATAATGATATTGGTAGACTACAAGCCTTTGACCCAAACTAGTTTTCATTGTGAATCATATTCTTCCTACTTATTAGATTCTTTTGGGAAGGTTATAGAAGTGCTGATCAAAGGCAAGTCTGTGCATACTGTTTACCTGGATCTGAGCAAGACCTTCAATGCAGTTACTCATATTGCCATTATAAAACTTGTCTCAGTTGAATATAACCCCCTATAGAACTCATTAGTTAGCTAAATGGCTTACACAATGAAACAATCCAGTCAGGATTGGTGACACAGTTTCACTTTCATTTCTAAATAGATCATCACCATTGACATCCACCAAGGACTGGAATCTACTTCACTGGAGTCAAAGCTAACATCAGTGGACTCTTGTTCACTACGTTTGCTGATGAATGCATATTGAGAACTGTTGTCAGCTCACCCAAACAGACCCTTATCTCCAAAAAGGTATATCTCTCGGTGTATCCTAGACCTGTGACCATGTATTAAAGCTAAATGCAAAAATATGCAGTATTATACTCTTTGTGAAAAAGCATCATCCCTGTACATTCAAAATAAACAATACCCCATTTAAAACAGGCAGTATAATAAGAGATCTGGCACATTTATGGACAATGGACTCTTGTCTGACCAGCACTGACTATCATAATTGGTATGAAAGGTCTGTGGGACTACTTCATAAATGATCTCCCCTTGTACAAGGTTAGCTCTGTGTCAAGGAAGCCTGCTAGAAGGTTTAAGGAGGTGCACTTGCAGCTCCCTGGAACTGGCTAGCTGGGAGATTAATTTTCTTTTAATTAAAAAAAAAATGCTGTTTTTAAGGGCATTCTTCTTTAAGAATGCCCTTTGCATCCATTCGCACAGATGCAAGAGCTGGTTGTGACCTTCTTGCATTTGTGCAACTGATAGTTTATGTTTTTATCTTCCCGTGTAGAATTTGAATTCCAGAAGATGTATGGACTGCAGATCAGTGCACAAGTGAGAAGTAGGTGTATATATGTATGTGTGTGTGTGTGTGTGTGTGTGTGTGTGTGTGTGTGTGTGTGTGTGTGTGTGTGTGTGTGTGTGTGTGTTTAAGTGTTTAAGAGGTGTGTGTGTCTGTAAGAAATAGGTAGTTGGGGTGTGCGGATGTAAGAAGTAGGTAGGTAGGGATGTGTATGCGTGTATGTAAGAAGTCGGTAGGTAAAGGTAGGGGTGTGCATGTGTGTGTGTGTGTGTGTGTGTGTGTGTGTGTGTGTGTGTGTGTGTGTGTGTGTGTGTGTGTGTGTGTGTGTGTGTGTGTGTGTGTGTGTGTGTGTGTGTACATGGACGTGTGTGTCTGGGTGTTGGGGTGTGTGTGGGTGTATGGGTGTGTGGGTTGGGGTGGGTGGGGTGTGTGTGAGAGAGAGTAAAATGCCCTAGTTAGAGTTAGCAGGTGGAATTTATTTTCAAGTGCATTTTCAAGGAACTGTGAGCTTCAATGGAAGAGAAGTTTACTGCTGCTCATGCTAAGTCTGCTTAAAATGTGCGACTGTACTGTTTAGCAAATGGTATCAGTATTGTGGCATCGAATCTTCGAGCAGTGTTCATAGCACAGCAGATAGCATACTTGCATCTTGATGCAGAGGGCTGTAGGTTCTACTCCCACAGCATGTAGAGTTGTATTTTAAGGGGGTGTGGTGTTGCAGTCTTGAGTATGCCCTCCTTTGGATGAGATGCCTAGTAACTATGAACCTGTTTTTCAGCTTGCCACCCATTCCCTATTGCAATATACCAGCTTACAATTTTTTTACTGTAACATAGACAATTTATTCTTCAAGGGCAGCAGGCACTGAATTTGTATATGAAGCAATGAAATGCAAAGTTGTTTTCTAGCAGCAACCTCTTCATTTGTTTCAGATTTCTTTAATGTGGAATTATTCAGATGACTTTTACTTCTGCAGAGATTGTGCATATTGACTGATATTAATGAATTGTAATGACAGAAGTGTGAGTGGCGTTTTATGGTTGAAATATTTTGAATTGGGCAGTTTGTTATTATTGGCTCATATGTCTTGTTTCATTACTTACTGGAAACATGTTCAAAACTATAACTTTAAAACACACTCTTAACAAGTGGTGCTGTATTATACAAGGGATATAATTCAATTGTTATATATTATAATTAATACAATCAGGAAGGTGAATCCAAGAACTTCTGCATGATCCTAAAAATGTGTGCAAGGGGCCTATGATTTGAAAATATCTTAAATGTAAACTTAACCCACCACTGGTCATATGCATTTTCTTTGAATGTGGGTTTCAATGCTGTTTCAGTGAATGTGAATTATAAAGGCAGATACGTTTTAATGCTGTCTGTTTTAATTGTAAGACTATTGCTTTGTTTAACAAATGTCTATCAATGTTTGCGCTGTAAAATTTGAAATAAAAGTTGTAAATTAAATCCAAATATCTGTAATCATTGCAGAAATAAAGTATAAAACAATATGCACACTGAGAGTTTTGAACAGTGTTTATGGCAACTGGGGAGAAATAGCCAAGTAATGGGACACTGGAATGGCTGTGTGGGGGGCTGCATGTGTGGGGGCTCTGGGTTTGCACCCCCCTGCAAAAAATCCTGTAGGCTCCCCTGCTCTATGTACATAATTAAATATTTATTTGCATATTGTTTGTGTGATTTCCTCAATTTGACTTAAATTACTAATTGCTTTAATTTTTTTTTTTTGAAACCTTCAATTATTTATCTTTTAAAATTCTTAACTACTTGTATTTGAGAATGGAGTCTTTAAATAGGTATGCCATTAATGATTTGCTAAAGCACAAGTCTCTTGCTCACTGTGATAAATGCTGTGTATATGAAAAGCTAACATCTGATAGCATGAGACATGCTCATCATGTCAAAAGTTGGATGATTTGTTTATGATTATTAATGGCAAATCTCGACTTACTGAATGTGATTACACTTGAGCAATTGCAATAGTTTGTAACACTTCTGTTACATATATTAATGACTAGGATGGTGAGATAAATAGCATTAGGCAAAGTGCATATAGAACACATTTAGGAAAGGAAGTGCCCTCTGCCTGTAAGATCTTTCAGCCCTAGCAGGGATGATCCTACTAATAACAGCTTTGGAATTCTGGGGATACAAAGCATGTAGAATAAAATAAGAAAAAGTAATTTCACAGCAGATAACTATGAAGAAAAATAAATTGATTAATGGCTATAATGCAAATGGAATATATACCAAAAAGGACACTGCTTTGTTGTGCAGTGCACATATTTCAGGGAATGATAACATTGTTCAGTGACAAAACATTCAGTGTACAGAAAAGTATATCATTTTCCAACAGAAAATGTAGAAAAAGAGGCAAGGGGGGGAGATTTAAAGAAAGAAATATAAACTGAACTTGGAAGAATTAAAGAATATGACTGTCAGAAAAAAGAGGAGAACGACTGAAGTTGATAACATGCCTCAGACTGGAAGTACAAAGAAAGGTGGCTGATAACTTTATGTATGGAAATGAAATAAGGTGTGAAAACAGTGAGATTATGTGGACAAATGAGGATGAAGGTCATCGTTTGTAACAACTGATAGTGCAGACATGACTGAATTAGAAGTAGGAGATTCTTCAGATTTGCTCAGAAATTGTATACAAGTAATTGGAGATTCAGTTATTTCAATTCATTATTATAATTCATTATTATAATTATGACTGTAGCTATCTTTCACCTACAGAAGCATTCCACAAAGACAGCTTCCATCTTCAAATACCTAGGGCTATGGCTTTATCAGTCACCAGACTTCCATTTTCACATAGACAAAGTGAGATCCAAACTAAACTCTCTGCTATTCTAGTCCAAAAGGATTTCTACTAGCCATTGTAATCAATAGCACTTGAGTTCTCTTTTCCCATCCTGAATATGGGCTCCCAATTTTTGCTTCTGCCTCCACACAAAATATTGTCACATTCCAGACTATCTCTAACAGCTTCTGCTGATTCATTACAAATTCACCTCTATGCGAGCATCATTGTATCACCCTAGAAGCAACAGAATGGCTACCCATAAAACAAAGATCTAACCTACTTTTAGGAGCCCAACTCTACAAACTATTCCAACTCTACATATTTACTCCTCTTGTAGCTAGACTTCATGAAAAACCTCCTC
The DNA here is from genome assembly GCF_019279795.1 of Protopterus annectens. Classification (NCBI taxonomy): domain Eukaryota; kingdom Metazoa; phylum Chordata; order Ceratodontiformes; family Protopteridae; genus Protopterus; species Protopterus annectens. The sequence continues at coordinate 1,248,767,135 of NC_056737.1, forward strand.
ATACAACATGAGACACTACTCCCAAACCACACCAGCTCTAATTACCCCCTAGAACCAAACTCCCCAGCATTGAATATGCTTTCTCCTCAGACACCTACTCTTTGGCAAGCTCTCCACATCAACAATAAGGAAATCAACACATATTCCAAATTCAGAATGCAACTCAAAAACCAGTTCTTCATCCAAACCAAATGCTTCAACACAGGGCATATCACCTATCCTATATGCTTTCTTAGTCTCATCTCTCTCAAGATTCATTTAAGATTAACCCACTTGAGAAACTAACGTATATACTATAATTATACTCTGGTTGATTGTATATTGTACTGTGCTTGTTCTCTAGAATGTTTGTACACAGTTATTTCTATGCAGTTAGTGTGAACTACTCTGTTATTGCTTACATTTATATATTTTTTGTTTGCGGAATGTTTTGTACTTCAGTCTGGCCGAGCCTGGAATTGGTCAGTATTGATCAAGGCATCACTCTGGTAAACAGATGTAAATGAATGGGTAAATAAATAAATGCAGGAACTGATACTTACATTTGCAGAACAGATAATGAACATCAAATAATATTATGCTTGCCAGTAACAAAAATACAGGAGGTGAGCAGAGCCTTAGAATATCTTAATGTATGGGAGCATGGAGGTGTATTTTACATGTTGGTTTGCATGAGCTCATCTTCAATGACTCAGTGATTGGTGGTAGAGGACTAAATGTGAACTGTCCTCTTAGACAGCATAGTTTTGTGCAGGTATTAAATCATATCTTCATAAATCATATATATATATATATATATATATATATATATATATATATATATATATATATATATATATATATATATATATATATCTATATATATATATATATATATATATATATATATATATATATATATATATATATATATAGTGGTGCAGTGGTTAGCATTGTTCCTTTACAACAAGAGGTTCTCCGGTTCAATTCCCAGCTGGGGAGCCTTCTGTGTGGAGTCTGCATGTCCTCCCCATGGTCATGTGGGTTTCCGCCAGGTACTCCGGTTTCCTCCCACATTCCAAAGACATGCAGTAGGCAGATTGCACATTCTAAATTGTCTGTAGGAGAGAGAGTGTGTGTGTGTGTGTGTGTGTGTGTGTGTGTGTGTGTGTGTGTGTGTGTGTGTGTGTGTGTGTGTGTGTGTGTGAGTGGTGCAAAGGAATTACTGTGGCAGGTCCAGCCACCAAGCTAAACTTGGCTTGAGATGAGCGTCAGTGTGAAGTGACACCCCAACCCCATATGTAAAAATGGGAAAAGAGGTTGAGGATGGATGGATGGATATATACACACACACACACATATATATATATATATATATATATATATATATATATATATATATATATATATATATATATAAAAGTGTTGGGTCAGTGTGAATGAAAAGATTTTTGTGGTAAATACCTACTAGGAAAAATGGTCTGTTTTTAAAAAGTGAAATGTATTGAACACTCAAGCCTAATTTTGGCACACTTGTATTTAAACAGGATGGTGCTGTCAACAAATGAAGATATTTTTTGTAGCAGATATATCGTAATATTGGATGAATACAAGAGCTGAATTTTTGTCAGGTCAGCAATTTAATAGTTCACAGATAAACTCTGATTTATCTGTGCTGGCTTTTAATGCTAGGAGCATAAGATTGATGTTGTTATTGTGTGTAAAACATGGTTAAAGAACAATAAATGGAAACCAGTTGTATGAAGGTATAAATGTTTTTACTGTAACAGACCTGGAGGTGTTATGATAGGGATTAATAATTATAAAGAAACCTGTAACTATTACATGTTTGATGATAATACCAATATTGCAGTTTCTGTAACTGAGACAATAAAGACAATCCTGGAACATATAACAATTATTGAAGTGAAGAGACCACAAAAGTCAAGTGCTAATGACCTAGAGGAATTCATACATTTATTGTATGAAACACAGGTTGGAGAATAATATTAGCTGGAGACTTCAACTTAGCAGAAACTGATTGGAATAATGTTGATTCTACAACATTAGTAAGGAAAATATTTATAATGTGTTCAGGAACAACACTGCTACAGATTGTAAACCAGCCTACCAGGGAATGGAAGATACTGTTTATGTCCCTTTGAAAAATGGTTCATACTTCATGTCACATTTTACCACCAGTGATGTGCAGTGATCATAGCGTTATAAAGTTTAAATAACAGTTAGAAAATTCTGCCAAGTTAAAATCTAAACCAATGCACAGAAGATTTAGAGCATATTGTATGGATACAAAACACACACCATATAAAACTAATTGGAATGATGTATTCGTTAGAAAGACTGCAGAAGGAATGCGACAAGTTTTGAAAGGAAAATTGTTTGAATGAATGAAATAAATATACAAAAATGTTTAACATCAGGATCTAGGCACACAAGGTCAGGTGAGCATATTTCCATACGAACAAGATACATAAATAAGATGAGAGATAAAAAAATACAAGCAATGGAGATGATGTGGAGCTATAACTGAAATAAACAGGACAGACACGTTAAACACAGTGTGAGACAAGATCAGGAACATTTTGCAGAAAATGTATATAATCTTATTAAGCATGATAATAATAATTATTTTGCTGTGATGACCGCTAGCGGGAAGATCTACAAGGAAAAGAAAGAATTATAATACCACCTATTTTTAGCTAGGTAGACCCGATGGACCCACAGCCCTTTTTAAGGGTTGACCCAGGAAGAATGGAAATCAGATTCTGTACTACTGTAGCTCCAGTTTGCAACCTTAACCTCTGCAGCAACTACCAGCAATAAAAGTATTACGCCAGGGTGGGGGTAAACTGCCAGCATTTCGCTTAACAACCAGATGCGCTGATCGTGACATAGAAGCATTAGGAACCATATTGTAGATGCATAAGACGTGGATGGAGTTAAAACATACAAATCAATAAGCTGCATGGAGATTTCAAAATGTACTCTCAAACATGACAGATTAGAAATATATTTATAAAATCTTATGCAAAATTGTTTGACTCTGTAAGGGGGGGTGATAGTAACATTTAAGTACTAAAAATAAATTATATCATATTGAAACAGATATATGAAAACTAAAAACAAAAAGCATAGAAAGAAGACAGAATTAGTGACATTTTACTCAAGAATTAATGATTTATTGTGATTGGTCTTTTCAATTTAGGGGTGGGTTGATGCATGTATATATTTGTGGTGTTGTACACTTTAACATTGTTCTTGGCACTGTAGAAGGCTTTTGGCTGAAACAGGTTTGCCTTGCTTTTATTGAATGCCTCTACATGTATTTTAAATATTTATGAAATAGAATAAAGTTTATTTAATTGCCAGTGTGGAGTGCTGGCCATTTTCCCTCTTGCAGTTTTGTTTTCTGGCACTGCACCCTTGCCATACACCCGGGATCTTCACTGTGGTGTGTATATCTTTTTACCTAATTACTAAAGACATACCCTTCAAGTCAAAAGGGTGGGGGGGGTCATTGTCCCTCTACATTCCTCATTCATCATGGCCATACTTTAATATAATACCCCCTTTGACATAAAGACATCATGGCCATAGTTTAATATAATACCCCTTTGACATAAAGTCATCATGGCCATAGTTTAATATAATACCCCCTTTGACATAAAGTCATCATGGCCATACTTTAATATAATACCCCCTTTGACATAAAGTCATCATGGCCATACTTTAATATAATACCCCCTTTGACATAAAGTCATCATGGCCATACTTTAATATAATACCCCCTTTGACATAAAGTCATCATGGCCATACTTTAATATAATACCCCTTTAACATAAAGTCATCATGGCCATACTTTAATATAATACCTCCTTTGACATAAAGTCATCATGGCCATACTTTAATATAATACCCCTTTAACATAAAGTCATCATGGCCATACTATAATATAATACCCCCTTTGACATAAAGTCATCATGGCCATACTTTAATATAATACCCCTTTTGACATAAAGTCATCATGGCCATACTTTAATATAATACCCCCTTTGACATAAAGTCATCATGACCATAGTTTAATATAATACCCCCTTTGACATAAATCCATCATGGCCATACTTTAATTTGCATCACTAGGTAAAATGGTTCCTTCACTCACTAGCTGAATCACATATAATGATATACTCCTCTTTACAACCCCTCTTGTTCACACCCCTCTTGTTCACACCATACCTCCTTACCTTGTATGAAAACCAGTTTCTTACGGGATTTCAGGTCCCAAAAGGCCATACTATCACCCCAGCTGTAAATCCTTCCACCTTCAACCATACTTACAGTACCAGATCCTATCCAACATCTTGTTCAGTCTATCAACATCTCAACCCCAGGCACATTAGCTCTAGATCCAAACACTACCACAAACTAATAAACAAATTCCTGAAGTTCATCACCAAGTATAGACTCAACCTAATACTTGGTGGTGATATTCACCCCAACCCTGGCCCACTCACGTCAGATACACATACCCCCCTCTACTTGTAATCTAAGCTACAATCCTACAATTAATAGGCCAACTAACTCTCTCCTAGTCTGTCATCTCAATATTAGAAGCATTAATAACAAGGTACATGAATTGCATGCACTTCTGGATGTCCACTCCTGAGATTCTCTGTTTATCTGAAACCTGGTTAAAACCTAACACTAAAGACAATGAAGTGTTACCACCTGGGTACAACATACACAGGCTGGATCATGCTTTGAGGAAAGGGGGTGGGGTAGCTATACTCTATAAATCTGAGTTGAATGTCACCATAGATGTAATACAACCTCCTCAGATTAATAACTCTGAGATTCTTGCCACCAAATTGCAACTTAATAAAAATAAATGCATTAATATCATCTGTATGTACATTCCCCCAGGTAACAATATATCTACATTTGAAGATATCCTGCACTGGTTATCATGTCACTACCCCCAAGAAACCCTACTACTTGGAGACTTTAACATAGACTGGGGCACCTGTTCCTTAGAATCCCCAACCACCCATATTAACCTGCATGCATTTACACAAATCATATCCACCCCTACCAGTATAGGTAAACCCAACCAAAAAGAAAGTATACTTGACTGGGTACTCATAAACAGTCACCCCCAACTGTACACCTCTGGTACCCTCCTTAATGGCCTAAGCGATCACCTTCTCACATATGTAATTAAGCACAAAACCATTAATTCCCAACAACCTTTACTCAGAAAGGTTAGAAACAATAAAAACTTTGACCCTGCCAAATTCCAGCAAGAACTAAACTCATGTAATTGGTCTTTTCTAAAACACCTCCCATTAGAGGAAGCAGTAGCATACTTTAACAACAAATTCCTTGAGATCCTTGATTTGCATGCACCTGTTCATTCAAAGAGAACCAAGGCAAAACTGCACCATGGCTTTCTATAGAGTCTAAACTCAAAATTACCCTTAGAAACAAAGCATGGGCTTTATGGCGTTCTTCTAAAGACCCTCAAGATCACATTAAATACAGGCAATCCAGGAACGAAACCAAAAAATCAATTTTACAAGACAAAAGACAATACTACTGTAATTTACAGACAGTAAATCAAAATAACCCTCAGAAGTTTTGGGCAGGTTTAAATAATCTACTACATCCTGGACAAACTTCAACCCCAATCCCTGCTGCTACTATTGATAAAACCCTGAAGATGTTTCTGATAGTTTTAACCAATTTTACTGAGACAATTCAAGCCCTAGCTAGCCAACTACCTCCTAGCTCCCTGGTCCTGAAAGTAGCACCCTAGAAACCTACTTGCATTCAGCTTCCAACCAGTCGCCACTTCACTTATCCGTACCTTGATCAAAAAATAAAAACCCACTACACTTTCTGCTGATCAACTCCCTGCCGAGTACCTACAAAAATCAGCTGATGCTATTGCTTACTCCGTCTCAATACTAATCAATCGAACCATAGTAGAAGCTAAAATTCCCACCATCTGGAAAATATCCTATGCAATCCCACATCACAAAGGAGGCAGCTCTACTGAATTCTCCAATTATAGGCCAATAGTTATACTCTCTCCACTTGCAAAGATTATGGAAAAATGTATTCATAGACAACTCATGCACCACCTAATCCAAAATCGCCTTATGGCAGACACTCAGCAAGGCTTCCATCCTCATCACAGCACTACTTCAGCCCTCCTAGCCTTTACTAACACCATAAACCATAATTGCAACAATAATTATATATCCTCAGCCCTCTTTTGGATCTTTCCAAGGCATTCGATATGGTTGATCACCAACTTTTAATCCACACCCTGCAAACATTCTGTCTAGATACTGGAGCCCTCCAATGGTTTCAATCCTACCTGAATGGTCGACAGCAGGCTGTCCTCTGGCAGAACAAACTCTCCAACCTTCTACCTAACACCCTCGGAGTACCACAAGCCTCTATACTAGGGCCCTTGCTGTTCTCCATCTTCATTAACGACCTTTATACTGTCATCCCAAAAGTCAGCTGTATCCAATATGCTGATGACTCTATTCTGATTTGCTCAGCCACTCTCCAGTAGAGTTATGGTCAGCTACCCAGACCACCTTTAATACAATAGAAAACTGGCATTCTGAACATCATCTGATCCTAAATCCCAAAAATCTAAAATGCTGTTATTTTCACCAACACGTAGGTCTACCGCTTTCACCTTTACCATAAAATCAAATGATGGCACAATAATCTCCCCTGACCCATCTACAAAACTATTAGGTGTCATCATAGTCAATAATCTCAAATTTGACCTACATGTTAACCAAACTATCAAAACCATCAATAAAAAACTAGGGTCACTTTACAGAATAAAAGCCTTCCTAACCCTCCAGCTAAAATTGCCATAGCTCGCTCTCACCTTCTTTCAACCCTTCTGTATGCATCCCCTCTACTCTCGAATTTGAACAAGACTGTCCTTAACAAACTCTCAATTTGCTACAACCACATTGCAAGGCTTGCCACTGGGCTGCCTTTTAGGACACATCATTGCATCAATCTAAATCAGCTTGGTTGGCTTGAACTACCTAGCCTAATCCAGTATAACCAACTGATTATGGCCTATAAAATCCTCTATAATCCGGACAATACTCCTGCACTTAAAAATATTATCACCCCCTATAACAATCCTAGACCACTTCGATCTTCTAACAAACTACTAATTCAGACTAGCAAAATTAATAACACAACCGGTGATTCTCTCTTTGCAAACTCTGTAAGTAGATCCTGGAACTCTCTTCCAGCTGATATTACCTTACTTTCCACCTTAGGTCAATTTAAAACTAGACTCAGACAACATTTGTCACTAAACTGGCTATGTCAATGTATCAAGCCTGGCTAACTCGAATGTGTAAAAATCTGTTAACCAGTTTACTGTGTAATTTAATTTAATCGTGACTTGTGCTCAGGACTAACTTTAACCTGTGGAACTTGTTTAACTTGCTTACTTATGTAATCACTGTAAATAGTCTGTTTGTAATATGTAATGCTGGTATTATGAAATGCTGTTATCTGCTTACCCTTGGAGCTGTTCTCCCCGGGCCTCCGCTGAAAATGGACATGCATCCAGTCGGACTATCCCGGTCAACAAAAGTAAAATAAAAATAAAAAATAAAAATAAAAATAATACCCCCTTTGACATAAAGTCATTATGGCCATAGTTTAATATAATACCCCCTTTGACATAAAGTCATCATGGCCATACTTTAATATAATACCCCCTTTGACATAAAGTCATCATGGCCATAGTTAAATATAATACCCCCTTTGACATAAAGTCATCATGGCCATACTTTAATATAATACCCCCTTTGACATAAAGTCATCATGGCCATAGTTTAATATAATACCCCCTTTGATATAAAGTCATCATGGCCATAATTTAATATAATACCCCCTTTGACATAAAGTCATCATGGCCATACTTTAAAATAATACCCCCTTTGACATAAAGTCATCATGGTAATACTTTAATATAATACCCCCTTTGACATAAAGTCATCATGGCCATACTTTAATATAATACCCCCTTTGATATAAAATCATCATGGCCATACTTTAATATAATACCCCCTTTGACATAAAGTCATCATGGCCATACATTAACATAATACCCCCTTTGGCATAAATTCATCATGGCCATACTTTAATAAAATACCCCCTTTGACATAAAGTCATCATGGCCATACTTTAATATAATACCCCCTTTTACATAAAGTCATCATGGCCAGTGTTTAATATAATACCCCCTTTGACATAAAGTCATCATGGCCATACTTTAATATAATACCCCCTTTGACATAAAGTCATCATGGCCATACTTTAATATAATACCTTTGACATAAAGTCATCATGGCCATACTTTAATATAATACCCCCTTTGACATAAAGTCATCATGGCCATACTTTAATATAATACCCCCTTTGACATAAAGTCATCATGGCCATACTTTAATATAATACGCCTTTGACATAAAGTCATCATGGCCATACTTTAATATAATACCCCCTTTGACATAAAGTCATCACGGCCATACTTTAATATAATACCCCTTTGAAATAAAGTCATCATGGCCTTACTTTAATATAATAACCCCTTTGACATAAAGTCATCATGGCCATACTTTAATATAATGCCCCATTGTCATAAAGTCATTATGGTCATACTTTAATATAATAACCCCTTTGACATAAAGTCATCATGGCCATATTTTAATATAATACCCCCTTTGACATAAAGTCATCATGGCCATATTTTAATATAATACCCCCTTTGACATAAAGTCATCATGGCCATACTTTAATATAATACCTCCTTTGACATAAAGTCATCATGGCCATAGTTTAATATAATACCCCCTTTGACATAAAGTCATCATGGCCATAGTTTAATATAATACCCCCTTTGACATAAAGTCATCATGGCCATACTTTAATATAATACCCCCTTTGACATAAAGTCATCATGGCCATACTTTAATATAATACCCCCTTTGACATAAGGTCAACATGGCCATACTTTAATATAATACCCCATTGACATAAAGTCATCATGGCCATAGTTTAATATAATACCCCCTTTGACATAAAGTCATCACGGCCATACTTTAATATAATACGCCTTTGACATAAAGACATCATAGCCATACTTTAATATAATACCCCTTTAACATAAAGTCATCATGGCCATACTTTAATATAATACCCCCTTTGACATAAAGTCAGCATGACCATAGTTTAATATAATACTCCCTTTGACATAAAGTCATCATGGCCATACTTTAATATAATACCTCCTTTGACATAAAGTCATCATGACCATAGTTTAATATAATACCTCCTTTGACATAAAGCCAACATGGCCATACTTTAATATAATACCCCCTTTGACATAAAGTCATCATGGCCATACTTTAATATAATACCTCCTTTGACATAAAGTCATCATGGCCATACTTTAATATAATACCCCTTTGACATAAAGTCATCATGGCCATAGTTTAATATAATACCCCCTTTGACATAAAGCCATCATGGCCATACTTTAATATAATACCCCCTTTGACATAAAGTCATCATGGCCATACTTGAATATAATACCACCTTTGACAAATAAGTCATGGCCATACTTTAATATAATATCCCTTTGACAGAAAGTCCTCATGGCCAAACTTTAATATAATACCCCCTTTGACATAAAGTCATCATGGCCATACTTTAATATAATATCCCTTTTGACATAAAGTCATCATGGCCATACTTTAATATAATACCCCCTTTGACATAACGTCATCAGGGCCATACTTTAATATAATACCCCCTTTGACATAAAGTCATCATGGCCATACTTTAATATAAAACTCCTTTGACATAAAGTCATCATGGCCATACTTTAATATAATACCCCTTTGACATAAAGTCAGCATGGCCATACTTTAATATAATACCCCCCTTTGACATAAAGTCATGGCCATACTTTAATATAATACCCCTTTGACATAAAGTCATCATGGCCATACTTTAATATAATACCTTTGACATAAAGTCATCATGGCCATAGTTTAATATAATACCCTTTGACATAAAGTCATCATGGCCATACTTTAATATAATACCCCTTTGACATAAAGTCATCATGGCCATACTTTAATATAATACCTTTGACATAAAGTCATCATGGCCATACTTTAATATAATACCCTTTGACATAAAGTCATCATGGCCATACTTTAATATAATACCCCTTTGACATAAAGTCATCATGGCCATACTTTAATATAATACCCCCTTTGACATAAAGTCATCATGGCCATACTTTAATATAATACGCCTTTGTCATAAAGACATCATGGCCATACTTTAATATAATACCCTTTGACATAAAGTCATCATGGCCATACTTTAATATAATACGCCTTTGACATAAAGACATCATGGCCATACTTTAATATAATACCCCCTTTGACATAAAGTCATCATGGCCATACTTTAATATAATACCCCCTTTGACATAAAGTCATCATGGCCATACTTTAATATAATACCTCCTTTGACATAAAGTCATCATGACCATAGTTTAATATAATACCTCCTTTGACATAAAGACATCATGGCCATACTTTAATATAATACCCCCTTTGACATAAAGTCATCATGGCCATAGTTTAATATAATACCTCCTTTGACATAAAGTCATCATGGCCATACTTTAATATAATACCCCTTTGACATAAAGTCATCATGGCCATAGTTTAATATAATACCCCCTTTGACATAAAGCCATCATGGCCATACTTTAATATAATACCCCCTTTGACAGAAAGTCATCATGGCCATACTTGAATATAATACCCCCTTTGACATAAAGTCACCATGGCCATACTTTAATATAATATCTCCTTTGACATAAAGTCATCATGGCCATACTTTAATATAATACCCCTTTGACATAAAGTCATCATGGCCATAGTTTAATATAATACCCCCTTTGACATAAAGCCATCATGGCCATACTTTAATATAATACCCCCTTTGACATAAAGTCATCATGGCCATACTTGAATATAATACCACCTTTGACATAAAGTCATCATGGCTATAATTTAATATAATACCCCCTTTGACATAAAGTCATCATTGCCATAGTTTAATATAATACCCCTGGACACATAGTCACACCATTACATACTTTAATATAATACCCCTTTGACATAAAGTCATCATGACCATACTTTAATATAATACCCCTTTGACATAAAGCCATCATGCCCATACTTTAATATAATACCCCTTTGAAATAAAGCCATCATGGCCATACTTTAATATAATACCCCCTTTGACATAAAGTCATCATGGCCATACTTTAATATAATACCCTTGACATAAAGTCATGGCCATACTTTAATATAATACCCCTTTGACATAAAGTCATCATGGCCATACTTTAATATAATACCCCTGACATAACGTCATCATGGCCATGCTTTAATATAATACCCCTTTGACATAACGTCATCATGGCCATACTTTAATTTAATTCCCTTTGACATAAAGCCATCATGGCCATACTTTAATAAAATACCCCTTTGACATAAAGTCATCATGGCCATACTTTAATATAATACCCTTTTGACATAAAGTCATCATGGCCATACTTTAATATAATACCCTTTGACATAAGCGTCATCATGGCCATACTTTAATATAATACCCCTTTGACATAAAGTCATCATGGCCATACTTTAATATAATACCCCCTTTGACATAAAGTCATCATGGCCATACTTTAATATAATACCCCTTTGACATACAGTCATCATGGCCATACTTTAATATAATACCCTTTGACATAACGTCATCATGGCCATACTTTAATATAATACCCCTTTGACATAAAGTCATCATGGCCATACTTTAATATAATACCCCTTTGACATAAAGTCATCATGGCCATACTTTAATATAATACCCCTTTGACATAAAGTCATCATGGCCATACTTTAATATAATACCCCTTTGACATAAAGTCATCATGGCCATACTTTAATATAATACCCTTTGACATAAAGTCATCATGGCCATACTTTAATATAATACCCCTTTGACATAAAGTCATCATGGCCATACTTTAATATAATACCCTTTGACATAAAGTCATCATGGCCATACTTTAATATAATACCCTTTGACATAAAGTCATCATGGCCATACTTTAATATAATACCCCCTTTGACATAAAGTCATCATGGCCATACTTTAATATAATACCCCTTTGACATAAAGTCATCATGGCCATACTTTAATATAATACCCCTTTGACATAAAGTCATCATGGCCATAGTTTAATATAATACCCCTTTGACATAAAGTCATCATGGCCATACTTTAATATAATACCCCCTTTGACATAAAGTCATCATGGCCATACTTTAATATAATACCCCTTTGACATAAAGTCATCATGGCCATACTTTAATATAATACCCCTTTGACATAAAGTCATCATGGCCATACTTTAATATAATACCCCTTTGACATAAAGTCATCATGGCCATACTTTAATATAATACCCCTTTGACATAAAGTCATCATGGCCATACTTTAATATAATACCCCCTTTGACATAAAGTCATCATGGCCATACTTTAATATAATACCCCCATTGACATAAAGTCATCATGGCCATACTTTAATATAATACCCCCTTTGACATAAAGCCCAGGCACATTAGCTCTAGATCCAAACACTACCACAAACTAATAAACAAATTCCTGAAGTTCATCACCAAGTATAGACTCAACCTAATACTTGGTGGTGATATTCACCCCAACCCTGGCCCACTCACGTCAGATACACATACCCCCTCTACTTGTAATCTAAGCTACAATCCTACAATTAATAGGCCAACTAACTCTCTCCTAGTCTGTCATCTCAATATTAGAAGCATTAATAACAAGGTACATGAATTGCATGCACTTCTGGATGTCCACTCCTGAGATTCTCTGTTTATCTGAAACCTGGTTAAAACCTAACACTAAAGACAATGAAGTGTTACCACCTGGGTACAACATACACAGGCTGGATCATGCTTTGAGGAAAGGGGGTGGGGTAGCTATACTCTATAAATCTGAGTTGAATGTCACCATAGATGTAATACAACCTCCTCAGATTAATAACTCTGAGATTCTTGCCACCAAATTGCAACTTAATAAAAATAAATGCATTAATATCATCTGTATGTACATTCCCCAGGTAACAATATATCTACATTTGAAGATATCCTGCACTGGTTATCATGTCACTACCCCAAGAAACCCTACTACTTGGAGACTTTAACATAGACTGGGGCACCTGTTCCTTAGAATCCCCAACCACCCATATTAACCTGCATGCATTTACACAAATCATATCCACCCCTACCAGTATAGGTAAACCCAACCAAAAGAAAGTATACTTGACTGGGTACTCATAAACAGTCACCCCAACTGTACACCTCTGGTACCCTCCTTAATGGCCTAAGCGATCACCTTCTCACATATGTAATTAAGCACAAAACCATTAATTCCCAACAACCTTTACTCAGAAAGGTTAGAAACAATAAAACTTTGACCCTGCCAAATTCCAGCAAGAACTAAACTCATGTAATTGGTCTTTTCTAAAACACCTCCCATTAGAGGAAGCAGTAGCATACTTTAACAACAAATTCCTTGAGATCCTTGATTTGCATGCACCTGTTCATTCAAAGAGAACCAAGGCAAAACTGCACCATGGCTTTCTATAGAGTCTAAACTCAAAATTACCCTTAGAAACAAAGCATGGGCTTTATGGCGTTCTTCTAAAGACCCTCAAGATCACATTAAATACAGGCAATCCAGGAACGAAACCAAAAAATCAATTTTACAAGACAAAAAACAATACTACTGTAATTTACAGACAGTAAATCAAAATAACCCTCAGAAGTTTTGGGCAGGTTTAAATAATCTACTACATCCTGGACAAACTTCAACCCCAATCCCTGCTGCTACTATTGATAAAACCCCTGAAGATGTTTCTGATAGTTTTAACCAATTTTTACTGAGACAATTCAAGCCCTAGCTAGCCAACTACCTCCTAGCTCCCCTGGTCCTGAAAGTAGCACCCCTAGAAACCTACTTGCATTCAGCTTCCAACCAGTCGCCACTTCACTTATCCGTACCTTGATCAAAAAATAAAAACCCACTACACTTTCTGCTGATCAACTCCCTGCCGAGTACCTACAAAAATCAGCTGATGCTATTGCTTACTCCGTCTCAATACTAATCAATCGAACCATAGTAGAAGCTAAAATTCCCACCATCTGGAAAATATCCTATGCAATCCCACATCACAAAGGAGGCAGCTCTACTGAATTCTCCAATTATAGGCCAATAGTTATACTCTCTCCACTTGCAAAGATTATGGAAAAATGTATTCATAGACAACTCATGCACCACCTAATCCAAAATCGCCTTATGGCAGACACTCAGCAAGGCTTCCATCCTCATCACAGCACTACTTCAGCCCTCCTAGCCTTTACTAACACCATAAACCATAATTGCAACAATAATTATATATCCTCAGCCCTCTTTTGGATCTTTCCAAGGCATTCGATATGGTTGATCACCAACTTTTAATCCACACCCTGCAAACATTCTGTCTAGATACTGGAGCCCTCCAATGGTTTCAATCCTACCTGAATGGTCGACAGCAGGCTGTCCTCTGGCAGAACAAACTCTCCAACCTTCTACCTAACACCCTCGGAGTACCACAAGCCTCTATACTAGGGCCCTTGCTGTTCTCCATCTTCATTAACGACCTTTATACTGTCATCCCAAAAGTCAGCTGTATCCAATATGCTGATGACTCTATTCTGATTTGCTCAGCCACTCTCCAGTAGAGTTATGGTCAGCTACCCAGACCACCTTTAATACAATAGAAAACTGGCATTCTGAACATCATCTGATCCTAAATCCCAAAAAAACTGAAATGCTGTTATTTTCACCAACACGTAGGTCTACCGCTTTCACCTTTACCATAAAATCAAATGATGGCACAATAATCTCCCCTGACCCATCTACAAAACTATTAGGTGTCATCATAGTCAATAATCTCAAATTTGACCTACATGTTAACCAAACTATCAAAACCATCAATAAAAAACTAGGGTCACTTTACAGAATAAAAGCCTTCCTAACCCCTCCAGCTAAAATTGCCATAGCTCGCTCTCACCTTCTTTCAACCCTTCTGTATGCATCCCCTCTACTCTCGAATTTGAACAAGACTGTCCTTAACAAACTCTCAATTTGCTACAACCACATTGCAAGGCTTGCCACTGGGCTGCCTTTTAGGACACATCATTGCATCAATCTAAATCAGCTTGGTTGGCTTGAACTACCTAGCCTAATCCAGTATAACCAACTGATTATGGCCTATAAAATCCTCTATAATCCGGACAATACTCCTGCACTTAAAAATATTATCACCCCCTATAACAATCCTAGACCACTTGATCTTCTAACAAACTACTAATTCAGACTAGCAAAATTAATAACACAACCGGTGATTCTCTCTTTGCAAACTCTGTAAGTAGATCCTGGAACTCTCTTCCAGCTGATATTACCTTACTTTCCACCTTAGGTCAATTTAAAACTAGACTCAGACAACATTTGTCACTAAACTGGCTATGTCAATGTATCAAGTCTGTCTGACTTCGAGATGTGTAAAAATCTGTTAACCAGTTTACTGTGTAATTTAATTTAATCGTGACTTGTGCTCAGGACTAACTTTAACCTGTGGAACTTGTTTAACTTGCTTACTTATGTAATCACTGTAAATAGTCTGTTTGTAATATGTAATGCTGGTATTATGAAATGCTGTTATCTGCTTACCCTTGGAGCTGTTCTCCCGGGCCTCCGCTGAAAATGGACATGCATCCAGTCGGACTATCCCGGTCAACAAAAGTAAAATAAAAATAAAAAATAAAAATAAAAATAATACCCCCTTTGACATAAAGTCATTATGGCCATAGTTTAATATAATACCCCCTTTGACATAAAGTCATCATGGCCATACTTTAATATAATACCCCCTTTGACATAAAGTCATCATGGCCATAGTTAAATATAATACCCCCTTTGACATAAAGTCATCATGGCCATACTTTAATATAATACCCCCTTTGACATAAAGTCATCATGGTAATACTTTAATATAATACCCCCTTTGACATAAAGTCATCATGGCCATACTTTAATATAATACCCCCTTTGATATAAAATCATCATGGCCATACTTTAATATAATACCCCCTTTGACATAAAGTCATCATGGCCATACATTAACATAATACCCCCTTTGGCATAAATTCATCATGGCCATACTTTAATATAATACCCCCTTTGACATAAAGTCATCATGGCCATACTTTAATATAATACCCCCTTTTACATAAAGTCATCATGGCCAGTGTTTAATATAATACCCCCTTTGACATAAAGTCATCATGGCCATACTTTAATATAATACCCCCTTTGACATAAAGTCATCATGGCCATACTTTAATATAATACCCCTTTGACATAAAGTCATCATGGCCATAGTTTAATATAATACCACCTTTGACATAAAGTCATCATGGCCATACTTTAATATAATACCCCCTTTGACATAAAGTCATCATGGCCATACTTTAATATAATACCCCCTTTGACATAAAGTCATCATGGCCATACTTTAATATAATACCCCCTTTGACATAAAGTCATCACGGCCATACTTTAATATAATACCCCTTTGAAATAAAGTCATCATGGCCATACTTTAATATAATAACCCCTTTGACATAAAGTCATCATTGCCATACTTTAATATAATGCCCCATTGTCATAAAGTCATTATGGTCATACTTTAATATAATAACCCCTTTGACATAAAGTCATCATGGCCATACTTTAATATAATACCCCCTTTGACATAAAGTCATCATGGCCATATTTTAATATAATACCCCCTTTGACATAAAGTCATCATGGCCATACTTTAATATAATACCTCCTTTGACATAAAGTCATCATGGCCATAGTTTAATATAATACCCCCTTTGACATAAAGTCATCATGGCCATAGTTTAATATAATACCCCCCTTTGACATAAAGTCATCATGGCCATACTTTAATATAATACCCCCTTTGACATAAAGTCATCATGGCCATACTTTAATATAATACCCCCTTTGACATAAGGTCAACATGGCCATACTTTAATATAATACCCCATTGACATAAAGTCATCATGGCCATAGTTTAATATAATACCCCCTTTGACATAAAGTCATCACGGCCATACTTTAATATAATACGCCTTTGACATAAAGACATCATAGCCATACTTTAATATAATACCCCCTTTGACATAAAGTCATCATGGCCATACTTTAATATAATACCCCCTTTGACATAAAGTCAGCATGACCATAGTTTAATATAATACTCCCTTTGACATAAAGTCATCATGGCCATACTTTAATATAATACCTCCTTTGACATAAAGTCATCATGACCATAGTTTAATATAATACCTCCTTTGACATAAAGCCAACATGGCCATACTTTAATATAATACCCCCTTTGACATAAAGTCATCATGGCCATACTTTAATATAATACCTCCTTTGACATAAAGTCATCATGGCCATACTTTAATATAATACCCCTTTGACATAAAGTCATCATGGCCATAGTTTAATATAATACCCCCTTTGACATAAAGCCATCATGGCCATACTTTAATATAATACCCCCTTTGACATAAAGTCATCATGGCCATACTTGAATATAATACCACCTTTGACATAAAGTCATCATGGCCATACTTTAATATAATATCCCTTTGACAGAAAGTCCTCATGGCCAAACTTTAATATAATACCCCCTTTGACATAAAGTCATCATGGCCATACTTTAATATAATATCCCTTTTGACATAAAGTCATCATGGCCATACTTTAATATAATACCCCCTTTGACATAACGTCATCAGGGCCATACTTTAATATAATACCCCCTTTGACATAAAGTCATCATGGCCATACTTTAATATAAAACTCCCTTTGACATAAAGTCATCATGGCCATACTTTAATATAATACCCCCTTTGACATAAAGTCAGCATGGCCATACTTTAATATAATACCCCCTTTGACATAAAGTCATCATGGCCATACTTTAATATAATACCCCCTTTGACATAAAGTCATCACGGCCATACTTTAATATAATACCCCCATTGACATAAAGTCATCATGGCCATACTTTAATATAATACCCCCTTTGACATAAAGTCATCATGGCCATAGTTTAATATAATACCCCTTTGACATAAAGTCATCATGGCCATACTTTAATATAATACCCCTTTGACATAAAGTCATCATGGCCATACTTTAATATAATACCCCTTTGACATAAAGTCATCATGGCCATACTTTAATATAATACCCCTTTGACATAAAGTCATCATGGCCATACTTTAATATAATACCCCTTTGACATAAAGTCATCATGGCCATACTTTAATATAATACCCTTTGACATAAAGTCATCATGGCCATACTTTAATATAATACCCCTTTGACATAAAGTCATCATGGCCATACTTTAATATAATACCCCTTTGACATAAAAGTCATCATGGCCATACTTTAATATAATACCCCTTTGACATAAAGACATCATGGCCATACTTTAATATAATACCCCTTTGACATAAAGTCATCATGGCCATACTTTAATATAATACCCCTTTGACATAAAGTCATCATGGCCATAGTTTAATATAATACCTACTTTGACAAAAAGTCTTCATGATCATAGTTTAATATAATATTCTCTTTGAAATAAAGTCACCATGGCCATACTTTAATATAATACCCTTTGACATAAAGTCATCATGGCCATAGTTTAATATAATACCTCCTTTGACATAAAGTCATCATGGCCATACTTTAATATAATACCCCTTTGACATAAAGTCATCATGGCCATAGTTTAATATAATCCCCTTTTGAAATAAAGCCATCATGGCCATACTTTAATATAATACCCCCTTTGACAGAAAGTCATCATGGCCATACTTGAATATAATACCCCCTTTGACATAAAGTCACCATGGCCATACTTTAATATAATATCTCCTTTGACATAAAGTCATCATGGCCATACTTTAATATAATACCCCTTTGACATAAAGTCATCATGGCCATAG
This sequence comes from Protopterus annectens, assembly GCF_019279795.1. NCBI lineage: Eukaryota > Metazoa > Chordata > Ceratodontiformes > Protopteridae > Protopterus > Protopterus annectens. Next base: position 1,248,786,468 of record NC_056737.1, read on the forward strand.
TTTAATATACTACGCCTGTGACATAAAGCCATCATGGCCATACTTTAATATAATACCCCCTTTGACATAAAGTCATCATGGCCATACTTGAATATAATACCACCTTTGACATAAAGTCATCATGGCTATAATTTAATATAATACCCCCTTTGACATAAAGTCATCATTGCCATAGTTTAATATAATACCCCCTTTGACATAAAGTCACCATTGCCATACTTTAATATAATACCCCCTTTGACATAAAGTCATCATGACCATACTTTAATATAATACCCCCTTTGACATAAAGCCATCATGGCCATACTTTAATATAATACCCCTTTGACATAAAGTCATCATGGCCATACTTTAATATAATACCCCTTTGACATAAAGTCATCATGGCCATACTTTAATATAATACCCCCTTTGACATAAAGTCATCATGGCCATACTTTAATATAATACCCCTTTGACATAAAGTCATCATGGCCATACTTTAATATAATACTCCCTTTGACATAAAGCCATCATGGCCATACTTTAATATAATACCCCTTTGACATAAAGTCATCATGGCCATACTTTAATATAATACCCCTTTGACATAAAGTCATCATGGCCATACTTTAATATAATACCCCTTTGACATAAAGTCATCATGGCCATACTTTAATATAATACCCCCTTTGACATAAAGTCATCATGGCCATACTTTAATATAATACCCCTTTGACATAAAGCCATCATGGCCATACTATAATATAATACCCCCTTTGACATAAAGTCATCATGGCCATACTTTAATATAATACCCCTTTGACATAAAGTCATCATGGCCATACTTTAATATAATACCCCTTTGACATAAAGTCATCATGGCCATACTTTAATATAATACCCCTTTGACATAAAGCCATCATGGCCATACTTTAATATAATACCCCCTTTGACATAAAGTCATCATGGCCATACTTTAATATAATACCCCCTTTGACATAAAGTCATCATGGCCATACTTTAATATAATACCCCTTTGACATAAAGTCATCATGGCCATACTTTAATATAATACCCCCTTTGACATAAAGTCATCATGGCCATACTTTAATATAATACCCCCTTTGACATAAAGTCATCATGGCCATACTTTAATATAATACCCCCTTTGACATAAAGTCATCATGGCTATACTTTAATATAATACCCCCTTTGACATAAAGTCATCATGGCCATACTTGAATATAATACCCCTTTGACATAAAGTCATCATGGCCATACTTTAATATAATACCCCTTTGACATAAAGTCATCATGGCCATACTTTAATATAATACCCCTTTGACATAAAGTCATCATGGCCATACTTTAATATAATACCCTTTGACATAAAGTCATCATGGCCATACTTTAATATAATACCCCCTTTGACATAAAGTCATCATGGCCATACTTTAATATAATACCCCTTTGACATAAAGTCATCATGGCCATACTTTAATATAATACCCCTTTGACATAAAGTCATCATGGCCATACTTTAATATAATACCCCTTTGACATAAAGTCATCATGGCCATAGTTTAATATAATACCCCTTTGACATAAAGTCATCATGGCCATACTTTAATATAATACCCCCTTTGACATAAAGTCATCATGGTCATACTTTAATATAATACCCCTTTGACATAAAGTCATCATGGCCATAGTTTAATATAATACCCCTTTGACATAAAGTCATCATGGCCATACTTTAATATAATACCCCTTTGACATAAAGTCATCATGGCCATACTTTAATATAATACCCCCTTTGACATAAAGTCATCATGGCCATACTTTAATATAATACCCCCTTTGACATAAAGTCATCATGGCCATACTTTAATATAATACCCCCTTTGACATAAAGGCATCATGGCCATACTTTAATATAATACCCCCTTTGACATAAAGTCATCATGGCCATACTTTAATATAATACCCCCTTTGACATAAAGTCATCATGGCCATACTTTAATATAATACCCCCTTTGACATAAAGTCATCATGGCCATACTTTAATATAATACCCCCATTGACATAAAGTCATCATGGCCATACTTTAATATAATACCCCCTTTGACATAAAGCCCAGGCACATTAGCTCTAGATCCAAACACTACCACAAACTAATAAACAAATTCCTGAAGTTCATCACCAAGTATAGACTCAACCTAATACTTGGTGGTGATATTCACCCCAACCCTGGCCCACTCACGTCAGATACACATACCCCCCTCTACTTGTAATCTAAGCTACAATCCTACAATTAATAGGCCAACTAACTCTCTCCTAGTCTGTCATCTCAATATTAGAAGCATTAATAACAAGGTACATGAATTGCATGCACTTCTGGATGTCCACTCCCCTGAGATTCTCTGTTTATCTGAAACCTGGTTAAAACCTAACACTAAAGACAATGAAGTGTTACCACCTGGGTACAACATACACAGGCTGGATCATGCTTTGAGGAAAGGGGGTGGGGTAGCTATACTCTATAAATCTGAGTTGAATGTCACCATAGATGTAATACAACCTCCTCAGATTAATAACTCTGAGATTCTTGCCACCAAATTGCAACTTAATAAAAATAAATGCATTAATATCATCTGTATGTACATTCCCCCAGGTAACAATATATCTACATTTGAAGATATCCTGCACTGGTTATCATGTCACTACCCCCAAGAAACCCTACTACTTGGAGACTTTAACATAGACTGGGGCACCTGTTCCTTAGAATCCCCAACCACCCATATTAACCTGCATGCATTTACACAAATCATATCCACCCCTACCAGTATAGGTAAACCCAACCAAAAAGAAAGTATACTTGACTGGGTACTCATAAACAGTCACCCCCAACTGTACACCTCTGGTACCCTCCTTAATGGCCTAAGCGATCACCTTCTCACATATGTAATTAAGCACAAAACCATTAATTCCCAACAACCTTTACTCAGAAAGGTTAGAAACAATAAAAACTTTGACCCTGCCAAATTCCAGCAAGAACTAAACTCATGTAATTGGTCTTTTCTAAAACACCTCCCATTAGAGGAAGCAGTAGCATACTTTAACAACAAATTCCTTGAGATCCTTGATTTGCATGCACCTGTTCATTCAAAGAGAACCAAGGCAAAAACTGCACCATGGCTTTCTATAGAGTCTAAACTCAAAATTACCCTTAGAAACAAAGCATGGGCTTTATGGCGTTCTTCTAAAGACCCTCAAGATCACATTAAATACAGGCAATCCAGGAACGAAACCAAAAAATCAATTTTACAAGACAAAAACAATACTACTGTAATTTACAGACAGTAAATCAAAATAACCCTCAGAAGTTTTGGGCAGGTTTAAATAATCTACTACATCCTGGACAAACTTCAACCCCAATCCCTGCTGCTACTATTGATAAAACCCCTGAAGATGTTTCTGATAGTTTTAACCAATTTTTACTGAGACAATTCAAGCCCTAGCTAGCCAACTACCTCCTAGCTCCCCTGGTCCTGAAAGTAGCACCCCTAGAAACCTACTTGCATTCAGCTTCCAACCAGTCGCCACTTCACTTATCCGTACCTTGATCAAAAAATAAAAACCCACTACACTTTCTGCTGATCAACTCCCTGACGAGTACCTAAAATCAGCTGATGCTATTGCTTACTCCGTCTCAATACTAATCAATCGAACCATAGTAGAAGCTAAAATTCCCACCATCTGGAAAATATCCTATGCAATCCCACATCACAAAGGAGGCAGCTCTACTGAATTCTCCAATTATAGGCCAATAGTTATACTCTCTCCACTTGCAAAGATTATGGAAAAATGTATTCATAGACAACTCATGCACCACCTAATCCAAAATCGCCTTATGGCAGACACTCAGCAAGGCTTCCATCCTCATCACAGCACTACTTCAGCCCTCCTAGCCTTTACTAACACCATAAACCATAATTGCAACAATAATTATATATCCTCAGCCCTCTTTTTGGATCTTTCCAAGGCATTCGATATGGTTGATCACCAACTTTTAATCCACACCCTGCAAACATTCTGTCTAGATACTGGAGCCCTCCAATGGTTTCAATCCTACCTGAATGGTCGACAGCAGGCTGTCCTCTGGCAGAACAAACTCTCCAACCTTCTACCTAACACCCTCGGAGTACCACAAGCCTCTATACTAGGGCCCTTGCTGTTCTCCATCTTCATTAACGACCTTTATACTGTCATCCCAAAAGTCAGCTGTATCCAATATGCTGATGACTCTATTCTGATTTGCTCAGCCACTCTCCAGTAGAGTTATGGTCAGCTACCCAGACCACCTTTAATACAATAGAAAACTGGCATTCTGAACATCATCTGATCCTAAATCCCAAAAACTGAAATGCTGTTATTTTCACCAACACGTAGGTCTACCGCTTTCACCTTTACCATAAAATCAAATGATGGCACAATAATCTCCCCTGACCCATCTACAAAACTATTAGGTGTCATCATAGTCAATAATCTCAAATTTGACCTACATGTTAACCAAACTATCAAAACCATCAATAAAAAACTAGGGTCACTTTACAGAATAAAAGCCTTCCTAACCCCTCCAGCTAAAATTGCCATAGCTCGCTCTCACCTTCTTTCAACCCTTCTGTATGCATCCCCTCTACTCTCGAATTTGAACAAGACTGTCCTTAACAAACTCTCAATTTGCTACAACCACATTGCAAGGCTTGCCACTGGGCTGCCTTTTAGGACACATCATTGCATCAATCTAAATCAGCTTGGTTGGCTTGAACTACCTAGCCTAATCCAGTATAACCAACTGATTATGGCCTATAAAATCCTCTATAATCCGGACAATACTCCTGCACTTAAAAATATTATCACCCCTATAACAATCCTAGACCACTTGATCTTCTAACAAACTACTAATTCAGACTAGCAAAATTAATAACACAACCGGTGATTCTCTCTTTGCAAACTCTGTAAGTAGATCCTGGAACTCTCTTCCAGCTGATATTACCTTACTTTCCACCTTAGGTCAATTTAAAACTAGACTCAGACAACATTTGTCACTAAACTGGCTATGTCAATGTATCAAGCCTGGCTAACTCGAATGTGTAAAAATCTGTTAACCAGTTTACTGTGTAATTTAATTTAATCGTGACTTGTGCTCAGGACTAACTTTAACCTGTGGAACTTGTTTAACTTGCTTACTTATGTAATCACTGTAAATAGTCTGTTTGTAATATGTAATGCTGGTATTATGAAATGCTGTTATCTGCTTACCCTTGGAGCTGTTCTCCCCGGGCCTCCGCTGAAAATGGACATGCATCCAGTCGGACTATCCCGGTCAACAAAAGTAAAATAAAAATAAAAAATAAAAATAAAAATAATACCCCCTTTGACATAAAGTCATTATGGCCATAGTTTAATATAATACCCCCTTTGACATAAAGTCATCATGGCCATACTTTAATATAATACCCCCTTTGACATAAAGTCATCATGGCCATAGTTAAATATAATACCCCCTTTGACATAAAGTCATCATGGCCATACTTTAATATAATACCCCCTTTGACATAAAGTCATCATGGTAATACTTTAATATAATACCCCTTTGACATAAAGTCATCATGGCCATACTTTAATATAATACCCCCTTTGATATAAAATCATCATGGCCATACTTTAATATAATACCCCCTTTGACATAAAGTCATCATGGCCATACATTAACATAATACCCCCTTTGGCATAAATTCATCATGGCCATACTTTAATAAAATACCCCCTTTGACATAAAGTCATCATGGCCATACTTTAATATAATACCCCCTTTTACATAAAGTCATCATGGCCAGTGTTTAATATAATACCCCCTTTGACATAAAGTCATCATGGCCATACTTTAATATAATACCCCCTTTGACATAAAGTCATCATGGCCATACTTTAATATAATACGCCCTTTGACATAAAGTCATCATGGCCATACTTTAATATAATACCCCTTTGACATAAAGTCATCATGGCCATACTTTAATATAATACCCTTTGACATAAAGTCATCATGGCCATACTTTAATATAATACCCCCTTTGACATAAAGTCATCATGGCCATACTTTAATATAATACCCCCTTTGACATAAAGTCATCACGGCCATACTTTAATATAATACCCCTTTGAAATAAAGTCATCATGGCCTTACTTTAATATAATAACCCCTTTGACATAAAGTCATCATGGCCATACTTTAATATAATGCCCCATTGTCATAAAGTCATTATGGTCATACTTTAATATAATAACCCCTTTGACATAAAGTCATCATGGCCATATTTTAATATAATACCCCCTTTGACATAAAGTCATCATGGCCATATTTTAATATAATACCCCCTTTGACATAAAGTCATCATGGCCATACTTTAATATAATACCTCCTTTGACATAAAGTCATCATGGCCATAGTTTAATATAATACCCCCTTTGACATAAAGTCATCATGGCCATAGTTTAATATAATACCCCCCTTTGACATAAAGTCATCATGGCCATACTTTAATATAATACCCCCTTTGACATAAAGTCATCATGGCCATACTTTAATATAATACCCCCTTTGACATAAGGTCAACATGGCCATACTTTAATATAATACCCCATTGACATAAAGTCATCATGGCCATAGTTTAATATAATACCCCCTTTGACATAAAGTCATCATGGCCATACTTTAATATAATACGCCTTTGACATAAAGACATCATAGCCATACTTTAATATAATACCCCCTTTGACATAAAGTCATCATGGCCATACTTTAATATAATACCCCCTTTGACATAAAGTCAGCATGACCATAGTTTAATATAATACTCCCTTTGACATAAAGTCATCATGGCCATACTTTAATATAATACCTCCTTTGACATAAAGTCATCATGACCATAGTTTAATATAATACCTCCTTTGACATAAAGCCAACATGGCCATACTTTAATATAATACCCCCTTTGACATAAAGTCATCATGGCCATACTTTAATATAATACCTCCTTTGACATAAAGTCATCATGGCCATACTTTAATATAATACCCCTTTGACATAAAGTCATCATGGCCATAGTTTAATATAATACCCCCTTTGACATAAAGCCATCATGGCCATACTTTAATATAATACCCCCTTTGACATAAAGTCATCATGGCCATACTTGAATATAATACCACCTTTGACATAAAGTCATCATGGCCATACTTTAATATAATATCCCTTTGACAGAAAGTCCTCATGGCCAAACTTTAATATAATACCCCCTTTGACATAAAGTCATCATGGCCATACTTTAATATAATATCCCTTTTGACATAAAGTCATCATGGCCATACTTTAATATAATACCCCCTTTGACATAACGTCATCAGGGCCATACTTTAATATAATACCCCCTTTGACATAAAGTCATCATGGCCATACTTTAATATAAAACTCCCTTTGACATAAAGTCATCATGGCCATACTTTAATATAATACCCCCTTTGACATAAAGTCAACATGGCCATACTTTAATATAATACCCCCTTTGACATAAAGTCATCATGGCCATACTTTAATATAATACCCCCTTTGACATAAAGTCATCACGGCCATACTTTAATATAATACCCCCATTGACATAAAGTCATCATGGCCATACTTTAATATAATACCCCCTTTGACATAAAGTCATCATGGCCATAGTTTAATATAATACCCCTTTGACATAAAGTCATCATGGCCATACTTTAATATAATACCCCCTTTGACATAAAGTCATCATGGCCATACTTTAATATAATACCCCTTTGACATAAAGTCATCATGGCCATACTTTAATATAATACCCCCTTTGACATAAAGTCATCATGGCCATACTTTAATATAATACCCCCTTTGACATAAAGTCATCATGGCCATACTTTAATATAATACGCCTTTGACATAAAGACATCATGGCCATACTTTAATATAATACCCACTTTGACATAAAGTCATCATGGCCATACTTTAATATAATACCCCCTTTGACATAAAGTCATCATGGCCATACTTTAATATAATACCTCCTTTGACATAAAGTCATCATGACCATAGTTTAATATAATACCTCCTTTGACAAAAAGTCATCATGGCCATACTTTAATATAATACCCCTTTGACATAAAGTCATCATGGCCATAGTTTAATATAATACCCCCTTTGACATAAAGCCATCATGGCCATACTTTAATATAATACCCCCTTTGACAGAAAGTCATCATGGCCATACTTGAATATAATACCCCCTTTGACATAAAGTCATCATGGCCATACTTTAATATAATATCCCTTTTGACATAAAGTCATCATGGCCATACTTTAATATAATACCCCCTTTGACATAAGTCATCATGGCCATACTTTAATATAATACCCCCTTTGACATAAAGTCATCATGGCCATACTTTAATATAAAACTCCCTTTGACATAAAGTCATCATGGCCATAGTTTAATATAATACCCCCTTTGACATAAAGCCATCATGGCCATACTTTAATATAATACCCCCTTTGACATAAAGTCATCATGACCATAGTTTAATATAATACCCCCTTTGACATAAAGCCATCATGGCCATACTTTAATATAATACCCCCTTTGACATAAAGTCATCATGGCCATACTTTAATATAATACCCCCTTTGACATAAAGTCATCATGGCCATACTTTAATATAATACCCCCTTTGACATAAAGTCATCATGGCCATACTTTAATATAATACCCCTTTGACATAAAGCCATCATGGCCATACTATAATATAATACCCCTTTGACATAAAGCCATCATGGCCATACTATAATATAATACCCCCTTTGACATAAAGTCATCATGGCCATACTTTAATATAATACCCCCTTTGACATAAAGTCATCATGGCCATATTTTAATATAATACCCCCTTTGACATAAAGTCATCATGGCCATACTTGAATATAATACCCCCTTTGACATAAAGCCATTGTGGCCATACTTTAATATAATACCCCCTTTGACATAAAGTCATCATGGCCATACTTTAATATAATACCCCCTTTGACATAAAGTCATCATGGCCATACTTTAATATAATACCCCCTTTGACATAAAGTCATCATGGCCATACTTTAATATAATACCCCCTTTGACATAAAGTCATCATGGCCATACTTTAATATAATACCCCCTTTGACATAAAGCCATCATGGCCATACTTTAATATAATACTCCCGTTGACATAAAGTCATCATGGCCATACTTCAATATAATACCCCCTTTGACATAAAGCCATCGTGACCATACTTTAATATAATATCCCCTTTGACATAAAGCCATTGTGACCATAGTTTAATATAATACCCCCTTTGACATAAAGTCATCATGGCCATACTTTAATATAATACCCCCTTTGACATAAAGTCATCATGGCCATACTTTAATATAATACCCCTTTGACATAAAGTCATCATGGCCATACTTTAATATAATACCCCTTTGACATAAAGTCATCATGGCCATACTTTAATATAATACCCCCTTTGACATAAAGTTATCATGGCCATACTTTAATATAATTCCCCTTTGACATAAAGACATCATGGCCATACTTTAATATAATACCCCCTTTGACATAAAGTCATCATGGCCATACTTTAATATAATACCCCCTTTGACATAAAGTCAGCATGACCATAGTTTAATATAATACTCCCTTTGACATAAAGTCATCATGGCCATACTTTAATATAATAACTCCATTGACATAAAGTCATCATGACCATAGTTTAATATAATACCTCCTTTGACATAAAGCCATCATGGCCATACTTTAATATAATACCCCCTTTGACATAAAGTCATCATGGCCATACTTTAATATAATATCTCCTTTGACATAAAGTCATCATGGCCATACTTTAATATAATACCCCTTTGACATAAAGTCATCATGGCCATAGTTTAATATAATACCCCCTTTGACATAAAGCCATCATGGCCATACTTTAATATAATACCCCCTTTGACATAAAGTCATCATGGCCATACTTGAATATAATACCACCTTTGACATAAAGTCATCATGGCTATACTTTAATATAATACCCCCTTTGACATAAAGTCATCATTGCCATAGTTTAATATAATACCCCCTTTGACATAAAGTCACCATTGCCATACTTTAATATAATACCCCCTTTGACATAAAGTCATCATGGCCATACTTTAATATAATACCCCCTTTGACATAAAGCCATCATGGCCATACTTTAATATAATACCCCCTTTGACATAAAGTCATCATGGCCATACTTTAATATAATACCCCCTTTGACATAAAGTCATCATGGCCATACTTTAATATAATACCCCCTTTGACATAACGTCATCATGGCCATACTTTAATATAATACCCCCTTTGACATAAAGTCATCATGGCTGTACTTTAATATAATACCCCCTTTGACATAAAGCCATCATGGCCATACTTTAATATAATACCCCCTTTGACATAAAGTCATCATGGCCATACTTTAATATAATACCCCCTTTGACATAACGTCATCATGGCCATACTTTAATATAATACCCCTTCTGACATAACGTCATCATGGCCATACTTTAATATAATACCCCCTTTGACATAACGTCATCATGGCCATACTTTAATTTAATTCCCCCTTTGACATAAAGCCATCATGGCCATACTTTAATAAAATACCCCCTTTGACATAAAGTCATCATGGCCATACTTTAATATAATACCCCTTTTGACATAAAGTCATCATGGCCATACTTTAATATAATACCCCCTTTGACATAACGTCATCATGGCCATACTTTAATATAATACCCCCTTTGACATAAAGTCATCATGGCCATACTTTAATATAATACCCCCTTTGACATAAAGCCATCATGGCCATACTTTAATATAATACCCCCTTTGACATACAGTCATCATGGCCATACTTTAATATAATACCCCCTTTGACATAACGTCATCATGGCCATACTTTAATATAATACCCCCTCTGACATAACGTCATCATGGCCATACTTTAATATAATACCCCCTTTGACATAACATCATCATGGCCATACTTTAATATAATACCCCCTTTGACATAAAGTCATCATGGCCATACTTTAATATAATACCCCCTTTGACATAACGTCATCATGGCCATACTTTAATATAATACCCCCTTTGACATAAAGTCATCATGGCCATACTTTAATATAATACCCCCTTTGACATAACGTCATCATGGCTATACTTTAATATAATACCCCCTTTGACATAAAGTCATCGTGGCCATACTTTAATATAATACCCCCTTTGACATAAAGTCATCATGGCCATACTTTAATATAATACCCCTTTGAAATAAAGACATCATGGCCATACTTTAATATAATACCCCCTTTGACATAAAGTCATCATGGCCATACTTTAATATAATACCCCTTTGACAGAAAGTCATCTTGGCCATACTTTAATATAATACCCCCTTTGACATAAAGTCATCATGGCCATACTTTAATATAATACCCCCTTTGACATAAAGTCATCATGGCCATACTTTAATATAATACCCCTTTTGACATAAAGTCATCATGGCCATACTTTAATATAATACTCCTTTGACATAAAGTCATCATGGCCATAGTTTAATATAATACCCCCTTTGACATAAAGTCATCATGGCCATACTTTAATATAATACCCCCTTTGACATAAAGTCATCATGGTCATAGTTTAATATAATACCCCCTTTGACATAAAGTCATCATGGCCATACTTTAATATAATACCCCCTTTGACATAAAGTCATCATGGCCATATTTAATATAATACCCCCTTTGACATAAAGTCAGCATGGCCATACTTTAATATAATACCCCCTTTGACATAAAGTCGTCATGGCCATACTTTAATATAATACCCCCTTTGACATAAAGTCATCATGGCCATACTTTAATATAATACCCCCTTTGTCATAAAGGCATCATGGCCATACTTTAATATAATACCCCCTTTGACATAAAGTCATCATGGCCATACTTTAATATAATACCCCCTTTGACATAAAGTCATCATGGCCATACTTTAATATAATACCCCCTTTGACATAAAGTCATCATGGCCATACTTTAATATAATACCCCCATTGACATAAAGTCATCATGGCCATACTTTAATATAATACCCCCTTTGACATAAAGCCATCATGGCCATACTTTAATATAATACCCCTTTGACATAAAGTCATCATGGCCATACTTTAATACCCCCTTTGCCATTACCCAGACTAGACGCATTACCCACCTAGGAAAATATTGATGTTTCCTTACAAATACAAAGTTGAGAATGAGCTCCTTACGTTACAAAGAGTGAGTAAAAGTCATATCCCAGCATTCTTTTCTCTTACAGTCTTGCGTGGGGTGACCTTTTTAACTTATAAAGCTGCCTTGTCCTATATGATCTTTCAACAATCATAAAACTAATAGCACCGCAAATATTCCTTATAAGGGCCTTTCTCTATATCATGACATAAAACATGGTCTCTTTTCATGATCACTGCATCTCTCACATAATCCTCTACCTATCAAAAGCACTTCTTCTCCATATCAGAGTAGCTCCATAATGATTAAAATAGTCTTGGTGAATGAATGAGTGAATGAATGAATTAATGAGGAACCATGAAGTCACCCCTGGACTCACTCATTCTGTCCTTAATGGTAGAAAGGAGCAAGTAGTCAGCAGAAAACGCAGCTGCTAGGCTACAAATGGTCTACTGTTCCAGTTGTGTAATATTTACTTATGGACTTCCAAAAGAGTGACTCACAATTTACTAAGGAAGTGAAAAGGTGTCATAAAATAAACAAGTCCAGTGCATAGTGTCACACGTCTCTTGTACTGAGATGAGACAATGAGGCACTGTGATGGGTTCAAGTATTTGATTGTACATAAACACATCAGGAGCTGTAACTGGAACATGTACTTAAGTTAACTGACTGACTCATTACTTCAAAAAAACGTACATGTGCATCTCTATTTATACCTGCATTCGCTATGGCTGACTATAGAAAAAGGCATGTGCTCAGTAACTTATATGCACATGCTATCTAGCTACAGTGGCTGACTTGGTACAATACACACATTGAGCTATACATAGGAGACTGAGGGTCAGATGAGAGAATGAGAAAGGCTTGATGAAGCAAGGGCAAAAGTAAATGTGAGCTTCAGCAGAGAAAATCGTGATATAGAAAGTTAGGTCACTGATGGCTAGAAATTCTTTAAATGTATTATAAAAATGGACACATGAGGAAGATGATGAGGAAAAGGGAAGTAAAAGTGTTAGGATACAGATGACCACAGGAAAATACTGAATGAATTCTTCTTGTGAGCAAGCCAGGATGGGATTACTGAAAGACAAGAGGACAAATAGAATAACTTTGGATTATGGACAGAAGTAATGCAGTGATTTGAGTGATGAGAAAGCAAAGAAACTGGACTAAACTTCACATCAAATACTCAGAGATCTGACATCTCTGTCTTAAGCTCCTACAGAGCTGCCCTGCCTCTCTTCTTCATGTCATATTCAGTGGCCTTAGCCTGATCAAGGCAGTGCTGGTACCATTTCCCAAATAAAGAGGAATCTGCAAGGATACCCTGGCAATTCATAACTGGTCAGTTTCACTTCTATAACAGGGAAAGTAATAGAAAATGAACAGACTACATCAGCAAAAACAATCTTCTTTTACACACAATACAAGGATTTTGGTCAGAATGCAGCACAGTTTCATAACTTTGGATACTCACAGATGAAATCCTTGTAAGCATGAGTAATGCCAGCTGACAAGCATCCTTTTTATTGACCTATACAAAGCATTTGAGTTAGTGGATCATACAATTCTTTAACTACTTGAAATGGAAATGAACCCAGGCACCATTCAGATGTTCAAAGTCCATTCCTCACTTTCTTCTTTAGCTAATCTTAGAAAAACATGTTTCAAAAGCATCTCTCCTTGCCCCCTCCTGTTCTTTACCTTTGTCAGTAAGTTTTCCCTTGACCTCCCCTTCCTCTGCTACTTTATATAAAGGACATGAGTTCTATTCCAGACAACTCAGTTCATTACAACAGTTCAAAGAGACTGCAAGCTGATTTCCCCTCCATTATACATTGGATTAAAAACAAAAGAACTATTAACACATCCCGAAAAATCATTTTCCACTAGAAATATTCCAAACAACGTTTTATTAATTTTAAAACAAAGATTGTACAGAATTATTTAAAGATAAATAGGACGAAAACATAACTGTTTACAGATGCCCATAACAAAATCAAATTTAGAAAATAAATCATTAAAATGTATCAATTAAATCACTTAATTTTGACCAAAATCTAAACCGTTGAGTAATATTCAAAGTTCTCATTTTGGAAGTTGACAATTCTTTTTTACAGAAATTAATGAATTCAGTGAAATAAATAGTAGTTTTACATTTCCAATTCTTTGTGACTATTTTTCTTGCTAAAATGGACCAAAGAAGAGGCACCTGCACCCTAGGAACAGCATGAAGAACTGGAGCATTAAATAATACAATTATCTGTCCACAAAGCTTGGGAACAATTTCTAAATTCAACCCAAAAAGGAGTTACTATTTTACAGCCCAATATCATGTGGAACCAATCTGCATTAGATACTGCATTACACCTCTAGCAATTAATTTTCCCATAGTTATATATTAAATCCACTTTATGCAGAGTTAAAAAAGGTATACGAAGGAATCTCCATGTATATATTTTCCAATAAAGAGAAGAAGTAGATTTCCCTGCAGATTTAAGAATTAAGCATTTATCTTCATCAGATGAGATTAGACAGGAGGCCCCATGGACTATGATGTTTGCAGATGACATTGTGATATGTAGTGAGAGTAGGGACCAGGTTGAGTAGACCCTGGAGAGGTGGAGATATGCTTTAGAGAGGAGAGGAGAGGAATGAAGGTCAGCAGGGCTAAAACAGAATATATGTGTGTAAATGAGATGGAGAGTAGAGGAATGGTGAGGATGCAGGGAGTAGAGTTGGTAAAGGTGGATGAGTTTATGTCCTTGGAATCAACAGTTCAGAGTAATGGTGAGTGTGGAAGAGATGTGAAGAAGAGAGTACAGGCATGGTGGAATGGGTGGAGAAGAGTGTCAGGAGTGATTTGTGACAGACGGGTACCAATAAGAGTGAAAGGGAAGGTCTACAAGAGGGTAGTGAGACCAGCTATGTTATATGGGTTGGAGACAGTAGCATTGCCGAAAAGGCAGGAGTCAGAGCTGGATGTGGCAGAGTTAAAGATGTTAAGATTTGCACTGGGTGTGACTAGGATGGACAGAATTAGGAATCAGTATATTAGAGGGTCAGCTCAGGTTGGACAGTTTGGAGACAAAGCAAGAGAGGCAAGATTGCATTGGTTTGGACATGTGCTGAGGAGGGATGTTGGGTATATTGGGAAAAGGATGCTAAGGAAGGAGCTGCCAGGTAAGAGGAAAAGAGGAAGGCCTAAGATAAGGTTTATGGATGTGGTGAGAGAGGACATGCAGGTGGTTGGTGTGAAAGACCATGATGCAGAGGACAGGAAGAAATGGAAACAGATGATCCGCTGTGGCGACCCCTAACAGGAACAGCCGAAAGAAGATGATGATGATCTTCATCAGAAAAAGCCTTCTCATTAATCTTAGTTGAATAATTCCAAAATAATGAATCTGTGGAACCAAACTCTTCTCTTATTATTTTTAAATTATTGATATATACGATTTGTTCTTATTTGAGTTACTACTGTTTGTGAAAAAAACCTCAAGTGTTGTTGGATTATGTTTTGTTTGAAAATCAATGGAGATTTTGATTTTATCACTAACATATTATTTTACAAGATTGTATACTCAAACAATTGTTATTTTCTAAACAATGTCTTGCAAGAAGATAATCTGTATTATGTGATTTATTTCCAGTTAAGAATTGATGCCAAAAGATTACATTTGCATCTCTAAGATCTAGCATTTTGTTTATATTAAAACTTACAACAGCTTTATATTAAAGTTCCCAAACAACCCACAGCATTTGATATAAGAAACAATAGAAAAGATCCAGAAAATTTATTAATTCCAAATTTAGAGAAAGATCCTACAACATAGCTATTATTATTTATTAATCTTTCATGAATGGATTTCCAAGTGGATTGGTAAGAGGAATTTAACCATAGAGATATTACATTTAGAATTATGGATTTGGCATATAATTCAAAATTTGTAAAACTTAACCCACCTCCGTACCAGCTTTTAACATACCAATCAAAGGATATTCTTGGTTTATTGGGGAACCAGAGAAAATTAAGAGGAGTAGAATTTAATCAAATTTAATTTCTTAAAGACTTTTTAGAGGGAGAATCATTAGTGATTGTAGATAGAAAAGTATTTTTGGTAGGATTATTATTTCTATTAAAGTAAGTCTATATGCATTGTAAAAATGTTCCAATTAATAATTTTAGTAAAAGTGTCTATTAAATTAGTATAATTCATGCTATTCAGTTTTTACAGTAGATTTAATTATAATTCCAAAATAATTAATTTGTGAATTGTCCCAAATAAAATTCTTAGAAATATTTCACACTTCCTTAAAAAATACTAGTACTTTAAATGCCTGAGTCTATTGCTAGTCTGTTTTCTCAGCTTAACTCTCCATCTCAACAAAACTAGGAAAAAGGTTAACTCACTGCTATTACAGGCCAACAAAATATTCCCATTTGTATTCAAAAGGTCCTAGATCAGCCATTAGTAAATAATTCTCCTCTCTCAACTGGAGTATAGCCACCCCTTTGTAGCATCTGCTTCAAAGACAAATGCCACACAAATACAATCAATCATCCAAAAAATTTGCAGGTTCAACATTTTCTTTATAAGCATTAAGCATAAACACCCCTGCAAAACCCTAGAAAAAGCAAAATGACCCCCAAGTCAGGTAAAGAACTGACTGCCTATTAGGCTTCAACTATTCAGACTTATACACAACCAAAGTTGCAAAAAAGTTCCTTGACTGGGTTAACAATTGGTATTCACCTCAAAAGCATAAAGCATAAAAAGAATAAAGTGAACAGACCATGGCTGATATCAAAATAATAAAAGTTTAATGAATAAAGTAAGCGCTTTTGAGGTAAATAACAAATCGCTTACTCAGACTCTAACTAACACACATAACCTCTCTAAATTTAAACCCTATCATATCCAATCATGCAACTTCTCATTAATGACATCATAAAATAAATGAGTGCAAAAAATGTGTTAAAACAGCAACATATAAAAACAGTCCTATATAAACAATAACATATAGTAATTACTAATGCACTAATAAAAATATGTTTGTGTAAATGCGTAAGTGGTCTTGCTTTTAGAAAAGGTTTAAGTGACACTGCACTATTTAGCCCTGGATAACTATCTGCCTTCAATAACATAATCCATTTCTGTTCCACTTCTTCTACAATATTGCTCATCTCACCACCTCTAATGTTTGGTTGCACAACCTCTAGGGCCATAAAATTAAAAACATGTAATCGACCTGCAGCCTGCACATGCTTCGCCAGGGCACTAGTTTCTTTCTTGTTGGTGATGTCCCTCAAATGTTCCTGTATACGTTCTTTTAATAACCTATTGGTTTTGTCAATATAAAAGGCATGACAGATTGTACAGAAACTAAAGTATACCAGGTGTCTAGTCCTACAATCAGCATAGAAGTCTATATTTATTTCAGATCTGAGGGTCTGGTGTTGAAAAGTAGATTTACTACATACGTAGTTGCATGCCATGCACTTTCTATATGGAAAAGTCCCAGTTCTTTGAGATACTATTGTATTATCTTTACTAGAACTTGCTTTGTAGCATAACTGCCTTTTTAATGATTTTTTTTAAAGGAAAAACTGGGCTTATTATCTATCACCCCCTGCAGTTCATTTATTGTTGTCAGGATACCCCAATTCTTTTCAAAGATCCCACAGAATCTTCTGATGTCACTCGAATAAGTAATCGGGAACCTGACCTTACATATGTTGTTTTTATTTGATAATGTATTTTGAACATCACTTGAAAAAAGGGTGTCCCTCTATGTTTGCTTCCTTCATACATTTCTTTAATACTATCATCTGTTTCCTTTTTATTATAGCCCCTCTTCTTAAAATCACCTGCTAATAAAGTGACTGCTTCTTATAAGCCCTCTTCTGTATTGTGAAGTCTGCTCATCCTCATTAATTGCCCTTTAATAACATTCTTGTAGACATGAGTGGGGTGCATGCTGCTCTTATGTAATATACTATTCCTATGTGTAGGTTTTCTATATAAACCAGTAGCTATTTCTTGTGATGGAGTTTTTTGTACTTTGACATCAAGAAAATCAATTTCATTATCTGAATATTGATAGGTGAACTTTAAAAAATCAGTTGTACTATGTAGATGGTCTACAAATAACTCCAGCCTATCAATACTCCCTCCCCACAGCAAAAAAAATTGTCAACAAAACGTGTGTACCATAAACTTCATTGGAAAAAGTGCTACCCTCTGACAAAAAAACTGGTCTCCCATGAGACCAATGTTAATTGGCGTAGCTATTGGCACAAGCTGTGCCCATAGCTACGCCAACCTTCTGTAGATATACACATTCATTGAAAATGAATATATTATTTTCTAAAATAATTTCCACTAGGCTACAAATCAATTCAATTTTGGTATTACTATACACCCTTTTAATGTTAAGCAAGTCACACATCCTCTCCCCCAGTTATTAGGAATGACCATGAATAGTGAAACCATATCCATGGTGACAAAAATAAAACCATTCTTTATACTGGTCATCCTTTCATATAAAGATCTAAGAAAAGTTTGTGTATCCTTTAGTACTGTATCACAACCTTTCAATACGGGGTGTAGACACTTCTCAACATATATATCGAAAGGGCTTCTGTAACCCATCCTCTACTGGAAACAATAGGTCTCATGGGAGGGCCGTTTATGTCTTTATGAACTTTTGGTAAACCATAAATCATAGGAATGATAGGATGCTCAATATTAAAATAATTAAATAATTCCTCAGTAATATGGTGTGAAATAAACAAATCAAAAATGAAAACTGATACTCTATCCATAATAGCCTTAGCTTCCCTATTAGAAATGGAAAGATAAGTGTTATCACCTAATAGTTGCAGCATTTGCTGTATATAAAAGAGTTTATCCATAACCACTACCCCACCCCCTTTATCTGCAGGCCTGACTTCAATGCTAGATAAATCCTTAAGTTGCAATAAAGCTTCGTTTTCACTCTTGCTTAAATTATAAAATAGACATGCATTCTTTTGATTAAATTCTGCCCTAATTTCCTTTTCACAGGCAGAGACAAAAGTTTATATGGTGGGGTGTGGTTTAGGTATAAACGTGCTAGGCTTTTTAAAAACTGTATCGGCCACTATTTCATTTAAACCAAACATTGTCTTAAGTGTTAAAGTATGTGCAAACAGTCTGAGTTCTTTCAAAAGCTCAAATAACATTGTTTTCTGTGCCGGAATAAAAGTCAATGTTGTTGTTGTTGTTGTATCTTTCTGCTTTTCCTGGTTAGGGGTCCCCGCAGTGGAACTCCGGTCTGCTAATGATTGGCAGTAGATTTTTACGTACCGAGTTGCCAGCCCTGACGCACAACCTTCAACAAAGGTACACCCATTCACGCATGTCTCGACAAAGAAGATGCTTTAGCTGAGAATCGAACAGGACAAAGTCTTACAGTGAGGCGACAATGCTACTGCAGCACCACCACTTAAAAGGGTTTTCTGTGCTTCAGTCAACTCTATACTAGATAAGTTAATTACCAGTTTCTCACATTTCTGCTGCGTGTTGTCATTGTGTTCGAATAAGTCCCTCTCTCTCTTGTTTGTTGTGCTTTGCCCTTCCTTCCCCTCCTTTTGTACCTTTCTCTGATGGGTAGAACGTTGTTCAAGACAAACGGCAGGATCGATTTCTGTGATGTATCTTTCACTTCTAAAAAAGGTGATGCACTGGAGTTAACCCCTTTCCTGTGATTAATAGTTGCTTTAGGTTCATTATCGCCATTAGTTGGAGCAGAATCCCTTCTCTCACTTACAGCACGCTCTGTAGGCGGCATCGCTGCGTGTTGAGTCACAGGATACACATTACTGTCACGCTCTGTCTCAGTGTTAGTTGTTAAAGGGATAGTACCAATTGATTCACTTCTATTCCTAGTACTATCCTTATCTAGAGATGAAACAGTGACATTATCAGTAGCTTTGGAAGCTGTCTGTTTAGGCCATGAGAAGACTTCCTTGCACTGGAAGTCATTTAAATCTCTGTGTAGTTTTTTAATTTTGATACTGAGAAGTCTTTTCTAATAGCTTAAAATGCTGTCATATAGGTCATCCAATTTAGTACCAACTTCAGTAGAATAATTATTAATTAGTAGATGCTGTAATGCTTCAATTTCTTCAGCCAAAGCTCTTTCATGAGGTTTAAAAAATTCAATTAGCAGATACATATAGTCATAACTTAGCTGGAGATTTAATTGTTGCCACTTTTGTAGCAATTCAGGATAAGTATTGCCATAGGTAGGCATCGTAAACACTTTAAACCTCTGGGTACTATCTTGTTTTTTAATGATGACTCCAGGTGGAACCTCTGCCATTGTAATCTCGTAAAACTGTATAATTTGTTCTCCAAATCTCAAAATCCTTCCATAAACTTCAAATAGGCATCATGGTTCATAGTGTCATTATTGTTGCAGGAAATACTGGATTTTGCATTAGTGGATTAGATGTCACATTCAGCATGCTGCTGAACCGATAGTATTGTTTCTTTGACCCACTGGTCTCCTGTTCAACTCCCTCGGCCATGTCCCAGTCAGAAGCCACAAAAGATACAAAGTTGCAAAAAAGTTCCTTGACTGGGTTAACAATCGGTATTCACCTCAAAAGCATAAAGCATAATAAGAATAAAGCAAACTGACCATGGCTGGTATCAATATAATAAAAGTTTAATGAATAAAGTAAGTGCTTTCGCGATAAATAAATCGCTTTTTCAGACCCTAACTAACACACAATAACCTCTTTAAATTTAAACCCTATCATATCCAATCATGCAACTTCTCATTAATAATAATAAAATAAATGAGTGCAAAAAATTTGTTAAAACAGCAACATATAAAAACAGTCCTATATAAACAATAACATATAGTAATTACTAATGCACTAATAAAAATATGTTTGTGTCAATGCTTAAGTGGTCTTGCTTTTAGAAAAGGTTTAAGTGACACTGCACTATTTAGCCCTGGATAACTATCTGCCTTCAATAACATAATCCATTTCTGTTCCACTTCTTCTACAATATTGCTCATGTCACCACCTCTAATGTTCGGTTGCACAACCTCTAGGGCCATAAAATTAAAAACATGTAATCGACCTGCAGCCTGCACATGCTTCGCCAGGGCACTAGTTTCTTTCTTGTTGGTGATGTCCCTCAAATGTTCCTGTATACGTTCTTTTAATAACATTGGTTTTGCCAATATAAAAGGCATGACAGATTGTACAGAAACTAAAGTATACCAGGTGTCTAGTCCTACAATCAGCATAGAAGTCTATATTTATACAACCAAACTTTCTTCACTTAGCAGCTAAACTAATACAACAACCCCCCCAGCCAACAACTTGAGGTTTCATTACCATTCAGCTCCCTAACTACTAGCCACAAAAACAGGTTTCACTGTATGCACCTACTGCTTCTCAATTCTTCCACTGTAATTCTGACAATCTATTCCCTCTTATCTCAAAGAAATATCATAATACCCTGTCTCTCAGACCAAAGTACAACATGACTTCTGAAACATGTTAAATATTATTCCTCCTGCCACATTACCTAAGCACATCATAGTTTTTCACTCTCTAAAAACACTGTCTCTCTCTCTCTCTCTAACTGTACATCACACTTCAGTAAGATAACTCTTTTGCATAAGCCCATTTCAGCTTCAGTCAGCTATATAATGTAATTAATTTATCTTACTAGCTGCTTAACTATATTTATCTTATAACATTGCTGCATTACTCTCACCTTGTTGCACATATTGCATTGCATTGAAACTCTGTCTGTATTGTATAAATTAATTTTATTGCTTTAATTTTCCCCAGGCTGAGTCTGAAATTAGTCATTTGTGATTCGTGCTCCATCCTGGTTAACAAATTCAAATAAATAAATAAAGGTAAATAGATAAAATGTACTTAGAACATGTTAGAATGATGTCTTAAAGCAAATGAAGTCATCCAGAAGCACACATGTGGATGGCTAAATGGAAAGTTTTTGCCAGGGTAGCCTGACTTCGTTCTCTGATTTGATTACCATGGATGTGGACAAGGGTAATAAACTTGATGTGATACAGACAAACATTTTCTGACCTGATACTGTGCAGTTATCTAATAGGAAAAGTCAGACACTTGTGTGGATTCTGCCGCAGCAATGTAGACCACATACTGGGCAACTGCCAGGAAGTGCAGGGAGGTCATATGGGAGTAATCCTTAATTGAGAGAGATTTCACAATCAGAGTACTTTATTTATTTGGACTGGGCCCTATTTTATTTGGCTTGTGTGTTACACATTGTAGTGTAAATATTTAAGCAGAACCACTTTGGTAGGAGATATGATGACTGGCACAGTGTATAAAGGGCAGTACCCACAAAGAAGATACAAGACTCCTTTCCAAATCTTAAAACTTCAGATTATAGAATTACAAGGAAAAAACAATGAATGCAGTAAAAAATATTTTTCAGTGGATATTCTCTTGGGGGGCAATCATCCTCAATGTCAATATCCAGGATGAACATTGTATGCACCCTAAAAATTATTATTCTTATTTCCAGGTTGCCACATGTTGTAGATAAGAAGCAGTTCTTCATTTCAAATGTTTGTCCTTATAACTCTGTACTTCAGTATTCAGTTATCATAAAAGGAGTAATGTTCCCCTGTATAGACCTACAAAATAGGATGCAAGGTTGTTAATCATAGGTAGGTTCATAGGTAGGTACTAGGCTATCAGCCAAAGGGCCTATGTAACCCTAGCCAATAAAGTTCCCTGGCTTTCGCCACCCAAGAAGGTTATTTTTCTGTGCTCCTGTCAAGCAGAGCCACAGAATTGATCCCCGGGGTGAATTTTCTATTTCCCATCCACTCATCAAGATTTCTCTTGAAGAGTGTTAATGAAGAACTCTGCTTAACATAGATAGGTAGCTTGTTCCAGAGTACGGGAAGTCTCTGGGACAGGAATCTATACCTCCAGCATGTTCTGTTTATTGTAGTGACAAGGTTTAGGTCCCTGGAGCATGTAGCTTGGAGGTATTGGGATTTATTTAGGTGTAGCATGTCCAACAGCTCTGGGTTTGACATAACTTTCTATGTTAGGCAGTGATCACCTTGGAGTAGGCGATATGCTACTGAGTAAAGCTGGAGTTTTTTGAGACGGTCAGCGTAGGGCATCTGTTTAAGTCCTACAGTCCTCTTTTTGACGTTCTTTGGGGCCTTTACAGCTGCTGCAGATGCTTTGTGAGGTACATTCCAAAAGGGATGTTGTACTCAATAATGGGTCTAATGAGAGCCGAGTAGAGGGGAGCAATGACCTCTTTTTTCCTGGATGAGAACCCTTTTGTGATGAGGTGTGCCACATAGAAGGATTTCCTGACTACTATGGTGATGTGATTATCAAAGGAGAGACTACTGTCCACCTGAGTCCCACGGTCTCTTATCACACATTTGGCATTAGGTGGAGTGCCACCTATGTGGTAGTTCATGGGTACTGAGTTTTTACCAAAGGGGATGACAATACACTTTTTGGCATTGAGCTTGAGACCATGGCTCTGACACTAGGCATCAGTCTCATGACTCGATTATGGCACCTAATTTGCAGTCATCTGTGAACTTTGTCAACCAGAGGCCCTCTGTGTTAGCCTGTACTTCAGACAAGTAGATACCAAACAGGAGAGGACCCAAGACTGAACGCTGTGGTACTCCACTTATCACAGGTTTGAAGTCAGATTTCAAGTCTGCAACTTTTACAGTGTGGGTTCTGTCAGTGAGCCAGTTGGCAACCCATCTTGTGATTTATGGATTTATACCCAGTTTAGTGAGTTTATCTATGATTCCAAAATGGGGGATGGTGTCAAAAGCCTTGGCAAGGTCAAGATAGGCTGTGTGAACTGCCTTACCCTTGTCTATGGCTTTGGTGACTGTTTCAAAGAAGTCAATCAGGTTCAAGAGGCATGATCTACCTTTCACAAACCCAAAGTGGGTGGGTTCCAGTGTTTGGAGGTTACCAATGTCTTTGTTTGAGTTCCATGATGATACTTTCCATGGCCATGCAAACCTGGCTCATTAGGCTAATAGGGCAATAATTCCTGGGGTCTGTTGTGGCTCCCCCTTTGTGGAGTGGTATAACTGTTGCTGTGCATCATTCAGTGGGTACAAAGCCTGATGTGAGGCTGTGATTGAACATGGTACTTAGGTGGGGGACGGTTCATTCTGGAGTTCATGTAGAATGCAGCCTGGGATGTTGTCCAGTCCCATGGATGCTATGTTCTTGACTTTGAAGAGCACAGTTTTTACCTGCTCAGTTGTGATTGCAGGGGCACTGAATTTTCTGGTATGGATATGGGCCCTATAGGGGGTGGGGGGTAAAGTTGAATTGAACTAGCCAGGGTGTTGGCGATATCAGTTGGTCCTGTAATTTTCGTGCCATTGTGCTGTAACTCAGAGAAGATCTGGGTGTTGCCACTGAGATTCTTGACATAGCTAGAGAATGCTTTGTGGTTGTCCTTAGAGGCAGTGGCAATCTTGTTTTCATAGCTGGCTTTGGAGGATTTTAAGAGGGATCTCAGCTTCTTAATGAGGCTGAGTAGGGAGCTCCTCCACTTATGGGATTTTACTCTGTCTTGCAACAGTTTCTTCCTTCTGTTGTAGAGTTTGTTTATAGCAGGGGACCACCAGATTGGCTTCCTTTTTTTGGAGGATAGTGTCTTGGTTCTGCTAGGGATAGCACGATCCATGCACTCGTGTAAGTGCATATAGAGTGCATTTGTACAAGATTCAGCAGTTGTGACTGTATTGTCCATCTGCATGGGTGTCGTGAAGTTTGTCACTACTGTCCTAAGAAGCATGAAGTTTGCTTTGGAGAAATTTTTTACAGTAGTTTCCTTAATGGGGCATGGGGACGGGATGTAGATATCTATGGTGATTAGCTTATGGTCGGATCTGACCAATGAGGAGTTGACTTCAGGTGTGGAACACCGGTCACTCATGTTGGTAATGACTAGATCTAGGATATTATTGCCCCTGGTAGGGGTGTGGATAAGTTGATCCAGGGTATTGGAGATTATGAATTCTAGAAAGCGTTGAGCAAAGGAGTTGGTACATGAGTAGTTTTCCCAGTTAATGGTGGGGTAGTTGAAATCACCCATTATTAGGGTGTTTGGTTGAACCCTAATATTTTCCAGCATATCAAGAAAAGAGGAGTGGGAATCCTGGGATATGGTGGGGGATCTGTAGCAAGCTACAGTATGGATTGCAGTTCTGCCCAGAGTTAGTTGCACTGATAATTTTGGATGCATTATGTGAGGCAACTGGCCTGGAGGTGTGGCTATCCTTAATAAATATGGACACACCTCCCCTTTTGGTGTTCCGGTTCTGGTTATATGGCCGAAAGATATAGTAAGAGTTATATCCTGGTAATGCAGGAGTGCTCTCTGGATCCTTGAACCAGGTTTCAGTCACTGCACAGATATCAATGTTTTCCATTTTAAGGAGTGCCTCGCGTGAGTGCATTTTGAGGTTTAGACTTCCAGCGTTGAATAGCATTACTCTCAGTTGTTGCTTGCTTGTATCTGTTGCATTGGTGGGTTTGTCATTTGAACCTTGCCTAAAAAAGGCATGATAGGGGTGGCAAGAGCCTTAGCTAGTATCCAGAATCCTAGAGGTGAAAGTTGCAGGCCAGCTCTGCCAAAGCATCATGGCCTGTCAACCATGTCATCCCAGGCAGACAAATACTGGATCCCCTTAGAATGGCACCAGAAGCTTAGCCAATTGTTGAAGTCAATCATTTTGTCCTTGTACTGCAGTATCATTCTGGGCGAAGGCAGGATACTACTCAGGGCTAAGGTCATACCTGCCTGGATTACAAGATCAGATAGCTCCTCCATGTCTCTTTTCATGCAGCCCAAGGAGGTATGTCTCAGGTTGTTCACACAAACATAGACAATGACTGAGTCATATTTGTACTTGTTGTGGAGTGACTGTGTGTGTGGGTTATGTGCCGAATCCTGGCACCTGACAGGCACCTTACAGTAACCTTCTCCTTGTCTATTCTGGTGAGTGGAACAACAGTGTGCCTGACAATACAATCACCTCTAACTAATGTGTTAGGCACATTGTTTTGCCTTATGGGCTGTGGTTGAGTGGCACACTGGGTCTGTTTGTTATGTGTCTTTTGGCTTGTGTTGGGGGGGTGATGGTTGCTTGCGTTTATGCTTTGGAGGTCTCTGTTGCTTGGGCAGATTCTTATTGAGAGCATCTGAGAATGTTTTTGTGTATCTATGTGTGGGTTTTGGTGGTGTAGGTTTAGTGGGACTATGTGATGAGTGTGGTGTGGTGCAAGTGTTTACCTTCTTCTCTTGACTGAGAAGTTCAGTTTTGGGTTGAGAGAGCTTTGCTTCCAGTTTGGCTAGATAAATGCATCTCTCACAGGTTGTAGTGCTGGGTGGTAGGAGGAGAGGGTTGTCAGTGTACTTGAGGTAATTGCTACATTGCCCCAGGATGCCCAGATTCATAAGGTAGAAAGGAGAGAACACCGGGAGCTGTCCCTTGGACATGCCTGGGTAATCACTATTTCACAGGTAGACAGGAGAGAACACCGGGAGCTGTCCCTTGGACATGCCTGGGTGACCACTAATTTCCTCTAGACAAGTGATGGAGGTAAGTACTAGAGCTGTTTTCCTCTAAGCAACTGAGGAAGATAAGTACAAAAACTGTTTACCCCTAGGAGATGAGAAAGGTTGAGTGCTTCAGTAATTTGTAGCTTGTTTAGTGCTTACAACAGATCTGAACCAGTGCTGAGCACGGAAAAGCAGATTCAAGTGCTAAAATAAAGAAACTGGCTAGTTGTAAGGGAAAAACTGAAGAGCAGACTTTATGGGGCCAGGAATAGCTTAATCCTAGCTAAGCGGCACTGCATGATGCACAAAATCGCTCAAACACAGGTTTTTAAGCAGAAAGATGAAAGGGATAGAAATAGCCCAAAACAGCCAATAAAACTACAGTTTCTGAGCTAAAACCACTCCTCAGCAACAGATAGGCTGTTCCAAAGCTCACCACTCTTAATGATAAACAGAGAAGCTTCCCTCTATCTTAGAAAGGTCTTGGCAACACAGGAACTTACAAAGAGCCCAGAATTCAGGAAACTCTGAAAACCAGACTTAACTAGATCTAGAAAAGCAAGAAACAAGAAGAGGGATAGGATTTTTATTATTTTTTTAAAGTTAAAGCAAATATAGCAATAAAAAACACTTTTAACATGGAAAATAAGCGATTGCACTTGAGTGTGTAGTCCTTTACAGTTAAACAGATGAAAACACTTAAAAATGATACTTTAAAGGGCAAACAGAAAAACAGTTCAGATAAGTAGCAAAGTTAATAAAAAAGCAGTCAGAACAATGCGGATAGCAAAAACAGGCAATAAAAAGCAAAACAGTCTCCTTCTCTCTCTCTGCTGCTGCAGGACTCTGCAGGACACCCAGGCTGACTCCTGCTGAAGTAATACAAATGCAAAAACCGTGCAAACATGAGTTTTTAAGCAGAAAGATAATAGGGATAGAAATAGCCCAAAACTGCCAATAAAACTACAGTTTCTGAGCTGAAACCACTCCTCCAGCGACAGATAGTCTGTTCCAAAGCTCACTACTCTCACTGATGAACAGAGAAGCTTCTTTCTATCTTAGAAAGGTC
Source organism: Protopterus annectens (assembly GCF_019279795.1). Taxonomy (NCBI): domain Eukaryota; kingdom Metazoa; phylum Chordata; order Ceratodontiformes; family Protopteridae; genus Protopterus; species Protopterus annectens. Next base: position 1,248,814,625 of record NC_056737.1, read on the forward strand.
TGGGCAACACAGGAACTTACAAACAGCAAACTCTGAAAACCAGACTTTACTAGATCTAGAAAGGTGGGGAACGAGTAGAAGCATACGACTTTTTTTTGTTGTTAAAGTTAAACCGAATACAACAATAAAACCGCAAAATTGTAAAACTTACAGATGCAAATCATTAAAACAATGAGTTTCCCCATTCTCTGTTTTCTCCTCTTCCCCATTGTTGTATGACCCAAATTTGATTTGTATGTTCATAGGTTGGTAGTAGGCTATCAGCCCTAGGGCCTAGACAGGCCTAGCCAAACAATTCCCCGGATATTTCTTCCCACAATATTTACTTCCCTGGACCCCTGTCTAGCCCCCTGCAATGCCCAAGGCAGGAGTTTTTATTTTGTCAGGAAGTAAGGGGGCAGACAATTCATACATTTGATGAGTTGTGTCCATGATGACTTTTGCCATGATCCAGGAGTAGGTGGTCCCACAGATACTGGCAAACTCAACTGGCAAATGGTAATTCCTGTAAAGAAGTGAAAAAATTTAGGGGCAAATAAAGGGTGAATTCCAGGTAAGAGGAGATGGTACTTGAAACAACCTTGAAAAAAAAGTCTTAAGAATTATGATAAAGGTATATATAATTTATTCTAGCACATATACTATACCGATCTCCCAGTTGTTATATTGTGTATACTATATTATTTTGTACTTCATTGTGTTTCTATTATTGCATAATATGTATTTCTAATTTTGTAAGTTTGCTCAGGCTGAGCTTGAAACTAGTCATTTGTGATCAGTGCTCTACTCTGGTTAACTAGTTCAACTAAAACTAAAAATAAATAAGTAATCGCCAAGGTTATAGTAATTAGGAACATTATACACCTGCAGTGGTTAGTGTACACACAATGTTTGAGTACTCAAGAGGAAACCTGAGATAATGCAGAGCTCATAATTTTATTGCGCAGGTCACGGCTAAGGCCCCACGTTCAAAGATCTATACATTTCAGGAGGTATTGTAGGAATAAGGATACAGCAGACTGGCAGGAAGGGTTCACTAAATAGCCACAAAAAATGTGAAAAATATTAGAAGGCAGGAGCTGTGAAGGGAAATTTTAAGAGCATAATAAACTTGCAAGGGGAAGAGAATAGATGGGGATTTTTGATGTACAGTAAATAGTCAGCAAGAAGGTGCAGTACTTCAGAAGAAATGTGTGGAGAGATCTGAGTGTATATAGTTGCCAGGAAGTTAGATTTATATCTGACATGAAGAGCTTCTTCACAAAGAGCATTGCAGGTATTTGGAATGTACTGCTAGAGGAAGTAGTTGAATATAGAAAGAAAAAAATAGAAAAATGGCTTATTGACTCTAGCTCTGTGCAGTAAGCCTAATGCAGCTATATCACTGAACAAATAAAAATAAATAAAATCACAGTTCGTGGGAACTGAAAATAAACTTTCTTGAGCCACTAAAGTGAAAAATAGGGCATTTTTATCTAATAAAGTATTTTCAAGAGCTGTATACTTTTTGTATGGCATGAGCATTAATCTAAAGAAATTGTTTTGCGGGTGGACGTGCTTATTTATCATTTTAGTTGCTCAATAAAGTTTGCTTTAAATTCATCCAAACTAAGATTTTTATTTTTATTCATAATAGTTGAGTAGAGTTCAGTGAAATGTTTTAAAGCAGCCTGGAATAAACTGAAAGGAGAAGAGGAAGAAAGTATGTATAAAACCTAGCCACCCACTCAAACAAGCTAGACTGACAGTGTGTCACCTTCAGTTGAAACTATAAATTCATATGCAAATGTTAAATTAATGTGATTAGCAAGCTTTTTTAGAACTAGAACACTGAATTAGTCTTCTGTGGTCCACCAGGGCTAATGTTTCTTAAATTAGTTAACCTTTATACTTTCTTCTATAATTTTTTTTTAACTTACCACATTTCTTTTTATTGCTTCCTTATTTATCTTTGAGAGAGCACACATTTTTTTTTATTCATTTCTCTCTGCCCCATATTTAAGTACAGCCAAAGAAAGCCATGCTTGCTTATGTTTGTACTATGCTCTATTTATCTATTTTTAGTTTCATAATTGAACCTTTCAAAGATAAAAGCCATAAAATCTGTCTTCTGATCAAAGCAGCACACTTGTCTATGACTGCCAAAATTTCATTAGAACGAACTCTAAATCTTAAACAGTATCCAGAATCAACAAGATAATTCAGTTGTCAGTCTTTGAATTTACGCAGAGCTTATTTCTTTCAGTCCTATCAATACCCATGTAGCTTATTTATAAAAAAAAGTATTTTTCAAACACATAATAGGGGATGATGTTTAGTGAATGAGGCTGGGATTTGGAGACAGTTACAACTGAAATTGGTATAATTCCACCAAAGCAGATGTTTGAAAATACGTGTGTCAAGCCCATTAGTAAATGTGTTTGTTTTGTTTTTGTTTTTGTTTGTTTGTTTGTTCAATTACATTTGATGACCCAGAATGTCTAAATGGCCTTGCCCATTTTTCATTGGAGTCTCTGGAAAAGAAGCTCCAGAAAAAATTGTTAAACAGACTTAAATATAAGTTATCATTCTTAATCAGATAATAACCATGCGCAATTCAATGTACACAAAAGACTAACAATAATAATAGTGTGTAGAGCATAGAGAAAGAGAGACCTGATATATAAAGAGCTCCAACCAAGGTAATATCACATATGATCTAATTAAACATGAGATCGATATAGAAACTCAAAAGGCAATGGTGTAGAGGGATAAATCCCTAACTATGGCCCCATCAAACCTGGTTCAATCAGTGGTTTGGACATCTGAGGCACTGGCAGGGAAGGAAGGGTTAGCCCAGTCAGGGGAAAAGGCATTCATTGGAAATACCAGAGGGAAGTAGCAGATGTATTGATGAATGTATGGGTGGGGATGGGTCATAACCCCTCCCCAGGAAAGAGAAGCAGCTCCTGCCACTGCCCTCTAGGATGCCCTTCGGATCCACATCAGCCTGAGCTGACTCAGAGAAGGCCACGGAATCCACATCAGCCTGAGCTGACTCAGAGAAGTCCACGGAAAGGAGGAGAAGCTAGTGGTGGCCATGGGCACTAGGATGGCTGGCTGGGCAGAATGAAGCTGGTAGGGGAGGGGAAAGCATCTAGAAATACAAAATAATTGTAACCTTCACTTGCATAATGTCAGGAAAGGATGAC
>NC_056737.1:1248820315-1248917815 GCF_019279795.1 Protopterus annectens
GTTTACCCCGGGGATCACTTCAGTGGCACTGCTGGGCAGAGGCACAGGGAACTAATCTAAGGGGGCGGCGAAAGCCAACACATTCTGGCTAGGCTTATAAATGCCTTCGGGCAGATAGCCTAGTACCTACCTATGAACCTATAAGATTAGCTTCACATTTCTTATCTTCAGAATGAATCTGCATTTCTTCTTCTGTAGCAGGTGACGTTTTAGTAAGTTCAGACCTAGGCGTTAATCATATGATTCTAGCTCACTGCATTCCAGTATAGCAGCACCTGTCTGCTTTCAGTGGGAAAATATACATAGGAGTTAATCCAGGGAAGGTCAAAAGCAGAAATTAATATTGTGAAGTAGAGATGTGTAAGATACCAGGGCGGGGGGGGGGGGGTAGTGGTTAAGTGATGTTGTGAAATCTAATTTGAATAATTCTCAACAGAAATTCCTTGGAATAGGGAACATTGGCTGTTATGCAGGTACTGATCTTTGTGAGATCATCTTTCCTTAAGGGTGGTATGTGGCACACCATCTGCTTGGTACTAGAGGTCAACACTTACAACTTAGCATTTGATAATATTTGTTATCAGTGCATAGAAAAGCCAGCTCTGATTGCTGGATACTGGTATTTTAAGCTGCCACTGTGTCTCTATAAATAACTTTCTAGTGTCATTTCCACTGCACTTTGTTTTACATCCCCCCTATCATGGTCATATACTTCAGGCCCAGCATGTTGGTTAGTTTTAGGTAGGGCTTTACAGAACTTCCTCTGTTAAACCTGGTGGATCCCTTTTGACCCACAGTAGTAGTAAACAATTTATTATTTGATATTTGTTTATCAGGATGGTCTGACTGGGTCAAAAAAAAAAGCATTTTCAGTGGAGCCCGGGCATGATGCCACTTGCCTCTGTAACCAAACAGAGAAGTCCATTGTCTACAGGATGAGCTCCACTGGCTTGGGTGAACAACTGAGAATGGTCCTAGAATCAATACCTCTTTATTTGTAAGAGCTTCTGTAGTAGAATATTATGATAAGATAGATAGATAGATAGATAGATAGATAGATAGATAGATAGATAGATAGATAGATAGATAGATAGAGACATATAGATATATATATAGTTGAAAGGTGGATATTTTATTTTATATATATATATATATATATATATATATATATATATATATATGTATGTGTGTGTGTGTGTGTGTGTATATATATATATATATATATATCAAAAAACAGTATTGTTACTTCATGCTGCACTCTCTAGTACACATGCAGTAGTATTTCATAGTGCCTCATTGCTGTTAAATGAGTTCTTTCAGTTTGCTCCTTTGTTGAAAATAAACGTGAGTGCTTGTCCTGGAGCATCCCCAGTACTGTCAAAGTGTGACACTCTTGTCCTTACAGATGATACTCCTGACATCACTGATATTGTAAAAGAACAGTGCTATTATGACCTCCATTGCTGAGTTCCCTGATTACCTTAACAGTAGATCATTCAGATGCAAAATGGTTTCTTTCCTGATATATGCCTGCCTTTAGCTGCTAAGATATGTCTCAGGGTTCAGTTCTGGGCCCTCTCTATACATGCGTTTCCCAACTTTTCCAGGGTCCATGTACTCAGCATGAGTGAAACTCTGTCATTTCTGTGACCAAGAATTTCCCTCACGGTTCTATCCAAAAGAGCCTGTGGTTGCCCTCTATCCATAAATGTGTGTTAACTTTCTGCATTCTTGTTTGATGTTACTATCATTTGAAATGGCACTGAAGAGGCATACAATCTGATCTTTAACAAGACTACATTTTTGTTTGTAGGTAGGACAACTTGTGAAGTATAAACATGAATTAGGAAATGTCTCTTTTCTAAAAATAATGGAACCTAAACCCCCTTACTCTGTATCTTTTTAATTGGTAACATCCAAGTAATTTATTTTGTCCTGAGCGATGTGATGTACACAACTCAAAAATGAAGTGGTCCCTTCTATGAATTTCAGGAAGCCTTGTAACTTGTCCAGTCATCCCATAACATAAAAATGATGTCCAGATATGTAAAATATACCTACCAGCATTTCCTGTATGGGAATGGGAATACACAATGCTTTTCACAGTGTCTCATTCTAAGTTTGACATAAATGGGGCACATGCTTCTTCGACTCTTATTCCACTGATCTTATGATAATATTGACCATCAAAGCATACATAATTGCAATGTAAAACGAAATACATGGCTTCCTTAATTAATTCCCACCAATGGAGCTCAGGAAGTTTCCACTGGGGCTTCCAGTGGGCAGAGCCTGAGCCTTTTGACAGAATCAAATTATGTCCTCACATTTCAAACAAATGTTCATATCTTTGGAACTATAGGGGTTATGAAAGAAGTGTAAATGGCAAACTCTTCAGCACAAACTATTATATAGTGGTTGTATACTTTAGGGTCTAGGTCTTAAACCACATTTTATAAGTCAGAGTAAACACAGCAACTGTTACATTTGTAATAGTTTGTAAACAATTTACAATATCTCAGTAACCACTCGTGACACGCATACTGCCAGCAGCATTTTATTCATTTAGCTGACAGCTTTCATAGACAGACATTCTGTCTGTGTTAATTGTTCATTGAGATATTTAGAAAAATGTGAAAATTGTATCTATAGAAATTAATATCATAAAAGACAGTTAATATCAATTTTCCTGCACTAGACAGAGGTCAAATATTAATGCAGTAGAGTTTGCCATTGTATAAGCTTTAAGATAACTTTTTTAAAGTCTTGTACATAGCATGTTTTTGGAATTGTTGATGCAAATTTGAACAAGCATTATTTGATGCCTAGAAGTGCCAGAAGGAGGTAACTGCAGATACACTTGTGAGACATCACTTGGATGCAATGTGTTAAGTAATGTCCTCTGCAGACAATAAATTCAAGTCATGTCAAGTCTTCTTAAACCAGGCAAGACCCATATCTTGGGGTTTGACAGAATACAAGTCTCCAGTGTCAATGGTAGCAGATGAAAGTCTAGGTTTATATTCTACTTGTTGAGTAAGTTTTACGAAGTGCCAGGTGAATTTTTAAAATGTATTTTCATTGATTTAGTGTATCTTGTAGTTTAAAATCTATCCATTTAGCCTGTGTTTCTGTTCTATTATGGGCTTGATTTGGGGGCTGCAAAAATCGTCCACAGTGGATGGTTTAATAGACATCTGTGTACTTTGGGGGCTCCAAACATAATCTGGGTACTCCTGCCGCAGGATGTTTTATAGTGTCACACCCACTCTGATTCTCAGCACAAGTTCTTCTAACCATAGGTCAGTTTTTTATACACCATGTTGACTTCATTAATAGAAACATTAGTATATGTCAAGGTGCAAGATTTATTGTAAGACCAGAGGGAACTTCCAAAGTGTACAATATTGCTTTTTGTCTGCACTAAGATACTATACAAGATCACAGCCAAGAATAATACCAGTCCAATGAGCTGTCATCTGTTTTTCTATCAGAATTTTTTTTCTTTGCTTGTAAAATGGCTCTACCACAATTTTCTCTCATTTGTAATATTCATATATGCTTCTACATTTGTTTTGGGGTAGGAAAAATAGATGATTTGCATTCAGAAGGTTGAGCTGTATCACATTGTGAGTGAACTTGTAGATAAGCCAGAAAAAGTTGAGTGTGCAATGTTCCTGCATATTGCAAGTGAGGAAGCCATCACAGTAAGGAATACATTTAGTCTCAGAAAAGAGGAAAGAGACAAACTGGCAATTATAACTGAGAAATGTAAAGCATACTGTGAGCCAAAGGAAAATTTAGCTTTTGTCAGGCATTTATTTTTTATCGGCAAGAAGGAAGCCAAAGAAATTTAGGTGAACAGAACCAAGGGCAATAAATCTGGTGAGTTGCATGACCCATTAATCAGATATTGAATTTCATATGGTGTTAGAACACGAAAGTAAAAGTCAGATCGCTAAAATAGATAAAACATTGGATATTTAGGAAATTATTGAAATTATAAGAATGCAGTTGAAAGAAATGCAGACAAGATGGAAGTGTATAAAATTAAAACTGTAAGTGAGAATAGTACAAAATGAGTTATAACAACAAAGAAACCTGATTGCATCCAAAATGACACATGCAAAGAGTCACACAGTTGAACATAAAACATATTTATTAGTTGTTATTGGTATAAAAAGAAACAATGCAAATGTCTCATCAAAAATGTGGGCTGTCTGGAGGAGTGAACCATTTTGCAAGCATATATTAGTTTCAATGTGTTAGCCTACTGGAGTACAAAGACTGAATGGTTGAGCTTCAGTTGCCTGAAGTTCAGCTCGGCAATCACCAGAGTTCCTCCATAGGAAATCACTGTCATTGAGTTGTGCCAAAAGTGATTTAATTTTGGGGGGAAATTACCTCCTTATTCAAGTTGGTGTGACTGTAGAGCTGATATATATATATATATATATATATATATATATATATATATATATATATTTGTAAAACTTTACTATCAAAATCTTGATCACCCATTGTCGAATGGTCATATTGCCGACTGCTTTACACGGAAGCCATAATGCCGATTTCTCAAAATAGGGAAAAAACAAACTTAACTTCAACATTTCCAACTGCTCCACACCACATAACAAATATTACCATGGGTCAAAAAAGGAGCAAGATTTTGCATTTGGGAATATTGATGTTTGACATTATCAACAGTCACAGTTCAGAGTTCAGTCGACGAAGAGTGATCGATATTTTGATGGCAAGTCATATATATATATATATCTATAAATATATATATATATATATATATATATATATATATATATATATATGGGTCTACTTCACTTGACCTAAAACTCATTTGACTAACTTTCATTTGACGGTCACCCAAATGACCTAAATTTCAAATTACTGACAACTCATTTGACTGACTCTCATTTCGCCGACAGCTTATAATGCTGAATTTCAAAACAGTAAATCTTAAACCATAGACATGCACATTTAGAACACCAATAAATAACTTTTTCCAGAATTTAAAAACTACTTACTTGCCCTCTTAACAGAAACTGGACAATGTAGACCGAAACTCAGTGAGGGGCTCCACCTCCACACCCCCCAATGTGGGGGGACTGTGCCCATCAATTATCCAATTATATGTACTAACTCCAGGATCACAGTATAGTGGGGAAAATGGCATGTACCTTTAACTTGCCTAAAAGTACTTTACACGCTGCCACTACTGCTGGGAACACACAAAACATCTGCCCATATTACTTTAGATACTTCCCATAAAATGTAAAGAGACAAACCCACATTTAGAAACACAACAACACTACTTTCTACATGACTATATGTATTCTGACAGTCAGCACTGTAAGTTACAGTAATTCTTTTTATCACAAGCAAGTCACAGGTGAAGGGAAACCCACAACAAGTCTATGTCTTAAAAGTTAATTAAATGAGAGTCGGTGAAATGAGTTGTCAGTAGTTTGAAATTTAGGTCATTTGGGTGTCGGTCAAATGAAAATCAGTCAAATGAGTTTTAGGTCAAGTATATATATATATATATATATATATATATATATATATATATATATATTTATATATATATTTATATAGGTTCATAGGTAGGTACTAGGCTATTGGCCCTAGGGCCTATATAAGCCTAGCCAAACAGTACCCTGGCTTTTGCCACCCAAGAAAATTATTTTGCCATGCCCCTGTCAAGCAGAGCCACAGAAGTGATCCCTGGGGTGAATTTCCTATCTTCCATCCAGTCATCAAGATTTTTCTTGAAGAGTGCTAATGAGGAGCTTTGTTTGATATAGATAGGTAGTCTGTTCCAGAGTATGGGAAGTCTCTGGGATAGGAATCTATCCCTCCAGCATGTTCTGTTTATTGTTATGACAAGGTTTAGGTCCCTAGAGCACGTAGCTCGGAGGGATTGGGATTTCTTTATGTGGAGCACGTTTAGGGGGGTGCTGGAGGCTTGCCCTCCATATCAGGGATGCAGAGAGGCTTGATCCCTGCAAAATCACTTAAAAAGTGTAAATTTTGCTGCAGAATTGATTAATTTCTTACAAGTATAAAACATATAATAGAAGTGTGCTAAAGATCAGTAGTAAAATATTTAACTCTATTAATAACTTTATAATAGCTGATCTGAATGTGAAAGAAAAGAAAAGGAATAACAAAGGAGTAAGCAGGGTAACAGGGCCACCAGTCAGGCATTATAATGAAGCAGGCAGAGTTACAGTCTATATTTAAAAAGGGAATAACAAAGGAGTAAGCAGGGTAACAGGGCCACCAGTCAGGCATTATAATGAAGCAGGCAGAGTTACAGTCTATATTTAAAACACACTGAAGTTGCAAAACAAATCAGCATGTACTTTACTCATCTATTCAGCCACAAATTAAAGCCTGTAGACCAGATACTTATTACATATTTGTAGAAAAATAATAGCTGTAAATTACAGCAAAGCAGCAAAATGCAGTGGTTATTTTGACATGTGAGTATATTTAGAAAATCCTAGTAACGAATCATTTGTACCCTCATGAATGACAGCCGTGACTTCTGTTTCTTACTTCATCCTTCTGGTGTTCCAGGACAGAGGTGGGTAAGAGGAGCAATTGAACCAGTATGAAGATGAAGCCAAAACATTATAAAAAATGTAAATATGAAAAAAAAACCTAGCAAAATTATAAATGTAGACACAATAGAGACTATGGCAACCCATAATGTCCAAATGATTAATATAGTCAAAAGGGCCTATTTGCCATGGAGCTATATAAAAGGATTGATATACATAAAGTATGTGCCCAATGGAGTCTTCCAGCAGAAGAAAGAAAAAACACGGTGATGGCACCCATCTACTTTCTTTCAATCAACATTAGAAAAAGTGACAGAACAGTTTCATTTTTCTAGGTCTTAGTTAAAAGTAAAGAAATATATGAGAACACAGTGGAAATCCTTAATGTTGGGGCAGTAAATGCTGGTAAGTAGATTTCCAGTCCTCTCCTCCCTTTGTTACAGTACTTACTCTAGTAAGATGGGGTGATATCACTTTTATTACACCACTGAGAAAGGAAGACCGTATCTTGAATAAAGAAAGACAGATGAAAATGGAGTAACAGGAGGACCTCTCTCACGTCGGCAAGAAGTGAAAATCAGGGTGTCTCAGCAGTTGTATTGCTAGAAAAATAAAGATTTACTTCCTTTGATTTCCTTGAACTAATTATTTTTCATAGTTTGCATATACAAACATATTCTGCACTGAACTGAATATAGTATTGATTTATGATGCCCTGTATTGTATATATTCTTGCAATGCAGTCATTTAATCTTTTCAAAAATACATAGTCAGCTCTCATTAGATTATGATCACTATCTTTCTGCACTTAGAAATAACTATCAGAAACAAGGAAACTGTTCTGAAGTGATCTTATCTGGGGCACATCTCCTTAAGATAATATTTTGTCTAAAGATGAAAATATTAGCAGGCACTAAACCCAACATCACAAAATGAAGACAGTCAGACCACAGCATTTCTTAATGTTCTTGAACCAAAAGTGTATTGCAGTTCATATCACATGAAATTAGTTCAGACAAGAAGCCAGACTGATCAGATAAAATCTGTTTCTCAGCTGTGTCAGGTGAAAAAGGTAGAAACTGTGGTTTTGTATGCAAAATCTACCATCTCATTGCAGACTCTGCAGCAATGAATCATAATGCTCTCTTACATTTGCCCCACATCACAATGTGGATATGAATTAATATTACCTGTTATACTAATTTTGTTAAACTATTTTATACAATCATTCATCAGTTTTGATTCTGATATATTGGTAAGGCCATGACAGAAAAGAAATACCATGGACTTCATGGTGATTAAGTGTTTTTCTCTCATAACAAGGTGCATTCCATAATTTATGCACATATGTTACAGTATGTCACTGTAGCTATGACTATTTTGAAATAACAGCTTTGTAAGCATATAGTATAACCCTGACAATGTAAGTAAAGTGCAGTTATTACATTAATGTCTCCTTGGCTGTCCTAATCCACAGACAGAAAGTGCATAGGTATATGCATGCCAGTAAGCAAATATGGTAATAAAGTGCTACAACATAACAGCGAGCCAAGGAGGCAACACATGCATACTTGAAGCATATATATGACACACCAAAATAATCTTTTAGAGTTCCACAGCACAAATATGCAGTTTCAATGTGTAGTTATTGAGGGTATGCACTCTGCAGCTATAGTACAACCACAGTTCTACAGTATGCTAAGCACAAAGCAGAGAAGGTAGATGTACAGTAGCCCAGCCTATATCAGTGGACCCCCAGAACACTACCATAATGTGCAATGTACCACTGTATAGACACAGCATTAATGTATGCCACTGTCATAGTATCCCTCTAAGATACTATAGTTCTCTGTGCGTGTGTTGTAAAGCAGGAACACATAGCAAGCAAGTGAAAGGCATGCACACAGGCACACACACACACACACACACACACACACACACACACACACACACACACACACACACACACATGCACACACACATATGCATGCATAAATGCATGCACACAAACACACACACACTAAAACGCATGTACACACTCATATGCATGCACGGACACATACACCTGAACACACACAACTACACACACACACACACACACACACACACACACACACACACACACACACACACACACACACACACAAACATGCATGTACACATGCATACACATAAACAAATGCACACAAAAACAGACACACATGCATGTACACATGCATATGCATGCAAGGACACATACACATGAACACACACACAAACACACACACACACACACACACACACACACATACACACACACACACACACACACACACACACACACACCAAAGTATCCCACCTTAGTCAGTTTTGCAAAACAAAATTGTACATTTCTAGGTAAAAAAATGAAGACATACTTGAAGAATACCAGCCCCCCTCCTTTGCACTGCATCAGCAAAATGCAACAGTGGTACACATGTAAAAGCTCTGCCACATCATGCTGTCAAACATCTCCAAAGAGAATGCTGTGCCTTTATCAATGCACATAGTATAGTATCAGCTTCAGACCAATGATATGAACAGTGGATGTACAGCATGGTAACTCTGTCAGCAAAAAAAAAAACAAAAAAAAACAGTAAAACAAAGAAAATTAGTAATACAAAAATGTATTCCATGAAGTATCAACAAGATTAACAAAAATAAAAAAAATCAATAAAATGCTGTGCTATATACTAGTACTACAGGCAGAATAACAATGTAGTACTAATTCAGGGTCCTATAGACTCCTTAGTTTTGATCTATACCTTGCTTTTCAGGGTATTAGGGGCCCTGCAGCCAAAGGTGTCTTGTAGTTCTACAAATCAAGCACAAAACACGTTGGATAAAAAACTTTATAGAATGCAAAGCTTTTAGGAAGAACCCTTTCTCAATACTGAATACAACCATATAAAAAAGCAAATGCTTATATACAAGTCCAAGAACACATGACCGCAGCCAAGATCATGTGACAATACTTCACATTTAAAATTTCAAAAATAAATGCAATGCAACAATGAATAAAATTTAACACATATATATACATATAAATTCTAAGATAAATATACCATATAATATGATATATTCATGTAGTTATTTCACATTGCGCTGTAATCTAGTAAGGATAGGCTTAATGCTAACAGTATTATTGATGCCTGGATCATGATCAGCTCTCAATCATATAATCCACTGATATTCCTTGGTTTCAAGGTAATTATTAATATCACCACCCCGACTCATAGGTATCACTAAGTCTATGACTCTAAACTTAAAAGCATGTGAGTCACCATGTAGTTGTATGTACTTAAATAAGGCATTATTGGCATACTGTCTTCTTATTTCTGACTTATGCTCAATAATCCTATCTTTGAGCCTACGTGTTGTTTTACCAACATAACAGGATTGACAAACAACACATGTTGCCAAATACATTACATTAGTTGAGTTACAGTTTGCTTTAATATTAAATTTATAAATACGTTTAGTACATGGATGAATGTAAGTAGCAGAGGCTGCGGTGTCAATTAAATCCAAACTACAGAAACAATTATGACACTTATAAGTGCCATAACAAGAAATCTGACATAGGGACTTGTCCAATTCAAGAGTAGGAGAACGGAAGTCCTTATAACATAACATACTTTTGAGATTTCTCATGTTCCTGTAACTAAAAAACGGTTTATTAATCAATATTCTAGAGACATCCGGAGATGCCATTAGAACAGGCCAATATTTATATATTACTCGTTTAACTAAAGCAATCTTACTAGCAAAAGTAGTAACATATCTAATTACATTATTTACATTAGCACTCTGTATTACAACAGTTTGAGTCTCACTTTGTGTTTTATGTGTATTCCTAAAATATGGTAAATACAAACTACACCTATTACATATGACAAAGTCCTTAAGCTGCCCCAGCATAATATTATCATAACCACAGTCAATAAAATCTTGATACATTTCCAATAATTGCATATTAAATATCTCATCATTAGTATTGAGCCTACTGGCCCTAATAAACTGAGACTTGACTACACCCCGAAAAACATGTTGAGCGTGCATACTACTTGCATGTATGTATCTTCCAATATGTGTCTGCTTTTTATAAATAGTAGTATTAAGAGACCCATCATTTAGAAAAACTTTAACATCCAAGAATGTAACTTCACTTTTGAATTTAGTTGATTTAAATTTTAAAAACGTAGTAGTTGAGTTTAAATATGAAATAAATTGCTGCAAACTAATATTAGAACCTTTCCAAATCAAAAAACAATCATCAACAAAACGCTGATAAAACATAATATGTGAATCCAGAAAATTATTCCCATCATGCACATATTGTAATTCCCATTGATACAACACCAAATTGGCATATGTATTGGCCACAGGAGTACCCATGGCCACACCATTAGTTTGTAAATATGGCTGTTGATCAAACATAAAAATATTGTTATTTAATACAAGATCCAAAAGAAAGCAAATATTTTGTACAGAATCAGTTGTTAAAGATTTATCAGTTGTTAAAAATTCTCTAATAGATGCAATGCCATATATATTGGGAATAACAGTAAATAGCGAAACGATGTCCAAAGTTACAAACCAATATTCATCTGTACTATACGTGCTAATGTTAGGGAAATACCAGGCAGACAACTTGGTCAAAAAATCACCAGTGTCCTTAAGCACAAAATTACATTTATCTAAAAAAGGAAATAATTGTTTCTGAAGGTACACTGAAATGGGCTCAGTGACCCATCCATTACCAGAAACAATGGGTCTCATTGGGGGGTTCACCATACACTTATGTATTTTAGGCAGCCCATAAAGCTGTGGTATAACAGGGCAAGGCACAGAAAAAGAATGAAACAAATCCAAATCAAGGTTATTATTAAATTGTAAATCATAAATACAAAGGTTGACATTAGTAATATGCCTTTTAACATCCTGAAAAGTAATTTCTTTAAAAGCTAACGGGTCTGCAAGTAACTTTTTCACTAGTACATTATAGTGAGCCCTATCCATAATGACAACAGCCCCGCCCTTGTCAGCCTGCTTTATAATAATGTTATCATTACATCTTAAACAATCTAAAGCTAAATACTCCTCATGACTTAAGTTATAACTCATACAAGTCCCACGATTGTTGAAACATGCTCTGAATTCAGCCTCACATAAATCATAAAAGGCAACAGTAATGGGTACATTTACAGGAATAAACGTGCTACGTTTTTTACAAGTATTATTAAACTCATTACCATTATTAAATATCAGTTTTAAATTCAAAGTTCTCAAAAACATTTTAAGATCAGTAATAATGTTGACCAAGTCCAAAGACGCAACAGGAATGAAATTTAAACCTCTAGATAAAAGAGATAAATGGGATTCATTCAATATAAATGAAGAGAGGTTTAAAATTCCTCTTACTATTTGCGTACGCTCTTGCCCTGTCTTACAGTGCTCTCGTTCTTTTGCTTCACCGAGCGTGTTACATGTCTCGTAAGAGAAGAATCTCTTGGTTTTTGATGGTCCTGTATGCGTTCCGGCTTGTCTAGCTGAAAACGCTAATCCAGATAATGCAGCTTCACTCAAAGGTGATACTGCTACATTTAATTATAAGCTTTCTTTACTCGAGCGAAAAGTTAGCTCGCTTAAACGCTTTCAATGGCAGAGATTTAGCTTCTGTACCTATCTTAAGATGGGTATTGCACCGCGGGGACTTAGAAATCTAAAAATGCCATTCTACAGTAATGTCTACCCTGAGCTGCTAAAATGTTGGCAGCAGCTCAATCTGAAGCTCAGTTTGGATTATATGGCATTAATGAATGAGTATTTCTGCACTATTGAACAAGAATTGAAAAATGAAATCATTAAGCTAGATGACGAGTTAAAATCTATGTCCTGTTTTAATGATATGCTCTCTACGTATCAATCACTGTTCGACAAATTACAGGAGCTTGATGATAAGTTAGAGGCTGCTAAAAAGCGGAAGCTGTCCAGAGACATCAATGACTTTCGTTTGGGCCATATTTTCTCTTGGCCGAGAAATACCTCAAAAAATACTGCAATTAATGTACCTAGCCTCAATTCATATGATAGTACGTCTATTAGGGCTTTGGATACCTTTGAGGCATCCAATTTTGTTTGAATTCTGGTGCTGGAACCTTGCAATTGGACAGTACCGCTTTAATTCCTACAGAGACTGCAACCACTCCTAATACGCAAGACGTCGTAGTTATGTGTGTAAGCGAGGTCCCAGTCAACACTCCAGTTCTGAATGTAGATGTTCAACCGTTAGTGAAGAAGACGCATCAGTCAACTTTAAATTTTGTGGAAAAGCGTTTTCAGCTAGACAAGCCGGAACGCATACAGGACCATCAGATTCTTCTCTTACGAGACATGTAACACGCTCGGTGAAGTGAAAGAACAAGTGCACTGTAAGACAGGGCAAGAGCGTACGCAAATAGTAAGAGGAATTTTAAACCTCTCTTCATTTATATTGAATGAATCCCATTTATCTCTTTTATCTAGAGGTTTAAATTTCATTCCTGTTGCGTCTTTGGACTTGGTCAACATTATTACTGATCTTAAAATGTTTTTGAGAACTTTGAATTTAAAACTGATATTTAATAATGGTAATGAGTTTAATAATACTTGTAAAAAACGTAGCACGTTTATTCCTGTAAATGTACCCATTACTGTTGCCTTTTATGATTTATGTGAGGCTGAATTCAGAGCATGTTTCAACAATCGTGGGACTTGTATGAGTTATAACTTAAGTCATGAGGAGTATTTAGCTTTAGATTGTTTAAGATGTAATGATAACATTATTATAAAGCAGGCTGACAAGGGCGGGGCTGTTGTCATTATGGATAGGGCTCACTATAATGTACTAGTGAAAAAGTTACTGGCAGACCCGTTAGCTTTTAAAGAAATTACTTTTCAGGATGTTAAAAGGCATATTACTAATGTCAACCTTTGTATTTATGATTTACAATTTAATAATAACCTTGATTTGGATTTGTTTCATTTTTTTTCTGTGCCTTGCCCTGTTATACCACAGCTTTATGGGCTGCCTAAAATACATAAGTGTATGGTCAACCCCCCAATGAGACCCATTGTTTCTGGTAATGGATGGGTCACTGAGCCCATTTCAGTGTACCTTCAGAAACAATTATTTCCTTTTTTAGATAAATGTAATTTTGTGCTTAAGGATACTGGTGATTTTTTGACCAAGTTGTCTGCCTGGTATTTCCCTAACATTAGCACGTATAGTACAGATGAATATTGGTTTGTAACTTTGGACATCGTTTCGCTATTTACTGTTATTCCCAATATATATGGCATTGAATCTATTAGAGAATTTTTAACAACTGATAAATCTTTAACAACTGATTCTGTACAACATATTTGCTTTCTTTTGGATCTTGTATTAAATAACAATATTTTTATGTTTGATCAACAGCCATATTTACAAACTAATGGTGTGGCCATGGGTACTCCTGTGGCCAATACATACGCCAATTTGGTGTTGTATCAATGGGAATTACAATATGTGCATGATGGGAATAATTTTCTGGATTCACATATTATGTTTTATCAACGTTTTGTTGATGATTGTTTTTTGATTTGGAAAGGTTCTAATATTAGTTTGCAGCAATTTATTTCATATTTAAACTCAACTACTATGTTTTTAAAATTAAATCAACTATATCCAAAAGTGAAGTTACATTCTTGGATGTTAAAGTTTTTCTAAAGGATGGGTCTCTTAATACTACTATTTATAAAAAGCAGACACATATTGGAAGATACATACATGCAAGTAGTATGCACGCTCAACATGTTTTTCGGGGTGTAGTCAAGTCTCAGTTTATTAGGGCCAGTAGGCTCAATACTAATGATGAGATATTTAATATGCAATTATTGGAAATGTATCAAGATTTTATTGACTGTGGTTATGATAATATTATGCTGGGGCAGCTTAAGGACTTTGTCATATGTAATAGGTGTAGTTTGTATTTACCATATTTTAGGAATACACATAATACGCGAAGTGAGACTCAAACTGCTGTAATACAGAGTGCTAATGTAAGTAATGTAATTAGATATGTTACTACTTTTGCTAGTAAGATTGCTTTAGTTAAACGAGTAATATATAAATATTGGCCTGTTCTAATGGCATCTCCGGATGTCTCTAGAAAATTGATTAATAAACCGTTTTTTAGTTACAGGAACATGAGAAATGTCAAAAGTATGTTATGTTATAAGGACTTCCGTTCTCCTACTCTTGAAATGGACAAGTCCCTATGTCAGATTTCTTGTTATGGCACTTATAAGTGTCATAATTGTTCCTGTTGTTTGGATTTAATTGACACCGCAGCCTCTGCTACTTACATTCATCCATGTACTAAACGTATTTATAAATTTAATATTAAAGCAAACTGTAACTCAACTAATGTAGTGTATTTGGCAACATGTGTTGCCTGTCAATCCTATTATGTTGGTAAAACAACACGTAGGCTCAAAGATAGGATTATTGAGCATAAGTCAGAAATAAGAAGACAGTATGCCAATAATGCCTTATTTAAGCACATACAACTACATGGTGACTCACATGCTTTTAAGTTTAGAGTCATTGACTTAGTGATACCTTTGAGTCGGGGTGGTGATATTAATAATTACCTTGAAACCAAGGAATATCAGTGGATTATACGATTGAGAGCTGATCATGATCCAGGCATCAATAATACTGTTAGCATTAAGCCTATCCTTACTAGATTACAGCGCAATGTGAAATAACTACATGAATATATCATATTATATGGTATATTTATCTTAGAATTTATATGTATATATATATATATATATATATGTGTGTTAAATTTTATTCATTGTTGTATTGCATTTATTTTTGAAATTTTAAATGTGAAGTATTGTCACATGATCTTGGCTGCGGTCATGTGTTCTTGGGCTTGTATATAAGCATTTGCTTTTTTATATGGTTGTATTTAGTATTGAGAAAGGGTTTTTCCCGAAAGCTTTGCGTTCTATAAAGTTTTTTATCCAACATGTTTTGTGCTTTTTTTGGAGTATTTTCAGCTACCTACGTTGTTTTGCTAGTTCTATAGATCAAACAGTCCAGTGACCACTATGACCAGAAATCTGAAACTGTTTTAACACATAAGCCACAGTGGAGTCATATACTTATTGTGCAATGGTTAACCCTTCTCTGGAACAAGCATTCACTCCAGATCAAGCAAGGTGACACAATATCTTTTTTGGAAAGGGGTTAGATAATTAGATGGCTATTTGCAGGTTCATCTCCAGCATGACTAGCCTATCTCTCCTTGAAAAGGAAGGGTAATTTCTAAAGGTGAGTACTGGTAAGGTGTAAATAGCCACATGACTCAGTTTCCTTATATTTTCAATAACTTCTATGATGCAGGCTAACAACATTCCAGTAATAAATGCAGCCTGACAATGTACTAGTAACATATGCAGAGTGACACTGCATTAGTAATCCATGCAGGCTGATATTGTACTAGTAATATATGCATTCTGACAATGTGTTGTCTAATACAGGTGGCAGTCTAACAATGTGCTAGTAATACACCCAGCCTGACATTGTACTACTAATATATGCAGAGTGACAATGTATTAGTACTACATGCAATCTGTCATTGTACTCGTAATATATGACGAGTGACAATGTATTAGTAATACATGCAGTCTGTCATTGTACTTGTAATATACACAGAGTAACAGTGTATTAGTAATGCACAATGTCTGATAATGTACCATTAAAAAAGTTAAGCAGCAGAATAGAAACAAAACAACAAAATCCATGTGTATCAGATAATGTAAATCAATATGTATGCGATAAGAGTAATGGAATCACTTCTTAATATGACAATAGCAGACTGGCTTATAGCTGAGGTATATGATAAGAGAAGAAATTGTAATGTAAACTAGATAAAGATAATATAGCCAATTGAAAAATAAAACACAAAAGGAAGGAAATTTATACATTTGCAAACAGCGCAATAGTGAAGTAACATATTGCAGAAGAACAGGATGAAAACACACACAAAGGCAGAAATAATAGCTGGGATTTAGTAAAAGGATTAGTGTTCACATTATTTACCATCACAGTTTGGACAGTTAGTGCAGGGGCATGAAAATGTGGTCATAGACAGGTACAACCACAGCGCGGCTCATTACTATGACTCCATATCAAATTATAAACCTTGTGATGTTAACAGTATCCTTCCTAAAGGCTCATGTGTCACTCTGAAAAAAGGCTCTCCAGTACATAAACATGGATGCGCATATACACACACACACACACACACACACACACACACACACACACACACACACACACACACACACACACACACACATAGACACACACACAAAAACATACGCACACACGCACATGTATCCACATCCACAAAAAAGCCTCTCACACTCAGTTAACATTAGCCACTCCCCCACACTGCCACATTAGCATGCATCTTTATTCAAAAAGACCAAAAACCTTAGCGTAATGCAGAAACCTACCAAGCTAAAGACTTCTGTATTACATTGAGCATTACTGAATCGTTAGGACAGTAAACCAGATAAGGGTAATGCAATCTCTTTTTAGGTACACTATAACAAAGCAATTTGTATAATGATAATGAAACCACATCAAAATTGCACAATGTAGTACTGGAGGATAAGTTCAGAACTGTAAAACAAATGAGAATAGAACTAGTTAGACCAACTAATACACTGAGTAATATAGCCAGATATAAATAATACAAATTCTGCAAAAGATACCAATTAAAAGGCATCACAAATAATAGTATTAAAAACAGCTAAATAAGTAATGAAAACAGTTGTATAAGTAAACGTCAAAATAAGTATTGGAGATGGTTATATAATTAAACAGCTAAGTAAGTAATGGAGCCAGTTATATAAGTAAACAGATAAATAAGTAAAGGAGCCAGTTATATAAGTAAACAGATAGATAAGTAATGGAGCCAGTTATATAAGTAAACAGATAGATAAGTAATGGAGCCAGTTATATAAGTAAACAGTTAAATAAGTAATAGAGCCAGTTGTATAAGTAAACAGTTAAATAAGTAATAGAGCCAGTTGTATAAGTAAACAGTTAAATAAGTAATGGAGCCAGTTGTATAAGTAAACAGTTAAATAAGTAATGGAGCCAGTTATATAAGTAAACAGATAAATAAGTAATGGATCCAGTTATATAAGTAAACAGATAAATAAGTAATGGAGCCAGTTATATAAGTAAACAGATAGATAAGTAATGGAGCCAGTTATATAAGTAAACAGATAGATAAGTAATGGAGCCAGTTATATAAGTAAACAGTTAAATAAGTAATAGAGCCAGTTGTATAAGTAAACAGTTAAATAAGTAATAGAGCCAGTTGTATAAGTAAACAGTTAAATAAGTAATGGAGCCAGTTGTATAAGTAAACAGTTAAATAAGTAATGGAGCCAGTTATATAAGTAAACAGATAAATAAGTAATGGATCCAGTTATATAAGTAAACAGATAAATAAGTAATGTAGCCAGTTATATAAGTAAACAGATAAATAAGTAATAGAGCCAGTTGTATAAGTAAACAGTTAAATAAGTTATGGAGCCAGTTGTATAAGTAAACAGTTAAATAAGTAATGGAGCCAGTTGTATAAGTAAACAGTTAAATAAGTAATGTAGACAGCTATATAATTAAACAGCTAAGTAAGTACTGGAGCCAGTTATATAAGTAAAAAGTTAAATAAGTAATAGAGCCAGCTGTATATAAGTAAATAGTTAAATAAGTAATGGAGACAGTTATATAAATAAACAGCTAAGCAAATATTGGGGCCAATTATATAAGTAAACAGATAAATAAGTAATGGAGCCAGTTATATAAGTAAACAGTTAAATACGTAATGTAGACAGCTATATAATTAAACAGCTAAGTAAGTACTGGAGCCAGTTATATAAGTAAATATTTAAATAAGTAATAGAGCCAGCTGTATATAAGTAAGCAGTTACATAGGTAATGGAGACAGTTATATAAATAAACAGCTAAGTAAATATTGGGGCCAGTTATATAAGTAAACAGTTAAATAAGTAATAGAGCCAGTTGTATAAGTAAACAGTTAAATAAGTAATGGAGCCAGTTGTATAAGTAAACAGTTAAATAAGTAATGGAGCTAGTTATATAGGTAAATAGTTAAATAGTGGAGCCAGTTATATCGGTACATATAGGTAAACAAAATCAGAAACTAGCTCGCAGTCACCCCAGGCAGTCAAACAGCATAAAAAGCAATCACGTCTCTTCAGACCCTGGTTCCTGGGATATCAAATCCAAATGAAGTATAAATTCACTCTCGATTTGAAACACAAAGTAGCAGTTTTATTCAGGTACACAATTGGCAAGCGCTTTCGCTATCAAGCTCCATCAAACCTATAACAGTCAAATCTAAAATGAGGCTTATATAAAAAATTCAAAAAATGTCAATCAACACAATTAATCAATTAGTGAAATAGCCCCTTAAAGACATCAGCTTCATAAGACATTTCATGAATCAACAAAAATTGAACAGATGCATTTTAAAATTCAACCATATCTAAACATATATATATATATATATATATATATATATATATATATATATATATATATATACATAAAAACAATTATATATGCATATATATATATATATATATATATATATATATATATATATATATATATATGAAAGCACATATATCGCTTACTTAAAAACAAATACATTTATACTACATAAAAATATCATCATAAAAGGTTACGAGTCCTATTCATCAAAAATCACACTATATCTATTTTCTGTGTCTCCTATTTTTAAGGGCAGGTCTAAGGGGAACCCTATCATTGAGACCTGGGGGGATGTGTACTTGTGTTTTTATAATCGCATTAAGAAAAAAGGTGGAGGGGTTGCTATTCTCTACAAGGCAGGATTACAAATCAGTAAAATAAACCACAAACCACATTTTGATGATAATACAGAAATAATTATTTCAAAACTACAACTAAACAACCAGAAATCAGTTAACATCATCTGTACGTATTTCCCACCAGGTAACAATCAAGATAAACTAGAAGACCTATTAAGTTGCCTTTCTCTAAATTATCCACAAGAAACAATATTACTAGGAGACGTTAACACCGACTGGAATTTATGTAACAATAACAACCCATCCTCTCTGATCAATTTGAATGGTTTCTCACAACTCATTAATTCCACAACTAGAATAAATAAATCCAATAACAAAGAAAGCATTCTGGACTGGATATTATCAAATGGTCCTAAACAAAACTATACAACAGGAACCCTACCAGATGACCTTAGTGATCACTCTCTAATATATATAATAAGACATAAAACAAATGTTAACATTTCTCCCCCTGTTAGAACTATACGCAGTAAAAAACACTTTGATCAGAAAATGTTCCTAACCGAACTTAAACATTGCAAATGGGAACCCCTTAAGTCCCTTCCAATAAATGAAGCAGTATCCTACTTCAATAAGAATTTCCTAACAATCCTAGATCGTCATGCCCCAATTAGGTACCATAAGAATGAAAAACAAAACAGCAGTATGGCTCACAAATGAGACTAAAAAGCTAATCCTTTCCAGGAACAAATCCTGGACCAAATGGCGTACTACTAAACTCATAACTGATCAGCAAAATTTTAGACAACAACGAAATATGACTAAAAAAGCAGTCATACAGGACAAAAAGAACTTTTATATCCAACTTCAACAATCTTCCCTCCAAAAACCACAGAAGTTCTGGACCTCTATTAACAGACTAATATCCCCAGGTAAAGTAGCAACACCAACTCCACTTGACAGTAACCCTGATGACCCTACAAAAACAGCAAATGCATTTAATACCTTCTTTACCACAGCTGTACAAAACTTAGCAAATCAACAATATCCTGACACTGCCAACCTGCCCGCTACAAGCCCCACCCCCCCTCCTTTCCACCTAGAACCAATACCCACCTCCTTCATCTCCTCCTTACTTCAAAAACTCAAACCTTCCACCCCCTCAGCTGACAAATTACCAGGGGAATACCTACAACTAGGAGCCTCAGCCATTGCCTACCCAATCTCTATACTGATTAACAGAACTATTAAGGAATGCACTATCCCATCAATCTGGAAAATCTCACATATTATTCCCCTTCACAAAGGTGGCGACTCTACTGAATACTCAAACTACCGTCCCATAGCTCTTCTGTCTCCTCTTGCTAAAATAATGGAGAAATGTATCCACAAACAATTAATTACCCACCTACTCCACCACAAGCTCTTAGCATACTGTCAACACGGCTTTCGTCCATACCACAGTACTACCACAGCCCTACTTTCTTTTACCAACTGTATCAACACAAATCGAAACAATAATTTCCTGTCATCAGCACTCTTTGTAGATCTTTCTAAAGCCTTTGATTTGGTCAACCATAAACTTCTACTCCACCTTCTAAAGTCCCTATCACTTGATAAATCCGCCTTGAACTGGTTCACATCCTACCTGGATAACCGTAAACAAGCAGTTCTCTGGCAAAATCATCTTTCTGAACTTCTACCTACTTCCCTAGGTGTCCCACAGGGCTCTATCTTAGGCCCACTTTTATTCTCCATTTTCATCAATGACCTTCATCTCTCTATCCCCTTCTCTACCTGCATTCAATACGCCGACGACTCCACAATTATTTGCTCAGCAAAATCACAAACTGACCTACAGTCTCTCACACAAAAATCCTTCACCACAATAGAAAAATGGTTCTCTAACCATTGTCTTCTCCTCAACCCTAAAAAAACCAAATTATTGCTGTTTACACAATCACAGACATCTCCCCCTCTTCATTTTACACTTCAATCCAACAATGGTACCATAATTTCTCCTGATACCACCACCAAACTCCTAGGAATCACAATAGATAATCAACTTAAATTTAACACTCACATTAACACTATAATAAAATCTACCAACAAAAAACTCGGATCTCTATATAGAATTAAACAATTTCTATCACCACTAGCCAGATCTACAATAGCAAGAACTCACTTACTCTCTACCCTTTTATATGCCTCCCCCATCTATACTAACCTGTCCCAATATAATCATAACAAACTAGCTAAATCTTATAATAACATTGCCAGATTCGCCACTAACTCACCATATAGGACTCATCACTGTCAAAACCTAAAACAACTAGGCTGGCTTGAATTACCTCACCTCCTACAATTTAACCAACTTATTATTGCCCATAAAGTCCTTTATCAACCTCACAATACCCCAACTCTCTCTGCCCTCATAATGCCATACCATAACCTGAAAAAGTTACGCTCAACTAATAAAATGCTGATGCAAACTTCTTTATCTAATAATTCTGCAAGCGACTCTCTTTTTTCTAACTTTGTTGGTAAAATATGGAACCTCCTACCAATTGACCTAACAGCTCTTACATCTCTTCCATTATTCAAAAATAACCTTAAACACTTCCTCTCCAAACACTGGTTATGCTCTTGCAATAACCCTGACTAATCTGTTTTCTTTTTTTCATTTCCTTGTCATCTGCTCTACCATGCCTCACTACAATTTTTCTCTGTTAAAATTTATCCTTATATCATAATTACTCTCTGACCTTTCTACTCTGTCCACCTCTACCTATCCCATCTAACCACCAATCCTGTTTTCCTAATCCTATCTTATCCTGTAGATGTCCTTAGTAACCTTATATCCCCATCTTTTCTTTGATTTGCTTACTTATTGTTTTTATTTGTGGGAAAATAGTCTAATTTTTTTTACTATGTACAAATCTTGTTCTTGAATCATTTTGTTTATACTTTATTGTATTTGTTTGTTTTTAAATTACTTCTAACATTAAATGTTTTGTTTCACTTGGAGCTTTTCTCCTCGGGCCTCCACTGAAAATGGACATGTATCCAGTTGGACTAGCCCGGTTAACAAATGTAAAATAAAATAAATAAATATAATCCATTTTGTCTCTGCATTTTCAGTATAATTCCTAACATCACCTCCTCTCATACTAGGTGTATTCACATGCAGCACTGAAAATAGAAATGTGCGTACTATCATTCTGTAAGACATGTTTAGATAATGCACTAACTTCAGATCTAACACGAATTTGATATAAGTGTTCTCTTATTCTTTCTTTCAACATCCTATCAGTTTTGCCGATATAAAATGATCGGCAGGATACACAGGTAGCAATATATACTACATGTCTAGTACTGCAGTTAGCGTTAATTTTGATAGGAAACACTTGTCCAGTGTTAGGATGTATAAAGACATTAATATCATTAATATAAATACAATAATTGCACTTGTAACAAGGTTGTGTACCTTCAAGACTTAAATTATTTCCATCTTGTTTATTGTTCGTAAAACACAATAACCTATGCAGGTTCTTTCTATTCTTATAAACAAAACATGGTTGTTTACCTGCATATCTCTTGACCTCGGGATCCAAAGTCAATAGATCCCAATGCTTAATAATGACATCTTTGATACTATGCACATCCTGTGTATAAAACAAAGTTAACCTCTGATGGTTCTTATTGCTATCATTGTTAACCGGGCTCCCTTCAGAATTCATTCTATAAACTTGCAGCCCTGTCTCCAAAAATATAGGGAACGCCCTTCCTTCCCTATGGTCCCTAACTTGAGTAAACGCTCTCTCAATTTCTACAGGTCTGTAATTCCTCTCACTGAACCTAACAGCTAAATCACCCAGTTCTTTCTCAAATTCTTCTGGACGTGGGTTCAGTCTAGAAGCCCTAATCCCCTGCTCTATAAGGATATTAGAAAAAATATAACCTGGGTGCATACTGTCTCTATGTAAAAACGTATTCTTGTAACAAGACTTTCTATGCACCCCTGTATTAAAATCACCATTCGGTAACCACCATATATTCACATCTAAAAAAGAGATGTTCTGATTCGAATAGTTCATAGAAAATTTTAAATAAGGAGTAAGCATATTGACTTGTTCCTCAAACACTAGTAAATCACTCAAACAGCCATCCCACAGAAAAAATAAATCATCCACGAAGCTTCTATGAAACAAGACATGTCTCCAAAATAAATCAAGACAACATAAGCTTTCTTCTTCCCATAAGGCCATAACCAGATTGGCGTAGCTATTGGCACATGAAGTGCCCATAGCTACGCCATCCTTTTGAGCAATAAAGTCATTATTAAACAAAAAAATGTTACTTTCCAGAATGATTTCCAGCAGGGTGCAAAGAAAATCCACCCTAGTGGGTACTAAGTTCGAATGTACACTCAAATATTTATGAATGCTCTCAATGCCTTTACCATTCGGAATATTAGTAAACAATGAATTCACATCCATCATGACCAATAGCAAACTTGAGTCACGATCATAGTTCCCAACTACTTCATAGAAATCTAACAAAAATTCCTTTGAATCTCTGAGTATAAACTTATTAACATTGAGATATGGTCTTAAGACTTTTTCTATGTACACAGATAAATGCTCAGTCACCCATCCTCGACCAGAAACAATTGGTCTCATTGGGGGTTTAAAGGAATCTTTATGAACCTTGGGCAATTCATGAATAATAGGAATAGTGGGATTCTCTACAAAAAAATAACTAAATAACTGATAATCAATTATGTGCAACTTATACATGTCCTCAAGGTCATTATAAACTCTAGATATAACTTGCTGGACATCCAAAATTGTAATAAATTTGTAATACCGTGTATCTTTTAACATCTCAATCATGCTATTATTATAGGCCAACCTATCAACAACGACTATAAGTCCACTCTTGTCAGCTGGCCTAATTGATATGTTGCCAACATTCATTAAATCTTGTAAGGCTTTATCCTGTCTTATACTTAGATTTTTCTTGGATAAATTTATATTCTTATTGTCTAACAAATATATATCTTTCTCTACCATCTTATAAAAAATTTCTAATGAGGGCTCTAAATTAGGTATTATTAAACTCAGATTCCTAAACTGCCTATCCATACTCTCAACCACACTTCCAGAAAACATTATTTTCAATTGTAAGTTTCTCACAAACAACTTAATATCTAAAATTGTGTCGGTAATGCAACTTCGTCTTGAAGGGATGAAGGACAGGCCTTTATTTAAGACCTCAATTTCATATTTACTGAGTGGTCTATGAGATAAATTAATAACTATGTCAGTCTCTCCCACATTTTTTTCAGGGTTGGTTCTCTCATATCGCTGCTCTGAGCTTTCCTCTTCTGCCTCCCTCTGCTCATGGATCGACCCCAGCCCTTCCTGTAATTCTCTGCTATAGGGAAAGGGATAAAAACCTCCCCCTCCCTGTTCACATTACTCTGTACATTACGTACTTTGCTACGAACCACCTGTGTTTGTTCAGGTCTATCTACTGGGTCCACGTTCTTACGTGTAACAATAGAACCATTTAAATCATTAACTGATTCTTCCTGTCTAGCGTTAGTTATTCTCTCAGAATTCATAACAAACAAGCTATCATTATTCACATCTGTGATACAAACATTGCTTTCATTTGTGTTAATCGCAGACGATGAGTTAACAACAGCAGTATCATTCCTGTTATTATTCCTATCATTATTGTTGTGCTCTGATGGTCTATTAAATCTATTACGAGCACCTGTTCGTTCACTAAAATTATTCCTAGGCCAAGTGAAGACTTGGCCACTTGAAAAGTCATTATTATCCCTAATCAATTTATGCTTTTTTTGCTCTAATAACCTTTTTTCAAACAAACCAACATTATCCATTAAATAATCCAAGCATGGATCAACAACGTTTCTAGTAAAGTCATTATACAAGTCAATCTGTTTTTCCTGATAGAGTCTTGAAGTGAGCATTCCTCAGGCATAAAAAACTCATTCATAAGTTTCATGTAACTAATGCTGACCTCTATATTTAGTTGTTGCCACCGACTTAAAAGTTCAGGATATCTATTCCCAGTAGTCGGCATTTTGAGTACCCTTAATCCTCGTGGTATAAGTCTTTTGTTGATACATACTTCGAAGTATAAATGCTGCATTTGTAGGCGTTTAAGTTTCAACAACTCAAACTCGAGCGCACTCAATGCCGAGTCCAGTCTTTCAGAGTCATCATCATTCAGTACTGCGCTTCCATCACTTACAGCAAACTCACAGCCAATCAGCGGGTTGATATTAATGTCAAGACTACGTTGAAGTCGTTCAAGCGGTGGTTTCCTTAAAGTAGAATTCTCTGGTTTATAGGGAAGTTCCAAATTATATGTAATGAGTGAAATAAGTAATAGAGCTAATTTATATAAGTAAAGAGTTAAGTGGTGGATCCACTCATATAAGTAAACAGTTAAATAAGTAATAGAGCCAGTTATATAGGTAAATAGTTAAATAAGTTAAATAAGTAAAGGAACCAGTTATATAAGTAATAGAGCCAGTTGTATAAGTAAGCAGCCAAATAAGTAATAAAACCAGTTATATGTGTAATGAGTGAAATAAGTAATAGAGCTAATTTATATAAGAGTTATGTGGTAGATCTACTCATATAAGTAAACAGCTAAATAAGTAATAGAGCCAGTTATATAGGTAAATAGTTAAATAAGTAATGGAGTCAGTTATATAAGTAAATAGTTAAATAATGGAGCCAGTTATATAAGTAAACAGTTAAATAAGTAAGAGAGCTAGTTATATAAGCCCTTATAGCTAGTTCTATAAGTCCCTCCTCTATATCATGGTTCATTATCTGCTCGTCAACAAGCAGTCCTATGGCAGGACCAATTGCCTCCCCTGTTACCAGTAACCATAGGAGTCCCTCAAGGATCCATCCTTGGCTCATTGCTGTTCTCTCTATTTACAAATCAGATATCTTCATCCTCTCCCACTGCCTCAATAGTACAATATGCAGATGACACTACCCTCATATGTGCTGCCCCTACCCTTAGTGAACTGCAAACATTTACCCAAAATAACTTCACCCTAGCCAAAACTTGGTTCACTAACATCAAACTTCTTCTTAATCCCCCAAAAAAACAAATAATTATTTTCAGTCCTAGCAGAGCTCCTTCCCTAAATAATAATTTCACCATTAGCTCCAAAGAAAACATTCAAATCAGTCCAACCACACACACTAAACTGCTAGGAGTAGAAATAGACAATAACCTGAGGTTCGACATCCACATAGCACAAACCATTAAGAAAGTTAATAAAAAAACTTGGTCTCCTCTACAGGAACAAACAGTTTATGACAAAACGCACCAAAGTAACCATCACAAGGGCTCATCTTCTATCCACCCTCCTCTATGCCTCTCCCATCTTGACCAAACTCTGCCAAACTGATCTAAATAAAATGGAATCTTGCTATGACAAGTTTGCTACTGAAGCCTCATAAGTCCCACTACTGTCTATCCCATAAGCAACTCAACTGGCTTGACTCAATCAACTGTCTATAGTGCACAAACTCTACTACCTTCCTGAGATAACTCCAGCACTTCAGCATCTAATTCAGCCCCACATGCCCTCTAGACCCTTAAGATCTAGTAACCAGAACCTCGTAACTGTTATCAAACATAAAAACAAAGCTGTAAGTCCCTCTTTGCCAACACCATTGCCAAACCTGGAACACACTACCAAGCCAAATAACTTCTACCACCTCTTTTAGTCAATTCAAAAAACTCCTGAAAACCCACTATCTAAGTAACTGGCTATGCTCATGCCACTCACCAGGCTAATCCATACCAAGAGAATTTGTCAAGGTACAGGTATGTATAAACAGTTTCTTCCCTGAAAGCTTCCAAAACGTATACATTTACCTTACAAAACTTATAACTGCAAAAGAAAAAAAATTACCTCTGATTGTCTACTGTAAGAAATGATAATCACTAGCATGATGTCCTGTTGTGTGTATATATGTCATATGTATGTATGTATGTATGTATGTTCTACTTCTTTTTACTCTCATGTAATGTATTGTAATGTGGAGCTTTTCTCCCCGGGCCTCCGCTAAAAATGGACCTGTTTCTAATCAGACTTTCCTGATAAACAAATGTAAAATAAAAATAAAAATAAAAATAAAATAAAAGAAATGAAGTAAACATTTAAATAAGTGGTGGCACCTCACCTTGCTGTTGCAAAAGCAAAGGAGTAGAGGACAACATTTTTTTAGTTTTAGATTCCTATGAACTTCAGGTGTTTCAGCTATTTGGTGGATCTGAATGCCCATGACTTGCTGCATTGTTTTAATGGACAATTTCAAGCCAATAAAGGCAAACACCACTAGCTGTGGATATGCATATTTCAGCTTTGTTATGGCCTCATCAGCAAAGCACAAGCAGAGTTCTTGACTAGGCATTACAAACACAGGACTGTTATACCCAGCTGATGTCCATTATCATTAGGGTCACTGAAAAAATATCCCAGACATATATCCCATGTGCCTCTGATTCAAGAGGTTTGGGTGGTCACTCAGTGGAAGTTCTAGCTTTGCTAGAGTTTTCATTTTGTTTTTACTGATTGTTTTTTCAGTGACCCTCTCACTCATTGTTTTAGTTTGCTGTTTGGGATATTTTTGCAGTGACCCTAATGATAATGGACATCAGCTGGGTATAACAGCCCTGTGCTTCTAATGCTTGGTCAAGCACTCTTCTTGTGCTATGCTGATGAGGTCATAACAAGGCTGAAATATTTATATCCACAGCTAGTGGGGCTTGGCTTTATTGGCTTGAAATTGTCCATTAAAATGATAAAACAAGTCATGGGCATTCAGAATCACCAAATAGCTGAAACACCTGATGTTCATAAGGGTAATTTGCATATGTCCCATGTGCCTCTGATTCAAGAGGTTTGGGAGGTCACGCAGTGAAGTTCTAGCTTTGCTGGAGTTTTCATTTTGTTTTTACTGATTGTTTTTTCAGTGACCTTCTCACTCATTGTTTTAGTTTTAGATTCTTAGAATATAGGAATAAAGAAAGTTTAGTTTTGTGATGAAAACAACTAATAAAGGGCAAATTTACTTGTGTACCTTTCATGTTTGATTATGATAAAAATGTGCACAATTTTTCAAATTGATTTACAGAAATGCAAACTAGCCTTGAAAAGCTAAAGTAATGATTTCTTAACTTGATCATGAGAGTGGGGCAAGTCATTTTCTCCAAATACAACCTCTGTACATTGTAATCATGACTCCATTGTTGACTGTCTTTACCTCAGATGGCTAATCATGGAAAAATAATACAACTAGCCACAATTGCATATTTTGTGTCTCACACAGACACACAGCAGATACAGCAAAGTACAACACCTTAATTTATACAAATACATACAAGCCCTGCAAATCAAAATTGACTGTTTAAAATAAGCATATGGCAAGAGCAAAAACTATGTTCATTCATAGATGGCTTCCTAGCCCCACCAAGCAGTTACTGCAACTTTAAAAAAATTATACCATAAATATGTGATTGTAATAAAAGTAATGACCACAAACATGTAACAGCCACAGTAAAGGATTTCAACTTATATCCCACAGATGTACAAAAGTCCTTTAATCCTATACTGTATAGAATGAGCAGATGACAAGAAAGTAACTTACATTCTTTCATAGACATGACATCTCTCTACAACTGGACAGCAGTTATGGCCATTTTTCTAATGAAGTATACATCAGACATCTGATTGTTTCAAAATAATAGTCACAGTAATATATTTCAAGGTTGTTTGACACAGATGCACAGTAACTAATGTAGCCACTGCAAAACTGACAAACAAATGCACACTAGTCATCCAAACTCAAATTAAGAACTGTTCAAAATGAATACAAGACAAAAGCTAGCATGCTTTCAGATATGGAGAGCCCATCATCCACACACAGCAGTTATAACCATTTTGAAAGGGCACATAATAAAATGCATTTCAACTATTTTCAT
Organism: Protopterus annectens; assembly: GCF_019279795.1. Classification (NCBI taxonomy): domain Eukaryota; kingdom Metazoa; phylum Chordata; order Ceratodontiformes; family Protopteridae; genus Protopterus; species Protopterus annectens. Next base: position 1,248,849,907 of record NC_056737.1, read on the forward strand.
ATAAACAATAGTCACAGAAAAGAATTCAACATGATTCACAAAAAATAAAGCAGTCATCAAAACAAGGAAAATCACCAAACAATAACAGAAAGTCGTTTTCATCTACAAAACAAACCCCCATACCCAGAAAGTATAGCTACATTGTTGTTGGTACACATCTCTGATACCTGACTAAAATACAATAAATGATGTCTTTCCAACAGCTTTAGAAAAGCATACAGCCATAGATTTTAACCTCTTAATACAAGAATCAGTGCCAAAACAAAAACCTAATAGGAGACAAAGGCTGAAAATCAGGGACAAATATTAAATACTGCTCTTACATACTTAGAAAGCTGCTAAAATAACAAGTTTGTCAATTGTCTGCCATTTCTCATTAACTGTAATACCCAACAGTTTACCAAAACACAAATTTTACAAAGAACACACTAAAGATATAAGATCAAGTCAGGGACATTCTGCAAAATCAAGTACACTTGAACATTATATGCAATGCCACTCACCAATCAGCTCCACCCCCTGAACAAAGTACTCTACAGGCCCTCAATGTATTAGTAGAAGACTCAAGGACAAAAGCCCTAAGTCAGGTGCAGATTTAAATAGTGTTGTTATAAACTTAGAAAGTTGCTAGAATAGCAGGTCTTATTTAGCATTTAATTTATTTTATGAAGGATATGAAATCAAACATTTTAAGTACTTGCCATTATGCATTGACTGTAATCCTCAATAGTTTGCTTAAAAATATCAGATTTTCTTAGGAATAGACCAAAAATGAGCTACACTCCATAGCATTGTGCAAAATAAGGGGCAGTTGGGATGTATGCACATAGTCACCACACCCCCAGCAAAGTATTCTCACAGTATTTAGTCTTTTAGCTCTAAGACTTAGGGATATTGCCAAAAGATAATGAGGGACAAAGGCCCAAGATCAGGACAAATATTAAATTTTGCTTATTTATACATAGAACTCTGCTAGAATAGCAGGCATTATATTAGCATGAATTTTCTGAAAGATAAGAAGTATGACATCTGGCATTAGTTAGTACATGTTTTACAAGGAGCAGATAAGAAAATATGGGGCAAACTCAAATGTATTCTGCAAAATCAGAGAGGGTAGTTGAAAGGCCTGTTGGCAACAAGTTGCCAAAACACAATTTTTATCATAAAGTGACCAAATGCATTTATTTTATTTTTTTATTTTTATTTTTTTATTTATCCTTTGTTGACTGGGTTAGTTTCACTCGGCTAGCTAACTTATTTCAAGGGAGACCAAAAATGGCATTTATACTACTGTGGGAAGTTTTGTTAGGGCATCTGAGAATTTTCTCTACTTGTAATTGTTGTGAGTGGGACCTATTTTGCAGGAACACTTGTTTCTATTCCAGGTGTAGAGGTGACCAGAAAAAACGGGGAGGTAGATGATTTGAGAAAGAGATAATGGAATGGTGAAAGAAATGAGGGAGAAAGCAAATATTGACACAGGAGAATGTGTGTAGGATTCTGAAGGGATGTTTCAAAGAAATCTGTTTGATGGAGATAGTTTACAAATGATGGATGTATAATTACAACCAATCAGGAGGGTTGCAGGATGATTTGCTTAAAGAAATGGTAATGCAGATTGAGACAGAAATGAAGGAGACATGTCCTGGAGGGACATTATGAAGAAAATATAAAAGGAGGATTCAGAGACAATCCTGAAGAATAATGGGGAGATGGAAAAGAAAACAAAAGAAAGCAAAAGGTGAGTAGCTGAAAAGAAGGCAGAAGAAAATAAAAAATGGAAGTATGTGGTAAGAATTCAAAATAAAGAAGACAGAGAAATGGACAGGTATGAAGTATGGGACAATTTAATAGCTCATTTGGGTGTAAAAGCATATAAGGTAAGAGCATTTACATTTATTAACAAAGAGACATTTTGTGACATTATATTTGAGACTATTTTTTAATGGATTTTTTTTTTGGAGAATATGAAAAAAGAGTAACCCATGGAATCTTTATGCTATTAAATCATTTAACATGTAAACAAAAACAAAAAAGACAATGCAGGTATAATTTTGAAAAGAGGTGGAAAGAGAGACTTTGAAAGCATACTTGAAAATGTTTGTAAATAAGCACTATACATTGGAAAAGTTTATGATAAAGGGGCTTACGGACTGATGGATGGAGATATAATATTGTTTTAAAAATAGAGAAAAAATATACATATATCAAGTATAATAAATGTGGAGGGGAATAGGGGTATCATAAAATACTGTGGACAACCAAAAACACTTTTTTTGTGGAAAAGAAGGACATTTAATAAGTAACTGTGATAAAAAAATATATTGTGGGGAAATGGGACATGATGCAGCAAAATGTGAATTGACATCTTATAAATATAACAAAATTGAGATTTATGGATGGATTGCAAAAATGAAAATAAGAATAAAGAAAAGAAAACTATGGCAAAGAAAATGAAAAATTGAAGAAATTTAGAAGTAGTATGAACAGAAGAAAATATATATGAGAAAAATTAATAAAGTGGACATGGAAGAAGGCTCTGAAATAAGTAATGAAGACATAAAACTGAGAAGTAGTAAAAGAAAAAAGAATTCTATTAATAAAAGGGTAAACAAAAATGAACATTTAAAAGGATAAGTGAAAAAGCAAATAAAAAGAAAGAGAATGGATTAAAAAGGATAGATACAGCTAATGCTTGGTGGTTGGTATAATGTTTAAGTTGTCTGACTCACACATACAAGGTGTAGTGTTTGATTCTCACCTTTGGGATGGAAATTGCCTAGGCCTATAAAAGCAGCTAGCCTAGTAATTAGCTATAAACTTATGAAACCATGAATCTAATGAAAAAGGAAAATAAAAATTTTAGAGAGTTTTCTGTAAATGTGATAGTATTAAGAATATAGTAAGAAGATATAGTAAGAGGAATAAGGATTTGAAGTAGTGTAAAACATATGATGTAGATGTAATTATATTAGAAGACACATGATTTTTTAAGAAATGAAGATAGATTGCAAACAGAAAACTACGGGAAGGAAACGTAATCTGAAATTTGGGAAATTATACAGATTTGTAGATGATCACAAATTAGGAGCTGTCACTGAATGTTCTCCAGGATGGGCAGACTCAGACGAACAACTGATGTCAGAAACATGGACTAAAAGTAATTGCCAGGAAATCCATAATAGTATGCTTTGGGAAGTCATCCACCCCTGCTATCATATTGAAGAAGGTAAAAGGCAGAAAGGTGGCCAAAAGGACCAAAACGGCAAAAAAAAAAAAGCAATATCAGAAGTAATAAACCACTGGTTCAACCATTAGAGTATGTTTATTAGAAAACAACAAAGCTTTCAAGACACTTAGGACTCTTCATCAGTGTTATAATTACAATGCATTCACTTCCTATTTAAAACCAAATCCAGCCTAACAAAGTCATTTTCACAAACACAGGACAGGGACCTTTATAAAATCACACGACAGAATAAAAAATCATATGAAGAAAATCAGTAATCAATAATGAACAATGAATAATAGCAGCCTACTAATATAAATATGTATATAAAAACATACATGAATACCTAGAAAACAAAATTTTGCTTTTCTTTCAAAAGTGGCTTAACACTGTTTTTTACATTAAGTCCAGGTAGTTTGTCTGCCCTGAAGAAATGAAACAATCTATATTCAATCAATTCTGTCCTATTAACTAAGTCACCACCACGTATGCCTAAATATACTGTTTGTAAAACTCTAAACTTAAAAGTGTGATCATTGCCAAAAACTGTCATATGCTTATATAATGCATTGGTTTCTACTTTTCTTCTGATTTCTGATAGATGGGAGGCTATACATTCTTTCAATTTCTGATTAGTCTTCCCAACATAGAAACAACTGGATTTCTCACAATTAGTAAGATATAGAACATTTTCACTTGAACAAGTTGCAAAAGTCCTGAAACAAAAAAACTTTCTTTGAAACAGGATGTATAAATTCAGTTTCCAAATTAATATACCTACAAAAGAAGGAATTATGACAGAGCAAAGTCACTTTTTTATTTGATGTAAAATGTCTTTCTTGGTAAAGATCTTTATAACATAAAACTTGCTTCAAATTTTTCTCTTTCTTAAAAATAAAACGTGGACAGTCACCTAAAATTTTCTTTACTTCAGAGTCAGATTCCAAAATACTCCAAATTTTCTTATAATAGATTTTATTTGTGGTGTACATCTATTAAATTTAGTAATATAACCCAATTTCCTAGTTGTATCTGATATATTATTCTGGTGCATAGTCGAATTATTGCCCAACATATAGGGCTTCCTTAAACCATCTCTTCGTGTGGTTACTAATGCTCTATTAGTGCTAATCATGGTTTTATTATAGCCTCTGATATAAAAATCATTAGTCATCATGTTACGTTCAGTAACAAAGCCACTTTCATTGGTATTTAGCCTACTTGCTCTCAAAAACTAGCTTCTGACAACATTATTATATACATGCCTGGGGTGCATACTAGTATTGTGTACATATGTTGTGGCCTGAACATTCTTTCTATGAACAGAGGTCTGAAACTCACCATCTATAATAGCTACATAAATATTGAAAAAATTAATACAACTACTAGAATATTTTAAATCAAATTGAAGAAATTCAGTAGATTTTCATAAATGGTCCACAAACATTTCTAACTATTCAATATTCCCCAGCCATACTAAAAAAGTGTTGTCAACTAAACATTTATAAAATTTAAGGCCTTCATTTAAATATCTGATTTCACCACCAGAATAATTATATAGAGAGAGTTCTTCCCATCTAGACATCACAAGATTGGTGTAGCTGTTGGATGTATGAGCTTTTATTAGAACTGTTTACTTTTAAGAAAAGAACATTTCTAGTGCTGACTTGAATCATATTATTTATAGAGGAAAGTCCTTTTTGTATGATTTATTAATTGAAAGTTCTATTACACCAGACTTGCATAATTGTTTATATATGGCTCATTCAGTAACACTTTTTGTATATGGTTTACCTAAGATACACACAAGTTTAGTGAAGCCTCCTATGAGATCTATTGTTTTGAGTAGTAGATGGGTTGCTATACCTTTGTCTAAATATTTTGAGAGTGAACTTCATAGTTTCTTGTCTTATAATGATAGTTATATTAAAGACAATAAAACATTTTTTTTCCAAAAATTCTTTATTTATTATTTTCATTGATATAAGGTAAAAAACATAGTAGAGGTAACATCACTTCAAAAGAAAAAAGAAAAAAATGAGGTTATTATACATTATTGGTAGTGCAGTAGTAGGTAAAACATTTTTAACTGCCCTGAACCAATGGCTGTTAAAAAAAATAAAAAATAATATTAACATGGACGATGTCATTTTAGTTACTTTGGACATTAAGCCCTTATTTACAGTTATTCCTAATGATTTAGTGGGCAATATGTAAAGGAATGTTTATCCCATCATGGCAGGCTTTCTGCTAATAAGATTTCAACCTTTTGCATAATGCTGGATGTTGTACTTAATAGTAGTGTGTTTATGTTCAGTGATGAATATTTCCATCAAATATCAGGCGTAGCCATGGGCACACCTGCTGCAAACAGCTACGCCAATCTTGTGATGTCTAGATGGCAAGAACTCTATATATATATATAATTATTCTGGTGGTGAAATCAGATATTTAAATGGAAACTGAATGTATACATCCTGTTTTAAAGAAAATGTTTAATTTTAGGACTTTTTGCATCTTTTTCAGGTGAGAATTTCTATACCTTGCTAATTGTGAGAAATCCAGTTGTTTCTATTTTGGGAAGACTAATAATAAGAAATTGAAAAGGCATATAGCTTTATCATCTATCACAAATCAGAAGAAAAGAAGAAACCAATGCATTATATAAGCATATGACAGTTTTACAAACAGTATATTTAGGTATACATGGTGGTGACAAATTACTTAGACTTAATGTAAAATATAGTGTCAAACTACTTTTGAAAGAAAAACAAAGTTTTGTTATCTAGGTATTCATGTATATTTATATATATTTTTTTATTAGTAGGCTGCAATTATTCATTGTTCATTATTTATTACTGACTTTCTTCATATGATTTTTTTTATTCTGTAATGTGATTTTATAAATCTCTAAGTCATGTGTTTGTGACTACTTTGATAGGCTGGATTTGGTTTTAAATAGGAAGTGTTTTTTTTTAATTGTAACACAGATGAAGAGTCCTGACTGGCTTGAAAGCTTTGTTCTTTTCTAATAAATGTTTTCTAATGGTTGAATCAGTGGTTTATTAATTCTGAACTATCATATTGACAATGCATGTCTTAGAGTTGACCTAGTTGTCAGGGACATAGATAATAATCTAGGTTTTGACCATCACGTATCTGCAGTATTGAGGAAATTATTCTATGTTGTGCAACTTATAAACAAAGGTATGGCATCTAGGTCCAAAGAAGTAATTGTTCTACTGTATTCAGCATTCATTAGACCTATCATTGAGTACAATACCCCCTTTGGTATGTACTAATCAGACATATCCAACAAGTGGAACATCCAGAGAGGTTCCTCACTAAAAGAATATAGGGAGTAAATAACATGTCCTGCACAGACCGTCACAAGGCCCTATCCCTGTATTCTGTCTCCTATAGGATGTTGGGAGGAGATCTATTCTTGGCATACAAGACATTGCCAGTCCCCACTCTGGTGGACCTCCTGCATATCTGCAAAACAAACAGCACCAAAACCACCCATTCTAAAGACATTAACCTTGCCTGTGATGTAAATAGGACTTGCTGGACAGACAGGTATGCATCCCAGAGACTATCTCTTCTCTGGAACAGGCTCCTCATCCAATTCAAATGTAACTTGGATAATTGGATGGGGCACAGGAAATGAATCCCTGGTTTGGCACCTATGTCTCTAAACAAGTGACAAATAAACAAATGAATAAATAAATAAATAAATACATAAATAAATACATAAATAAAATAAAATAAAGTAAAATAAAATAAAATAAATAAATCCCTGGTTTGGTACCTTTGTCTCTAATGGGCACAGGCAATCTGTAAATGATTAGGTCACTAATGCCCCTGCTTATAAAATTTTGATCTTCCAAGCCCCTGCTTAAACTTATCAAGGGTATTAGAACTTGCCAGAGATTTGGGATGGATGGCTAGGCTTAAAAAGGCCCTTGTGGTCATTAGCCTAGTAAACATCTCTGAAACTAAGATCCAATGAAAGATGTTCTGGAATAACTATATTCAGTAGAAATATAGCAAAACTATTAGATATAACTTTAACAAAACTGGCAAGATTAACCGTTGTAGATTTAATTGGAAAGAAAAAGTATATAGAATTATAACATTATATGTTTATACTAATTCTAAAGAAAGGGAAAGCTTATTTCATCAGATTTTAGACTGTGCAGTGGTAAATATTCATATTATAATAACAGGAGACTTTGTGATTTAAGAGGCAAGAGTAAAATGAAAGGAAATGATATAAGAAAAATGTTAGTAATTATAAGATGTGGTAAGTTAAAATGTTGAGACAAAAATTAATAGAAAATAACAGGGACCACAAAAAACTCCAGCAAAGCAATTTACAATGCTGTAGGAAACTGAGCCAGCCACAGATTAGAAGCAAGCAAGAAGTTTAATAAAAAATAAAATAAAAATCCTTTCAAAGATTTAACACTTTCATCAGGATATAATTTAGACTTCATCAGAATCTATTGAATACTATTATGCCTCAGTTTAAAATATCCTCACCAAAAGTTACATGTTCTACAAACACCAAAAATGTGTTCTTACATTAAAAAAAATCCAACTTAAACTTTTAAAACACTGTCTTGAACGCATAATAAATCAATGAAAGCATTTCATGAAAAAGTGCTTATACCTCAACTCTTCTTCTTGTGTGGGTACAGTGCGATTACTTAAACACATCGTATCACTTAAACCAAGTATGACAGTAGCTTAGAAATGCTTGCAATTGACAGGCTTTCATTAAGACCAGATAAAGTATTAGCATTAATTTGATCTACCAAGTTAGTTCTTTAAATTCAATTAAATCAACCCAAGGACCCCTCAAGGATCTTTTTTTCCACTGTGTCCACCCTAAAAAATAAAAAGAAATTGTGTAGGAAACTTGGAAATATGCTTAAATGAGGCATTATTCTTGTTCTTAATTTTTAAATCATGAATATGTTTATGTGTGTATATATATATATATATATATCTATATATATATATATATATATATATATATATATATATATATATATATATACATGATTTTTAAACCTTTGCTGAGTCTTTTGTTCCATAAAAGCAACTGCATTACTGGCACTAGGCAATATAAACCATGCCCATGGAACTACAAGTACAGTGACATGTAGTGTTTACTAACATTTTGTTAACCTCAATTACATCCTTCTCAATACATATTTGAAATGGGAACAAAATATTTGAAGGTACCTGTTTTTTTTTGTTAGTGTAATTCATTAAAGCACCCTCTCTTGTCTCCAAATAATTTTTGATAGACTTTCCCTTTTTGAAGATAATACAGAGCTCACTACCATCCTGACCACCAGAAGAAAGGTCTTGTTAAGGGGTAATGTGCTAGACTTGTCCAGATGGTGTCTGAGGATGAAAGCTTTGTGTTTGAAGGTAAACAAATTGGCCCTTATGTCATCTGCTAGGTGTTGTCCCACTAGGCTGGTACAAAAAATCTTTGATGAAGTTGCCAACAAGAGAAAACATGTTTTTTTACCCATTTTATTGTTTGAGCATGAATATCCCTTGAACAACACTTGTGTGAACAATTCGAATACGATGGAAAAACACATTCTTTTGTTACAACCTTTACTGTAGACTATTCATGCATCATAGAGGTTCTAGAAAGAAATTGGAAGGTTTTCTTTTGTTTTGATAATGTCCTTGACAAGGTTGCTAGTGAGTCTTTTTTATTCTGTTAGTTTCCTTGATAGTTTGTTGTATGTAAATGAAGTCAGTCATTTACAATGATACCAAGTAGCTTTGTCTGAGATGAAAGTTCACTAGGAATGTTGTTAAAATCATTTTTGTACAGGATTCATATTTTTGCACGAAAAGCAATAACTTGGTTTTCTTTGCATTCATCAGGAGGCGAGAATTGTTGAGCCACATGTTGACAGAAGAAAAAAAAGCTTTTTGGTTGTCTACCTGAAGGTCTGGGAGGGACTTAGCAGTGGTTTTCAGTACTGGATCACTAGAATACTAAATGACAGTTGTATCATTGCTAGCAATGTATAGGTCATTAATAAAAATGTTAAAGAATACAAGAGCCATAACTGAACCCTGTGGCACTTCCACAGAGATGGACAAGGAGGGCAATTATTCTTTCAGCCATTTTACTAAATGTTGTCTGTTAGAAAGGTAGCTATTAAACCAGGAGAGGGAGGGGAGTATCAAAGCCTAGTGAAGGCAGTCTGTGGAGAAAAATCTGAAGCAAAAGAGTGTCAAATACATTAGATAAGTCAAGGATCAGAGAGGAAACAAAGTTACCAGAGTCACGGTGGAAGCAAAACAATGTCAAATACATTAGATAAGTCAAGGAACAGAGAGGAAACAAAGTTACCAGAGTCACTGTAAAAGCAAAACAGTGTCAACTGCCATACATAAGTCAAGGATCAGAGAGGAAACAAAGTTACCAGAGTCACGGTGGAAGCAAAACAGTGTTAAATGCATTAGATAAGTCAAGGATCAGAAAGAAAACAAAGTTACCAGAGTCACTGTGGAGGTTGACATGTGGTGAATTTAAGAAGAGCCATGTTAGTGTTGTCATATGGCCTGAAGCCATAGTGCCTTTTTTAGGCAAGGCTCAAATTCTAAACCTACCACCCTAGAAAACAAAAACGGGAAGAAGCTAAGGGTAATGCTGCTCAATGCCAGAAGTCTAAATCTCAAAATGCACGCACTCGAGGCCCTTCTCAGTATGGAGAACATCGATGTCTGTGCTGTGACTGAAACCTGGTTCAAGGCTCCTGAGAGCACCCCGGCACTATCAGGTTTTACCTCATATCATGCGTTCCGGCCCCAAAACCCGGACCATACCACAAAAGGAGGGGGTGTATCCATATTCATCAAGGATACCCACACCTCCAGGTTGGTGGCTATGCATGAAGCATCGGAAACCATCCAGGTGCAATTAACCATAGGCAAAACTGCTCTACAATTTGTAGCATGCTACAGGCCACCCTCTCAAACTCAGAAAACCCACACAGCCTTCCTGAAGACACTGGAGGGTATAAATGTATCACCAAACACCATCATATTGGGTGACTTCAACAACCTGAATATAGACTGGGAACATTACTCAAGCCCCAACTTTCTAGCCCAAAGGTTCCTGGAGTTCATAAATTCAAATGCCATGGAACAACTAGTCACCGTCCCCACAAGAGGAGAAAATATACTAGATCTCATCATCACAAACATGGGGACAAAATGCTCCACACCGGAAGTATATCCCTCTTTGGTGAGATCAGATCATAAACTAATCTCACTAGAAATCCACATCCCGCCCCCACCCCAAACAAAAAAGACCACAGTGAAGAACTTCTCTAAAGCAAACTTCACACTACTCAAGACAGGTGTGGTATCCTTCAAGGCCCCGAGCCAATGGAAACCACAACCCAAGCTGCGGAAGCCCTTACAAATGCCTTCTATGAACACCTTCAGGACTGCATGGATCAGGCAATCCCAGATAGGACCAAGACTCTTTCCACCAGGGGCAAGCGTCCAGTCTGGTGGACCCAAGCCATAAACAAACTTTACAATAAGAGGAGAAAGCTATTACATGATAGAGCGGAATCCCAAAAAGGGAAGGCATCTTTGATCAGTACTAGCAAGAAACTACGATCCCTCATAAAATCATCAAAGGCCAACTTTGAGAAACAAATTGCCATAGATTCAAAAGACAATCATAAGGCCTTCTTCAGCTATGTCAGAAACCTGGGTGGAAACTCCCAGATATGCTCAGAATTAGTCCAAAATGATACAAAAATCACTGAGCCCACAGACATTGCCAACATACTGGCAGACAGGTTCAGCGCAAACTTCACCCCCTCCCGCCCAAAAGGAGAGATAACTATCCCAACAGAGTGTAACCTCCCAGACATCTCAAATGCGCAGGTGAAAGCTGCTCTCTCTAAAGCTAAAAACCCAGCATCAATGGGACCGGATGGTGTCCCCGGCTGTGTGCTACATGAACTCAATGAAGAACTAAACCCGCACATAAGGCAGCTGTTTAATCTTAGCCTTACCACAGGATATGTGCCCAAGGAGTGGCGTACGGCAACTGTGGTCCCACTCCACAAAGGTGGTGCCTCTATGGACCCTGGTAATTACCGCCCCATAAGCTTAACAAGCCTGGTCTGCAAAGCTATGGAGAGGATCATAATGGGACTCATAAACAAGGACATAGGGGACTTGCAGACCTTGGACCCAACCCAGTTTGGCTTTGTCAAGGGCAGATCTTGCCTTTTGAACCTGGTCGACTTCTTCAAAACAGTTACCAAGGCCATTGATGAGGGAAAGGCAGTCCATACAGCCTACCTTGACCTTGCAAAAGCTTTCGACACAATACCCCACTCGGGTATCATAGAGAAACTTACCAGCTTAAATGTAAACCCATATGTCACAAGATGGGTTGCAAACTGGCTAAAGGACAGAACCCACAGGGTTAGAGTTGCTGGAGCCATGTCAGACTCCAAGCCGGTTACAAGTGGTGTCCCACAAGGCTCAGTCCTTGGCCCCCTATTGTTCGGCATCTACTTCTCAGAAGTACAGGCAAACATAGGAGGACTATGGCTGACAAAGTTTGCGGATGACTGCAAACTGGGTGCCATAGTGGATAGTACATCGGACACAGACATCCTTCAGAGGGGTCTCACGGAAACTGATAGCTGGTGCCAGAGCCATGGCCTGAAGTTAAACGCAAAAAAGTGTATAGTCATACCCTTCGGGAAAAACAAGGTAACCCCAAGCTACCATATAGGTGGCAACCCACTAAGCACAGAAGAGGTTATCAGGGACCTGGGTACCCAGGTTGACAGTGGCCTCTCGTTTGACACTCACATTGCTAAAGTGGTTCGAAAGACCTTCTACATTGCCCATCTGATCATGAAGGGATTCACATCCAGATCAAGTGAGGTCATTGTTCCCCTGTACTCTTCACTTATCAGACCAATGACTGAGTACAATGCCCCATTCGGGATGTATCTCACCCGACACCTGCAGCAATTCGAGAGACCCCAAAAGTTCCTCACCAAAAGGATAAAGGGACTCCAAAACCTGTCATATACTGCCCGACTGAAGAAACTCCAACTCTATTCAGTTGCATACTGTCTGCTCAGAGGTGACCTGTGCCTGACATACAAGGCCATGACCAACCCGGAATTAATGGACATGCTCCACCTCAAAAAATCCAAATCCACCAGAACCACTAGAGCAAGTGACTTAAACCTTAGCACGGATATAAATAGGACGTGCTGGAGGGATAGATTCATCACCCAGAGACTCCCCATGCTGTGGAATAAAATCCCAGTCCATGTGAGGCAGAGCACTTCGCTGGCTCTGCTCAAGAGAAATCTTGACCGGTGGATGGGAGATCGTAGGTTTACCCTGGGAATCATCTCTGTGTCACTGCTGGACAGAGGCACAACAAACTAATGGGCACATTATTTCTAACATAAGGGGTGGCGTAAGCCACATAACTTTGGGCTAGGCTTATAAATGCCTTTGGGCAGATAGCCTAGTATAAACCTATGAACCTATGAACCTATGAGATTAGGTGTTTGAGAAGTTGGGACTTTACACACTTTTCAAGGATTTTTGATACTGAAGGAAGAATGGCTATAGGGCAGTAATTACAGAAATCATTTGAAATCTCCTTTTTTGTGTAAGGGGGATAATTAGTGATGTGATTTTTTTCCAAATAATAGTTACATAGCTTTCTTGGATAGATTTGTTCATGAAGGTAAAGATGGGACATGCTAAAGGGCTGTCTGCACTGAGAAGACCATTAGCAGTGAATGTAGTGTGCTTAGCTTAGGAAGTCATTTGTGATGGCAGAGATAGGAACTGTGTTGATGTGGAAGAAATAAATTTTATAGGATAGTTCTGTGCTGATGGAGAGGGGCTGAATGCCTGACTGTTTATGAAGGAGGTGGATGAATGCATGACACATGAGCTAAGATGGTTAGAAATTGGTTTTCTATGGCTGGTGGTGGTTGGGCTCATTTGAGTTGAACAAATTGTTACTGGAGAACTAGAAATGCATAGAGTTGTTAGCGTAGGTATCTTGGATTAAGGAGTAATTATTTCTATTTAAGAAGAAAATAGACTGTCTGGGGAAAAGTAAAAAAAAAAAAAAAAAAAAGATTTATTTATAGATGTGCAAAATAAGATCTCAGAGTTGACTCAGTATAGGTTGGACCTGAAAGAGTTAGACAAGAAGTGAAATAGATCTGAATAAAAAATGACTTCATGCAGGAATGTTCAACTCATTCCCTCCAATATAACTCTGCATGTTTGCAATGTAACTTCCAATAGATGGAGCCTAAGCTTTTTGATGCAATCGACTTGTGTCCTCACATTTCAAACAAATGTTTATATCTCTGGAATCACAGAAGTGCAAATGGCAAACTCTTCAGCACATACTATAATTTATAATAGTATAATTGTTTAGGCTCTAGGTCTTAAACTGTATTTTTTTATTAGTAGCAGTAAACACAGTAACAAGTGTTGTCAATACTTTGTAAACAACATGCAATATCTCAGTAACCACTTAAGTTACACACAAACTGTCATCAGCATTTTCTTTAGCCAGCTGAGAACTTTCTTATCAGGCTAAGCTGTTCTGTCCGTGACACTTGGTTGTTGAGATATTTGGAGAAGTATGAAATTCCTGACAATATATATATTTATAGAAATAATATATATATATATATATATATATATATATATATATATATATATATATATATATACATATATCTTTACCTGAACTAGACAGAGGCTAAATATTAGTACAGTTGTATTACCTGTCATGTAAACTTTAAGATAAAATCTTTCGATAACTTGTAAGCAGCTTGGTTTGGAATTATTAATGCAAATGTAAATAGGCAATATTATAGGGTTCCTATTAAATCAGCAAATGCTTAACTTAATGAATGCTGTTTAATTGACCCTTTTTATTCGAAATGGTGAAATCCTAAAAGCTTGGAACAGAGATTTTTTTTCCCAGGGGGGAAAAAAAAACACTGGGCCATTTTTGGGAGTTTGCAATTACGTCCACTGTGGTGTGATCTTGGAGTTGGTATATTTAAGTGGGAGTGTTGGGCCCCCACTTTATTTTGTGTTTTTTTTTTTTTTTTTTTTTTACAGAGCAGCAATTTTTTTTTTCCCTGGGGAAAAAAATCACTGTTCTGTATGTTTGACCTTTTGGTGTTTCGACATATTTGGGACGATTATATAGTGTTCACTAAGTTAAGCGTTCACTGATATAATATAGACAGATATTAGATACCCCTAAGGCGTTGGTAGGATGCAAATATAGAAATGCCAAGAAGCATCATAATTCTTCCAGAATATCAGAAAACATTAATAGTTAGATGGTGGCAGGATCAGTCCTAATGGATCTTTACTGTACTTAAGGAAAGAGAATGATACAAATTTCATTCGTGAGTCAGAAATGATAACAGTTTATTCATAATTAATATCAAAATTTGCATTGGGCAGAAAAATTTGGAGGGCAAATATGAGAATGAAACTAGAGAGTATTTTAGCTGTTTATGGTTTCATAAACTGGTTAGAGATGAGGCACAACTACTAAGGCTGTCATAACACTACACATATCAGAAACTAATGTACAAGAACAAAGAAATATTGAAATAAAAAACAGTAATATCTGGTAGAACATTTGGCACTACTCAAAGAACAAAACAAAACATACTCGCTAAAGATTTATAGTAACATTTTTAGGAACAAGAAAAAAATACCTTTGTAATGGAAGGAGACAGTAGTGACTGTAACTCAAGAAGAGGAGGACCCATGACTGGCTTTCCCATAGAGGCCTCTGTCACTATTGAACTCTAAATAAGTGTTATTGTTGTTGTTTGTCTTTCGGCTTTTCCCGGTAAGGGGTCGCCACAGTGGAACTCTGGTCCACTAATTATTGGCAGCAGATTTTTACAAAACGCCAAGGTGCCAGCTCAACGCCCAACCTACAATGAAGGCATGCACATTTACACACGCATGTCTTTCGAACGCTACCCAACCGCAGGGAGGACATGCAGACTCCACACAGAAGGCACTCCCAAGCCCAGCCGAGAATCAAACAGGAGAACCACTTGCTGTGAATTAACAATGCTACCGCCGTACCACCGCGGCATGTAAATGCTTAATTATTTCTCATTTTAAGTGATTGTTTTTATCTTACATTTTGCTCTCAGTCACTTTCTTCAATACGTTATTTATACTGCAAATGTCAAAAGTGACTATACTTTACATTATAACTAGAAAGCTGATAATAACTAGGACTTAACTACAATGGGCAGATTAATTGACTCATTTTATTTTATTCATATGGTTCTTTTGTATAACAGCTATCTGGAAAATAATTCATTTCTGAGTTTGTCTTCCTTTTTGAGTATTTTAATTTTGTTTTTGGTCACCTTTAATATCAATAGTGACAAGTTCTTAATGTCATCTTCATAGCTACAGCTGTTAAAGACTTCATTAGGGGGAAGATATAAACTGATTTAATTTACTTTGTTCTTTTAGTTGCATTACATACATGCTTTATTGCAGTAATATGCTGCTGTATGTATTTTGAGTTTACTCTCTCTAATTATAAAATGGACAGTTTTCCACAATTGTGCAGTATGACACTCTAAGAAAAGTAAGCCGTTTTCAAGTGGTATAAGTAAAGTTATTTCTAATGTCAAAAGTGTGTTTGTTGAGAATCGCTTATTATTGTGTTCAAAGATTCAAAGATTCAAAGAAAACTTTATTGTCATTTAGGAAACACAAGTGCAACCGAAATGAAATTTCGGTCCTCAGCTCATCATCAGAGTACAGAGGCAATTTAAGTATAAAAAGAATAAGACATTTACATATACACAACTATTCTAATGACTAATACACATAAAAAAATATTACAAGCCAAAACAGAAACGTGGTGTGTGCAAACTGGTCAGTCAAAATATAGGATAATCCAGTAGAAAAGCAAAGAGCGACCAGACCACAGCTAATAAAATCAAGCAAAGTTTTCTTCCAGGAAATACAAATAGTGAGTGCTTTCACAGTAAATAGCTGCTTCATCAGGCAAATACTTCATTTCACTCATCAGTTTAAAAATACATACAGGCCAATCAGAACTCAATAGCAATTAATAAAACATCCAAAAAAAATTCACTACCATATACCCCAGTAATGAGCTACCTGTATCAAAATATAAGATAAATGCACAATAAGTACTGAAAAATATATATACGTATAGAATACACAATACATATAAAATATATATAAATATGTCTGCATGTATCATATTATGTTAAAATACATGAAGGACACCTATTTCTTAAGGTGTCTCTTATTTAGCATAGGTTTGATGAAAAATGTATCATTCAACCCTTTCCCCATAGTGGCTCTCATTCTAATAATGCATTCTAGTTCTTTACAGTCTACTTTATTCCTCACCACACCCCCTCTATTCCCAGTCCAAACTTTCGCTATGACCATAAATTTAAATGTATGTGATACATCCATATCTATCACATGTCTAGCAAGGGCATTAGTATCTGCTCTTCTACGAATATCATAAAGGTGTTCCCTAATGCGATCATGTAATCTATGGGTAGTCATACCTACATAGAAAGATGAGCACAATTCACAATAAGCCAGATAAACTATATTATTTGTGCTGCAATCTGCTCTAAAGTTAAATGTCAAAACCTTCCCAGTATCTGGGTGTAAAAAGTGACCTTTACTATCCACTGCATCACAGAAATTACATTTCCCACATGGTAAAGTACCATATACATGTTGAGTGCTCCCAGAGCAGTGCAAATCATTGTATCTCGGTCCACAAAGTAACCTTTTAATTGATTTCTGATTCTTAAAAGCAAAACTGGGTCTGTCACCGACCATATTTTTTACCCTCTTATCCACACATAAAATATTCCATTGCTTTCTATAAATCTTCTGTAGCAGTCTGATATTACTGGAGTATGTGACAGGTACTCTCAATACTTGATCTCTGGTAGATTTTTGCCTATCTGTATAGGTACAGTTAGAAAAATAGGGTTTAGCTTCATTATTCCTGAGAGTCATCACTGTAGACATAATGGGGTTAACTTCTTTAACTTTATAACCTCTCTCTTTAAATGTCCTCTCTAGTGTGTGCATTTTTTCTATAAATGTCCCATCTTCCACTGTTAATCTAAACATCCTAAGTGCTTGCCCCTTTACAACATTCTTGAACACATGGTTGGGGTGCATACTGTGTCTATGGACATATGTTTTTCTACAGCATTCTTTTCTATAGACCTCAGTATAAAACTTCCCCATGCTTTTCCTTTTGATGTTAATATCCAAAAACTCCTTAGAAGTATATGAAGTTTTAAAAGTAAATTTTAATAAATAAGTACTATTGTTGACATTAGTGAAGAAGGAATCAAAAGACTCCAACCCTCCTTGCCAGAGAAGAAAGAGATCGTCTACAAATCTCCGATAAAAAATGACATGCCTACTAAGGTCATGTGTCAGAATATGGTGACGTTCCCAAGTCCCCATTACAAGGTTGGCGTAGCTATTGGCACAAGAAGTTCCCATAGCCACGCCATCCAATTGTCTATATATAGATTGCTCAAACAAAAATAAATTATTTTCTAATACAATTTCCATAAGAAAACATAGAAAATCTATGGTGGCAGCATCATATGTGTCATCTGCTATCAGGTATTGTTTCAAAAATTCTATACCAGTCGCATTGGGGATCATAGTAAAAAGTGATTTAACATCCATAGTAACCAGTAAACAATCAGTTCCAGGCTGGGTATTTTCTACAAACTCAAAAATATCTTCTAGAAACTGTTTTGTGTATTTCAAAATATGCTTATTTAAAGTCAATACAGGTTTCATATGATGTTCTATATAAATAGAAAGGGGTTCAGTACTCCATCCCCCACCAGCCACTATGGGTCTCATGGGTGGGCAGGAGGGGTGTTTATGGATTTTGGGGAGCCCTTGAATAATAAGTATGACAGGTTCCTTCACAATGAAATAATTATACAGATCAACATTAATAACATGACTTTGTAAGCACTCAAATAAAGCATTACGAATTCTATTGTTAAAAGAGTATCAGGGTTGGGAGGGTGGCCTAATGGTTAAGGTGTTTGCCTTACAAACACAAGCTGCAAGGTTTGAGTCTCACAAGGGATAATTGGCTAGGCATAAAATGACTCACAAGGGCAGTTAGCTTAGTATTAATCTATGAACCTATGAACCTATGAGTTAATATTCCCATTAGGGACTACTTCATAGACATTAACATCACTTAGCATAGATAGCATGGTCTGTCTATAGAATTCATAGTCCATCACCACTATTTAACCCCCTTTATCAGCGGGTCTAATACAAATATCATGATTTCGACAAGGCTGCCTTTTCATTCTTGTTAAGGTTATCGTGGCACTTAGTAGTCGTTCTATTGTCATATAAACTGTAAATATCTTTCATACATGCTTTTTTGAATGTTTCAACCACACCATCAATAATTGGTATATAATTACTCAACTTTTTAAAAGGTCTATTTGTATCAGAATTAGTAGCACAGTCATTATGTTGCATTTTCAAAACAAGGTTCCTGGTAAACATTTTACGTTCGATTATATTATCTGTAATAGTCATTCTAGTTGAAGGCACAAAGGTCATACCTTTATCTAATACATCAATTTCATCTTGAGTGAGTTCATATTGAGAAATATTCCAGATTAAAGATGTGGTTTGTGTAACCACATTTTCTTGAGGGTTTTGGAACCATTCTCCTCTATCGATGCCTTGCATTTCATTCGGTTCTTGCCCTGAGGAAATTCCCAAAAATGCATACTCCTGATGGGGTATGGAGATATTGGTAGCAAATTCCCCATGGTAGTGGGGTAATAAACAATAACATCTTTATTGCCAGCCACAAATGAAGAATTGCTAGCTTTTTTGCATGTTCCGAGAGAAACCTGCTGATTATTTCCTTCATTGTTCATTTCTGGTGTCGCCTGAATACTCTGTGTGTTTGGCTGTTCCTGTGGAACATATACGTCATCCTGAATCACCCTGCTTAAGGTGGATACTTCCTTGTTGGTATTCACAATATTAGTATTATGCATGTTAGTTTTATTAGAAGCATTCGTTGTTGAATTGTGAGCATTGCCTGCCCTCGGCCACGCAAAGACACAGCCGTTGGCAAAGTCATCAGAGTATCTCTGGATTTTTTTCCTTTTAAACTGCCTAAATTCGTTTTCTTAGGACTTAGTTGCATGCTTTCTCCAAGTCAAAGAATGTTCAGTCGGAGTCTTTTCTTATCTCCATTGCAGACTTTAGGTCTGCAGTACTACATACTGACCTGAATCCAAACTACTCATGTCCCCTCTTACTTTCTACTACGATGAGGATTATTTATTTGTCACCCTCGTCACCACTTTAATGCAATGTGACAGGAGTTTGATACCTCTGTATTGCTTGTAGTTGTGAATATCCCATTTGTTCTTGTACAGTGGCCCTCGTATGTATATTCTCCAGTAGTCTAGGATATGTCTATTTATATCTCTCAGTGAGTACCATCATGAAGTATGTCTTTCCTAAAACACCAAACATCTTGATCATATCTGCTATTTTCCCTGACTTCAGTTTTGTTGAACAAAAAAATCTAACTTCTCTTGGAACTTGTGATTTTATTTCCAAACCACTGTTCTTTACTTCATTTCCCTTTGGTGAACCAGATTGTTGTGTCACCAAGATAAATCCTCCAGTAATAATGAATATATATATATATATATATATATATATATATATATATATATATATATATCTATACGGGTCTACTTTGTTTCATTGAAAGCTCATTTCACTGAATTTGAATTCACCCTGACCAAATCGCTGAAAGCTCAAATTACTGAAAACTCATTTCACCGAATCTCATTTCACTGAAGTGAAGTACTGGCACTGTGTAGAGTACTGTAAGGCAAGTAAAAGGTATATGCCCTTTTCCCCATTGTAGTGTGATCCTGGAGTTTGTATATATAGTTGAAAGTGGCATGCGGGACACAGCCCCCCACATTGGGGGTGTGGGGGGTGTAATCCTCCACTTAGAGTGGGTATATATTGTATTCTGGAAAGAGATAGTCATTGGTGTTGTAAGTATGCATATCTATGGTTTAAAATGCATTGTTTTGAAGCTGTGCCCCCCACCCCCCCAACTATATATACTATCTCCAGGATCACACTACAGTGGGGAAAGGGCATATACCTGTTACTTGCCTTACTCTACACAGTGCCAGTACTTCAGTGAAATGAAATTCAGTGAAATGAGTTTTCTGTAATTTGAGCTTTCCGCGATTTGGTCAGGGTGAATTCAAATTCAGTGAAATGAGCTTTCAATGAAACAAAGTAGACCCACATACACACACACACACACACACACACACACACACACACACACACACACGCACTCACACATACACACATACACACACACACACACTCACACACTCACACACCCTTTTAGATACCATGGAAAAAATAGATACTGTCTTAATGGTCAGGATTAGAATCTGTGACCAAGAGTGGCTGCTGAAAGCCTTTGGATAGCTCTGACAGATGAAAGCAATAGCAGCCTTAACTATACCAGTCATAGAACCTCCAGCATCGTGTCTTTAACCTTGAAGTTCTGTCACCTCCTGAGTAATGCATGCTGTAGTAATTTGATGCACAAGGTCTTCACCTGTTCCTCTGTGCCACCATTATTCTACTCCGTCTCAGGAGCTTTTTCATTATATAGTCCAGATTCTTAACATGTTTATGGTAAAACCTACTTCTTTTTTTTTTTTTTTTACAAAAATCAGTTGCTTTCCCAACAGAAAATGTCACAAACTGAAGTATATCTGTTGGAATCTTATTTATGCTCCCACTTATATTCATTACTTGATTTTGAACATATACACTAACTGGAGTACGTCATATTTTAATTAAATACTTTAAATGTTTACATAGCTAACAACTTTCCCCATTTTGGTATTCCAAAATTGCTTTAGAGTTCCTTTTATAATTTCCGTCATCTTTGGCATTGTTTCAGTCATCTCTCAGATCTTAATTATGATAACCACTCAAAGTAGCTTCACAATAACAGTTTTATTGTCTTTGCATGAAAAAAAAATGTTAATGCTTGTCTATTTCATGACCCACAGAATCATGTGTACCTTTAAAAACATTTTTGAATTCAGCAGTAAGAACTGATGGTACTATGCATACCTCTCAGTTGTCTAGAATTTCATACAATATCTAGATTTTTTACTTATTCTTTTGGTCAGTCTCTCATAAAATGTGTGTTTTTCTAGCAAATCATTGAGGAATGCAGTCATTGAAAAAAATGACAGTCGTTTGAGTTTCGGACTTCATAGCCTTCAGAAAATTCATGCTAATGCAAAACTTGTTACCGTACACACGTTCTAGGTTTGTAACAGCAATACTTCAAATCTGTCTGTAATTTGGGGTTCCTTTGTTCTTCCATTATTTTTGGCTTTGTCCCAAATTCTACTGCTCAGAGGTTGAGATACTTGGCACTATGTGTTAAACTAATTTAAAGTTTATATTATCACGCTGTCATCTTCTTCCATAAGAACTACAGCAAAATGTTTAGCCAATCCATTTAGTTGGCTGATGAGCACAAAGAACTCACAAAGCCTTTTATCAAGGAAGTAGGTATATGTAAACTATCTCTACTGTAAGATGTACTGCTTGTAGAGTTTTCTGTTTTCAAAATATATTTTTGTGGAAACAAAGTTTGAAAGAGGATTGCAGAAGTTATGCATCTCCATATAACAAAACAATATCTGATAACAGACTTTGCATCTCTACACAAGTATCTCTTCATGTTTATGCACAGCTAAACAAAACTCTATTATGCTTGTCTAATTTCTCATTCTGCATATCTAGGCAACTTACAAAATGTGGAACAAAGGACAAACTATGCATACTGTCACGTCTTTTCAAGTCTTTATTTATTTCTTTATTTATTTATTATTGTTTGACCGGGAAAGTCTGACTAGGAGAGAGCCTATTTTCAGCAGAGGCCCGAGGAGAAATACTCCAGAGTCATGTCTTTGGAATGTGGGAGGAAATCCACATGAACATGAAGTGGACATGCAGACTCTGCACAGAAGGCACCCCAGCCAAGAAGGAACCAGACAGCCTCTTGCTGTGAAGCAACATTATCTGTTGCACCACTGAACCATCCAGCCCAGTTTTTAATGGAAAACTCTATCTTTTTATGTCTTTAAACACATACTGAAAAATCCATAGTGCTTATAATCTTACAGGCCATATGTATATAAAATAAGAATCCCTAAACAACGATTGAAGCAATATCATCATTAACTACTTACAGCCCTTCTTGAAAACGTTGGATTTATATATCATCATCTTTTCAACAGTTATGGTTATATCAATATCACATTTCACAACACATAAGAGTTGTAAATTCTTTTATATACTGACCAGTCTGAAAGTTATCATAAAAACTGAACAAAAATAAAAGGAACTCTGCTCGAACATCTTCCAGTGAAACTGAACGATTTCATCTCATGTTTATTACAGACTTCTTTAGAATACACACAGTACTGAACAATAACTTAAAAAAAAGAATATGAACCAGGTGACCAAAGTCATGCAACCAAGAAATCATGTGACTATACACTTAAAGGTAAATACCAAATGAAATATACATAAATATATAAAATAGGCACCCAAAAAATGGTTTTATAATTTGGCAGCCATCATTTTTAGAACACAATTAATGGATATTTTATCATTTAAACCCATAAATACCCTGGAATTTAATCTCAATTGTCATAACAACTCCCTGTATTTGATCATATTTTACCAGTTTCCACCTCGTGTCATATAAGAAATTTTGGTCAGTGTTCTTTCTCTTTTTGATTCATTCTTTTTATTGATAATTTTTACCATTTGTTCATTTATCTGACCATGGGTTTTGTTTTTAAATAATAAAAATTGACCTCAAAAATGAAATGTTTTTATCTTGAGGTGTGTCTGTGTGTGTGTGTGTGTGTTTGCGCGCGTTTGCATGCGCGCGTGTGTGTGTGTGTGTGTGTGTGTGTGTGTGTGTGTGTGTGCGCATGTGTCTGTTTTGTCACAACACTGATAACTTTCTTTTTCAAAGTGTTCCGCCCAATAATCATGCACCGATTTGCTCAGTAGTGCAGAGGTTATCATGGGCAGATATAAGGAATACTTTGTGCAGCTTCTGAATGAGGTTCACCTCGGAAAAGCATAAAAACGACCACTAAGGAAAATTAAGTCAAGGAAACCATCAGGTTCAGATGAAGTCACAGTGGATATGATCAAGATGTTGGACGCTCTGGATGGTACCCATTGTGATATGGAAAAAGATATATTCAAGATTACTGGAAAAAGCATTATATTGCTAGTAAACAAAAGCATGTGAAATATTGTCAGCTGTGGCCAGTACAGGGGTTCATGCACCTGTCACTGCATGAAAGTGCTGGAAAAAGTGATTGATAAATAAATATGCAGGGTAATAGAAAGTAAGCTGGAAGATGAGCAGTTCAGATTCAGTTCAGGTTGCAGTATAATTGACCCAAGGTTCTCAGTGAGATAGATAAGGGACAAAAAACTGGAGATGTGGAAAGAGTCGAAAGTGGTATTCCTAGACTTAGAGAAAGTATGTGACAGTGTCCCAAGAAAGCTGATTTCAGTGGTCCTGTGATGGCTCAGTCCAAGAAACACTGCTAAAATTAGTATATGTTATGTACAAGGACCCAATGTTTCATGTACTTCCAATGTTCAAACTCACAAAGTAGTTCCCAGTGGGAGAGAGGCTCCTTTGATTCATACAGGTGATAAGCTACAGCAGCAAACAGGCTGGATGCATACCTCTCAACTTTCCAGATTTTGCAGAATGTATACTTTTTTGCCTCATATTTTTAGTCTGTTCCTCATACAATTTGTGTTTTTCTGACAAATTATTAAGGAGTGAAGTAATTAAAGACAAACATTTGAGTTTCAGACTTAATATCCTTCAGAAAATGCATGTTAGCACAAAACAGATTATTCAAAAAAACTTTCTAAATTTATAAGTAAAATATTTAAAATCTTTCCCTAGTTTTGGACCTTTTTCTCCCCATTTTTTTTCTTTGCCCAGATTTCTTGTGCTAAGATGTTGAGAGGTATGGCTGGAGGGGACAGTGCAGTTAAGCTGCAGTTTGCAGACCATGTGGCATTACAAGCAAACTCAGAACATAAACTTCAGCAAATAGTAGGGGGTCAGGAATGCAAAACTGAAGGCACAAAGGATGACACTGGATATAGACAAGATAGTAGTCATGCAACAAAATAAGGGACATCAGAAGATGTTAACAATTGAAATAGAAATGAAATAGTGGAAGGGGTTAACAGCTTCAAGTATCTTTGAGGTGTCACTGAGGAGAAAGAAGGTCCAAATGAAGAAATAAAAAGCTAGAGTCAGACGTACTGCAGCCAACTGGCACATAGTGTCAGGGATAGAGTTTATCCAAACAATGCCAAAGAAGCTGAAATGTAGCAAAGTCATGGGACCAGAGCTTCTTTATGACACAGAAACATGGGTAGTAAAGGAAGAACAGTTAAGGAAGCTTGAGATGCTGGAGATGAAGTGCCTGAGATGCTGGTAGAATGCACGCTATGGGACAGAAGAAATAAGAACATCAGAGCTAAAGCTAAAGTAGCTCCAATTGCAGAGAAGGTATAGAAGAGTTTACACTGGTTTGGTTACATGTTGAGGAAGCTGAAGACAATTTGGTAAAGCAGATTTGGGAGAGGCAGAAAGAAGGCCAAAACCCCAGCCAAGAGATGGATGCATGGTGGAAATAAAGACCTGCAAGAGTCAGGCATTACTGTCAAATATTGTATGAAAGTGGATCTGAACTGAAAAAAGTGGTGACAGCTGATATGACAGCCCAGCACCCTGTCCAAAATAGGAAAATGAGGGTTGATGATGTAGAAGGTATACATCATGCAATATTAACAAAGCATTAATAACCTTAACACAGCCATTCTAAACATAACTGTTAACAGCCCAAAAACTAATCTTATCAAACAATCATTTTGTAATCTAAACATTAACTTCCCTGTATATCTAACATGTTGGCATAATCTTAATAAAAGAATCTTGAATTAAATAAACCTAACATATCAGGATGTGTGATACAATATGCCTCACATCAATGTAAAGTATCATTTTAGTTTAGAAAACAAGTTTTTACCCCTGATTCAGGCAGCTCCAATGGCTGTCATATTGTCAACAGACCGTATCATGCTTGACCCCTTTCCTGTCCTCCCTGTTGCCTCTGTTGCCCCTTCCTCTTTTAAAATGCCCCAAAATAACTAGTGTAAAATGTTCTCACCCATGCTTTATGAACAATGGTGAAAAAAAAGTGGAGAAACCAGTCACAATAAAAGAGCATTAATTGCTACAGGCAAGCAGATATAAAAAAATGTATTATCTATTCAACCCCCCATTTCATCTAATAATTAAATTATTAACATTGTCTTAACAAAGTGATACTATTTAACTAGAGAATCATTAAAACTCTGTTTCCATTCAATTTTATCTAACTCAATGGTCGCTTGTAAAAATACTCTATGTAGCAAACCTGTTATACTGTTGTGTTTCATACTATTGGTAAATGCACCTTCTCAAACCCTTATTTAACAACCCATGATATGCATTCATAATGCATAACTTAGTTGTCCCACATAAATAATTATCATTGACCTCTGAACTCTTCATTGCCTGGAAATTAAATTTACTCCTGGAAGCTGTTATTCAATCATATCTCCAGATATAGTTATCTCACGTTTAATTTCCGTATAAAACCTTCTATACAAAAAGAATACAGTAAGCACAAAAAAGAGTTCATGATCAAAAGATCCTTTAAGGTGATCTATTACTGAGATCGAGTTCTGTACTAGAATATCGACAGGTCCTGGTACGGGGATAAATGTATTCCCAGCACCTGTTTCATGCACTGAAAACAATTCCTTCTTATGGTATTCAGTGTAAAACTGTAGCAACTTTTACACTTCAATTACATGAAAGGATGAACTCCAGTATAATCATTCCAGGTGTCATTAGCTATAAAAATCGAACCATGCCAAGCTAAATATTATTACATCTCAATCATCCTTATTTCTGTTCTGCTTCCCCTTACTTCTCTTTTGTAACACTTCTTTATATTTCTTACTTTCCTTCTTTGCAGCATAATCCAAGCTGAAAATATTTTTCTTTATGTCCCAAACTGTCACTAATCCCATACCATCATCTTCTAAACTATTAGCTTTCTTCAAGGGTTCTTCCTGTATGGCTGACATAGAGCTGGCTTAGTATAATGTACATGTAAACAATGCACAACACAGTGTAGATCCGTGTGTGATATACCTTTAAGAAGCTTTCTAGTGAGTCAGCAAATGGATATAAGTACTGAGCACGTGCAAGCAAGAGTGCCATTTTGAGTGAGCAGCCAGACTGTGAACATGCAAGTATGTAGTTAGTTAGTTAGATGGTTAATTTAAGTTTAATGTTCCTGCCATCCATCCTGATGTGCTTGTATACAATAAACTACTTAAACAAACACCCAAGCCTCAACATGTTCCTAATGCACATAAGAAGAGTAACATGGTGTAAGAATGGGATCCAGAGTTACAGCCATGAAGCAACCAGTTAAAGATGGAGGAATATACAGGAGTGGATCATCCCTAATGCTCAAACAACTCGCAAAACAGGTCAGAAACAAATTCCGGCTACTAAAACTTGCTTAAATTATTTCTTTAGCTACAAATATAAAACAAAGCACTCAGAATGCTCAAAACAAATTTCTTTTTAAACGAAATGTCTGAAACTGTGACATTGATAAAAATATTCAAAATAATTATGAAAATGTTTGAAACAATATCCGAATCACATAAAATTTACAAAAAAAGGAAAATGACTATAATTTTTTACTATGTGCTACTTTTTTGCATTAACTAAAGCTATTCAAAATAACCGGTGTGCAGTGTTTGCAAATAAGTGCAGTATTACAGTAGTTATTTTGCAAAGTACACTAATTTCAAAGGATATTTCGCAAAGTATAGTTATTTCAAGGCATGTTTTGCAGAATACAGTAGTTCGAAGAGTTTATTGTGCAATTGACTATTATTGCAAGTTCGTAGTGTGTGTGAATGTTCGTACATAATTACAAGGGCCAATTTTGCATTGTGTTTTAATATAATCTGTGGGCATGGCAGAAGGACTTCGTAGACCCACATCGCTTGTGTTTGATATTGCAGAAAATTGGAGAGTGTTTCAGCAGGCTGCTTTTTTTCTGACAAAGATGCACATATAAAAACATTTATTCTGCTTAAATTAGCTGGTTCAGAGGCCGTTGAAAGAGAGTGTTCATTTGTGTATGCACCCTGCTGTGTTTGCAGGGGAGGGAGAAGACTGCCATATAGTGGTACCGACTGAAACAAGGGAAGACCCAGAGTGCTTAAAATGTAAATTTAGAGAAATGTGTAATCTCCAAACAAATATTACAGTGGAGCGGTACTTATTTTACATAAGGGATCAAAAGCCTGGTCAAACTTTTGCAGCTAAGGCTAAAACGTGCACATTTGGTGATTTGAGAGATGAGTTGATAAAAGACAGGCTTGTGTGTGGTATTAATAATGACACAGTGAGAAAGATTTTGCTTCGAGACAGTGATTTGACATTGAATAAGGCCATTGAGATTTGTCAGATCTACAAGCTTACAGAAAAGCACACAAGTATGCTTACAAATGAAAATAGCTGAAGAAGGCACAGTGACAAAGCTCATGTTGATAGTATGCACCACATGGTTAAAAGAAACAGGCCCAGGCACATGGCAGCTACTGCCAGTCCTGTAACAGTCCCTGGGAAATCCTCAAGTCTTTCCAGCAAATTCCAGGTCATGCTCAGTGAAGCATAAAGGTGAGTCAGTAAAGTAAAAACATGTGCCTCCACCAGGCTTTATAGTCAACTGCTGTAATTGTGGTGGAAATCATGAACCCAAAAGAGAAAAGTGCTTAGCTCTTGGTCATCAGTGTCATTTCAAAAGATTTTGTAAATCAAATAAGGCACATTCTTTTATTAAAAGGGGGCATTCCAAGAGGCAAGTTAATTAATTAGAAAGCTGCGACCCTACTTTTTATATTGATGGTGTGTCTGTGCTTGGTGAAACAGTTAATGCAGTAGGTTTGTGGGCAAAGACTGAGATCTTTTGTACTGTTTGGATTAATGGGAGTCCAGTAGAGCTCACAGCAGATACTGGCTCAACGTGCAATGTTATGTCAGTAGAAAAGTTTGCTAGAGTAAAAGCTGCAGAAAAACTTGATTTGACAAAGTGTGCAAAACTTGTTGCTTATGGTGGTGAAGAGATTCAAACCAAAGGCTTAGTAGTGCTTTCATGTTACTTTGCTGGGAACAGCTATGACTTGCAATTTTACATACTCAAAAGATAGATGCAGTCATTATTAGGCCTCAGAGATAGTTTGAAAATGGGGCTGCTTTCACTTAATAAAGAAGTCCACCATGTAAGCCTGCATGACAACAGGTAAAATTTCACCCAAACTATTTTTTCTGAGTTTGCTGATAGTTTTGGAGACAAACCTGGCAAACTACCAGTTGTGTACTCTATGGAGTTAGACCCAGAGGTCAGCCCAGTTATCAGACCAGCATGGAAAGTTCTGGTAGCTATGCAGAGCAGAGTCAAAGCTGAGCTAGACAAAATGGTGCAGCTGGAAATAATTTGTCCAGTAGAAGAACCTATTAAATGGGTTTCCTCCATGATAGTGCCTCATATGAAAAGCTCAGATGACATTAGAATATGTATTTATCCAAGAGATCTAAACAAAGCATTAAAAAGACCTCATCATCCAGTGCACACAGTCGAAGAGGATGCTGCCCTCATGCCAAATGCCACTGTTTTTTTTCTGTCTTATATGCAAAGACTTCATTTTGGCAAATTTTGCTTGACCGAAAATCTTCATTGTTAACCACATTTGGTGCACCATTTGGGAAATACAGATTTCTGAGAATATCATTAGGGATAAATTCTGCCAGTGAAGTCTTTCAGTGCATGATGGAGCAATTTTTTTCTGGCTATCCATGTTCTGCTATAGTAGATTATATTCTAGTAGGAGGCAATGGTGAAGCAGAACATGACAGAAACCTCAAAAAAGTTCTGGAAAGAGCACATGAAGTGAATCTTAAGTGGAATCCTCAGAAATGCAAATTCAGGCTACGAGAAGTTACTTATGTTGGTCATTTATTTACCAGTTCAGGCTTACGGCCAGATCCTTCCAAGCAAACAGCAATTCTTGAGATGCCAGCTCCAGACAATGTCCAAGCCCTATGTTTTCTTAGCATGGTAAACTAGGCAACTTAATTCCAGACTTAAGCCAACTTTCAGCACCCCTAAGATAGCTGACATGCAAAGATGTCATTTGGTCATGGTCAGAACAGCACCAAAGAGTCTTTGATATCCTGAAACAGAAAATTGCTCACCCACCAGCTCTCAGCTACTATGATGTTCACAAACCAGTTACTCTTTCCTGCTTCTAAGTTTCATCTAGGTGCAGTCATTCTTCAAGAGTATATACCAATAACCTGTAGCCTATGTGCTTTGAGAAGTCTTACCCAGACCGAAATGCAATATGCCCAGACTGAGAAAGAGCTTTTGGCAATTGTGTTTGAATGTTCGAAGTTCCATGATTATAGTTATGGTTAACCTATCCAGATCAAAACTGACCACCAAACTTTAGTCACTATTTTGAGAAAGCCTACGCATAGAGCTCCATCTAGGCTGCAATATATGATGCTCAAGTTACAAAAGTACAATTTCAGTCTTGTTTACACAAAAGGCAAACCTCTTTATCTTGTTGATACCTTATCCAGATCACCCCGAAAAAACACAAAACAGCATAACACTGAGCAACTTGATTTTAAGGTCATGGAAGTGAGAATTTTTTCTTCCATACATCTTGATTAGCTCAGAACTCACACAGCTTCAGATCCAATTCTCCAGAAGCTAAACCTTTTTATCAGTTGAAGATGTCCTTCAAACAATCTTGTTTACCAGTTGAAGTGCAACCCTATTTTCCATACAGAGATGAGATTTTGTCAGATAATGGTATCATAATCATTATCATGATGGGTCCTAAAGTGATTGTTCCAAAATCCTTGCAACAAGAGTATATTCAGATTTTGCATTGTGGTCACCCATGAACTGATTCTACCAAAAGAAGGGCGAGAGTTGTAGTATTTTGACTTTCTATGTCAAGAGATATTGAGAAAGTACATTCATCTTGTTCACTATTGCTGTACTAAGCCATATCAACAGAAAGAACCACTTTAGTTAAGGCAGCTTCCTGAAGTACCTTGGTTAACACTGGCCACAGTTATCTTTGAGTGGAATGCTCAAAATTATTTGGTGTTAACAGACTCTTATTCAAATTGTTTCAAGATTGACCTACTTCCCAACCAAATTTCCAGTACTGCCATTAGTAAGTAAAAGTGACATTTTTCTGTCCATGATGGTCTGTACAGATATTTCTGACAATGGTGCACAGTTTACCTGTCAACAGTTCAAGAAATTTGCATAAGAGTGGGACTTTATTCATATTACGAGTAGTCCTGAATACCCCAAGTCAAACAGCTTGGCTGAACGTACAGCTCAAAGTGCAAAACGGTTGTTAGAGAAATCCAGATGTGACAATACCGATGTTTTTCTAAAGTTGCTAAATCTCAGAAACATTCTTTTTGATAAACATCTTGGTTTACCTTCCCAGAGACTTATGTCAAGACAAACCAGAGCCAAACTACCAATCAATAGTAATTTATTGGTTCCATGTTCTAAGAACAACAAAGCAGTAAAAGCCCAACTGTTGAAAAAGCATTTGTCCCAAAAGTCTTACGTTGATAAAACCAGCAAACTGCTCTGTTCTTTAAAAAAGGAGAGATAGTGAGGATGCAGATATCAAAAGGTTTTGATCGCATCGGATTTGTGAAAAGTTTGTGTCAAAAGCCAAAATCATACATTGTGGAATCACAAGGAGTGGAATTCAGAGGAAATCAGAAGCATTTGTTACCAGTGTCTGAACCAGTGTTACACCATCTTGCCTGTGACAGAGACTCACGTTCTTCTAATTTCTCCAAATCGTTTGGGTTTCTAATACCATAATGGGAATGGACCCCATTCCTAAGTCAAAGTATGATTAAAGTTCATGAAATTAGTATTGTTTCAATCTTTGATGTCAGCCAAAAGTGCTCTTCGCAGCACTCACAATGTGCCCTGTAATGACTCCTTCTGCAATTCATATGGGGTTATATGGATTGGTAACATAGCTAAATATGATTGTAAATTATTTTTTTTAAGACGTGTTGCTCCTACTACTATTGGAACTCTCTGGGTATCTTTCTTACACATTGCTCTCATTTCTGCCTGCAGATCCTGGTATTTTATGATTTTTGTGCCTCTCTGTACGCGAGACACTATAGTCACTAGTTGTGGCAATTTCAATGATCAATGCTACTTTTGTCTTCTTTTTTTGGACCACTATATCTGGTTTTCTAGCATCGATCTTTTGAACTGCTGGCAATGAGTGATCCCATGTGATATAAACTTCATCATTTTCTATGATGCTTTGTGGCTCAGATTTCCAGTGTTTTTCAGCCACTTTGATACTATAATCTTTGCACAATCCCCAGTGCAACAGTCCCGCCACATTATTATGTCTTTCAGTATACAGTCCTTCTGCCATTAGTGTGTCGCAACCAGCAGCAAGGTGTGTGACTGTTTCCAATTCAGTTTTACAAAACCTACATTTGTCTGTTTCTCCCATATGTTCAATGGACTTTGTAAAACAGTGTGTACGTAACCTACTATCTTGGGCTGCAAATATTAACCTTTCATTTCTTGGTTTGAATTTGCCACTCCTTAACCATTCCTGCATTTGTTCTTGATCAATACGAGGTTCTTCCAGAAGATTTCTATACTTGCAATTATATTTATGTTTTTCCACATTTCTTGCCTTCCTATCTGGTCCTTCACCTTATATTTTTTTCTTTTGTTTTTTGTTTTTTGGCATATTCAGTTGCTGCCTGGTTTTTATCTACTTCTGGTTTGATTTTCATTCCTACTTGACGTCGATATCCTTCTGCTAAATTAAGCAGAGAAGACATCTTCGATTCATTCTCCTCATGTTTCAAAACTTTGACTACATTTGGATCTTGTGAGTCAACAGATATGTGTGGAGTCCCATGATTGCAGATCTATACATGTAATCAGTTTCAAGGAGGTCCATCTCTCCTTCGGAATGAGGGAATGTATAATCTTGGTATACACTGATTTTTATAAATCATTTGGTGAGCATAAAGCATCCTTCTTGTATTAAAATCTAATCTATCCAACACTTTTTGGGGCCCAGTCAATCACTCCAAAACTGTACATTAAGACAGGAAGAGCAAATTGATTTATAACTTGGATCTTGTTCCTAGATCTCAGGATTAATTTAAGCTTCTAAAGTATTCCTTGCTAAGTTTTATTCACATTTGTTCATGTTTTATTGATGATCCTTCAGCAATTCCCAAGTATTTATACACTCCCTCTTGCTCCAGTTCTTTAAATCACATTCTTGTCCCAAACTGATGTTTTCTTGGTGCTGCAGTTTTCTTTTTTTAAAGGTTGCATTTGCACATTTATCAAGACCAAATGACATTCTAATATCATCTGAAAAAGTTTTGACAACCTGCAGCTGTGCTTTCAGTTCCTCATCTGATGACATATCCAGTTTTAAATCATCGACAAAGAGAAGATGAGAGGTCATTGGACTTTGTTGTTTTCTAGGAGTCAAATTGTAACCATGGCCTAAGCTGTTAAGTAAACAGCTTAATGGAGTAATGGCAAGGCAGAATAGGAATATTGACAGACAGTCACCCTGGAATATCCCCCTTTGAATTTTTATCCCTTGGATAATAATCTGTCATTTACCATGGCTTAATTGCAAAGTGGTCTGCCATTGTTTCATGGTTACTGTAATGTAGTCAATCAATATAGGGTGTATCCTATACATTTTTAAAGCACTCTTTTATCCATGAATGTGGGATACCAGCAAATGTTTTTTGTAGTCAATCCATGCCATGCTTAGATTCTTCCCCTTTTTACAATTCCTCCATTAGAACTTTATTTAACAACAAATGATCCCTTGTTCCATATGACCTTCTTTTATTGCCCTTTTATTCTACTGCCATAATTGAGTTTTCATCTAAATGACTATAAACTCTGTCGGCGTCAATTCCCATGTCTAGTTTATACGTTGTCGGACGGCAAGTTATCGGTCTATAATTTTTAGGGTAGCTTGCAGGTTCACTCTGAAGTAAGAGCATTGTTTTGCCTGTTGTTAGCCAGTGTGGTGTCTGTTTGGGGTGTGCATATAAATAGTTCTTACTCATGGCTAAATCCTTGTGCAAAGATTTTAATACTTTCAACCGAAAGTTAGGCACTGCATCTGTGCCTGTGGTTTTCCAGTTCGAGGCTTTTCTTAACTTTATTTCAATCTCTCTGGCTGTTATTTCATCCCATTTCATATCCTGTACCTTTAAACTTGTTATTCTTTCTTTTAATTCTTCTATCCATTTAGCATCTTTATTATGTTCCACAGGATCTTCATAGATACTTCTCCAAAATGTATCTACTTCCTCTTTTTATGGAAGTCTTTCAATTCCTTTTGCCTTATTTACCAATTCTCTATAAAGCTTTTTTGCGTCATCAGTAATTTACTTATTTTGTACTTTTCCCTTCTATTTATCTGTGTATCTTCTAAGTTTTTCCACGTGTGCTGAAATTTTCAGTTTATTTGCGATAGTGCATGACCAATCCTGGTCTGTTCTAATACTGTACATTGCTTTAACCACATCTATCTTTCTTAGTATTTTTGTTGATATGTTCCCTCATCTATGATCTTCTAACAGTGACACTTCTTGTCTTAATTGCTTTATAGTTTTCTCTGTTCAATACTTCCAAGATGATATTCAGTTTCTCCCCTTCCTTTCCCTCACTACCCTGTGTTCATGTGGTAGAACTTTATCAGTTATTAATTTAGCAGAAAAGTAGTATATCCTGTTTACTTCTGTTATATCACATGGATCTCTATGGGCAGTCCTAATTACTGAATTCATTTGATTTATCAGACTTCTTACTTTTTGGGTTTTATTGACCTTCTGCAGTCTGTTTCTCGCATTGATCTTAATATATCTATCCATGTTTACTTATTTATTTGCAGTTTGGAAGTCCACTGGGCTGAATTGACCCATTTTCAGTGGAGGCCTGGGGAGAAAAGCTCCATGATGCATTATACAATTTAGATACAACTAATAGTTAATATTAAAGATAATATTATGTAGAATAGTTACTCATAAATGCATTCAGTATCATGCATAGTTAACAAATTCATTAAGCTTGAAGGTAGGGATCATACAGTTTCAATTGAGGAAAATAGATATCTGTTAGGTGTGGAAACAGTTTACATACAAACCTTTTAAGAAAATGTAAATCAAGCAACTCTTCTCTTAGCTCATTTTCTGACAAACTGAAGGTGTATCCCTTGTTTTCCGTTTCCTGCATACATTCTATAGAAAGTTCTATAGCATCTTCCTGTGGCACATTCTCTTCAATTTCATTCTGTGTCATCTGTTGCTGTGTCAGTTGGGAACTCACTGGCCTATCACTCCTCAGCATTGACTACATCAGAGTTTCCACAGTTTCGTGTTCCTTTCCTTGCTATCTAGCTTCAAGTGAATGTTTATACTGGCTTCTTGTGGAAGGCTCCAAAATATCTTGATATGGCACCTGACCAATTGCTTCCTGTTCCACTGGATATCCATTGCTCTATCCTGTTGTGGTGCTTTCTGAATTTGATTTTCTAGACTGAATCCTCCTCTTTGCAGCTGCTCTATAACCTCGATTTCTATTTCTTTGACTTCTCCATTACTAATCTCTTTTTCTACTTTTCTTCTTATTTTTTGTATTGTAAAGTTTTCAATATCCAGATTCCTTTGCCTGTATTTCTCTTCAAATATCTTTGGTTCTGCTCTTTTTGTATTGGTTATTTTTGCTTTCTCCTTTGCATAAATATTACACCATATTAAATCTCTTTTCCCTTCCCATGCCCATATTTCTTCTTCACATGTCTCCTGATCTTCTAGATTTTCCTTATTCTGGGGCTTACATCATGCTGTGATACAGTCTGAGTTAGACCTTCTACATTAAATCCTTCAGTTTGCAGGCACTCCATAACTTCAACTTCTATTTCTTTAACTTCTGCTTTACTAATCTTCTTTTCCACATTATATTTTTGTAATATTATTTTTTTTATTGTGAAATTTTCCATATCTGGTTGCCTTTGCCTGTATTTCTCTTCGAATATCTTTAAGACTGCCTTCTCTATATTAGTTAACTTGGCTTTCTTCTTTGCATAAATATTGCACCATATCAAATCTCTCTTTCTTTTCCATGTCCATATTTCTTTTTTATATATTTCAAATATCTCTAGGATTTGTTATTTATATTTTGCACTTCCTCAGATGCTTCTTTTTTCAAACAGATGAGAGTTTCTTGATCTATATGCTGTTTTTCAAAAAATCTGTTGTATTAATAAACGCAAATTTTTATTTGAAGCTTCTGACAGTCTTTCCTGTGGAAGTATTTTTCTTTCCTCTAATTTCTCTCTTAATAATTTTGTATATCTTGTATCTGGAAATTCTGGGCTTTTTACATAATAGTAAAAATAAACTAGAAAAAATACTCCAATCATGCAGCATGGTTCCC
This sequence comes from Protopterus annectens, assembly GCF_019279795.1. Classification (NCBI taxonomy): domain Eukaryota; kingdom Metazoa; phylum Chordata; order Ceratodontiformes; family Protopteridae; genus Protopterus; species Protopterus annectens. Next base: position 1,248,886,132 of record NC_056737.1, read on the forward strand.
TCCTGCTCAGCACCATCTCCATTAATTGCAAATAAACATTAATACAATTCTGCTCCAAACTAAATTCATAAAATAAAAAAATCAGAAAACCAAGTTAATCCAAGGTTAGAGTGTTTGGTGAACATCCCAAATTTGTGTTTAGAAAGGGCAGGAACTTAAAAGGACTTTTGGAACATATTCCAAATTTGAACTTGGATGTAGATGGAAGGATGGCACCCTGTGGTATGTGTAATCAATGTAAATATGTTATGGCTACCTCCAGTTTGAATTTAAATGGTAGAAAGATTAATATTAAAGGTAAATTTAGTTGCCATTCCCATGCTGTAGTATATGCTGCCATGTGTGATCAGTGTTCTGCTTTTTATGTGGGCAAGACACAGCGTAAGTTGTCACAGCATATATATGAGCATATGTATGACATACGTAAGGGGGATATCAATAATGCTCTATTTAGACATATTCAGAGTTTTTCTAACCATTCTTTTAAATTCATAGTGCTACAACAGGTCAAATGTGGGGATAGAAAGGGGGCTTGGAAATTATTTCTTGAGGAGAAGGAAACCTGGTGGCAGGTTTTCCTTAATGCTTGCCAGTTACCTGGGTTAAATCATCTTATCTCTTGAAGTTGAAAGTCTTTGATAGATAAAATGTTTACATATTTTATAATTTATATATATATATATATATATATATATATATATATACATGTTTTGCAAACATAAGCATTATTACCATTATTATTAATATTTTTAAGTAATGTTTTTATGTGGATTTATATATATATATATATATATATATATATATATATATATAGATATATATATACACACATATATATATATATATATATATATATATACACACACATATATATATATATATATATATATATATATATATATATATATATATATATATATATATATATATATACATATATATATATATATATATATATATATATATATATATGAAAAACTTTATATTACATTATTTAAATATATAAAAAAAATTATTGCATTATTTATGTATGTATTTGTATTTATATGTGTAATTAGGGAATATGTCCTTTTAAAAATTTGGTATGATTTTTAATTGATTTTAATTGATTAAAATCGGTAGGGTGAGTTCTTTTAGTATAACATGGATTGCATTTGCTCTATTACTTTGTCTGAAGAAGTTTGGTGATAGCTACTTAACAAAAGCGCTTACCTTGGATTATTTGTCTTAATTAATTTTGGACCTATTTGGATTCTAGTCTACGTGGCAGTTTGTTTTGAGTTTTTGATCTTCTTTTATAAGCAAATAAAGAAGCCTTCATGGGCAGACCCCTTCACATTTCCAGATCATGAAAAAAACAGTGCATGTCCAGCTTAAGCCCTGGGACAAGTATAAATTGATAGAGCATGCCTGTAAAGTCAGGTGTGATCTGTTGGAACCCCTCAGACAGCCAAGAGTTTAGCCACAACATTGATAAGAAGTATACAGAAGTATGTCTAGACACACCGCAAGTCCATTAAGGTCAAATACTGCAGCTTAGTGCATGGTTGTCTGAGGTATAGTTTTGCATAGTTAATACTCCTGATTAAGTAATTTTACAGGAGGAAGAATGGAGGTTATTAATGGTGGCACCTCTTTGAAGTGAAAACAAACAAGCCTTGTCAGATACATCAATCTATATATATATATATATATATATATATATATATATATATATATATATATGGGTCTACTTCGGTAAACTAAAATTTCACTTATCCAAAATCCATATCACAGCAATGAAAAGGCCGATACCACCAGAACACTGACTTACCACTCCGGGGAAGTAAATGCTTGGCCATCCTGAAAAAGACATGTAAACTGAAGGAAAGCAAACCCAGCCATGTGGGGCCTTCACTCCCACACCCCCCCAACTAAATATACTAAGTCCGAGACTGCACTACCATAGGGATAAGGGGCAAAGTTAAACAGGATGGCCAAGCATTTACTTACCTGGAATGGTAAGTCGGTGTTCTGGGACTTCGGTATTCTGGTGCCGTCAGCCTTTTTTTTCTCAGTGATATGGATTTTGGGTAAGTAAAATTTCAGTCTACCAAAGTAGACCCATATATCTATATCTATTTATCTATATGGATACACACACACACACACACACACACACACACACACACACACACACACACACACACAAGCAAAACTCTTGTAACATTTTGTAAAAAAAATAAGCTTCTAAGAAAGATGAACCCTATCTATATCACATTTGTTGCAGAGGTCAGAACATGATAATATAATGTTTTAAATTGCCTACTTCAATGTCTAAAGCTGAAAGTAGCGTGTATATTATACATGGACAAAATTGTCAGCTGCACTTTCCCACTTATGACGTTGAAGCCACAAAAGCTCAGTTCAGCTAAATCCATGAAGGCTGTCGGATACTGCCTTGAATAGATGCTGCTGTTTGTCACTAACCTAGTATGCCATCATTATTTGCAAAATTACTTGGATAAGTTAATTATCTGGGTACAACTGAAGGGTGTGCAATTTAATAATAAAGAATGCTTAGTTATTTATTTTGGAGTTATTAATTATTGTTATCCTTATGCATTTCAGTTAACCAGGTTAGGAATTAGGGTGTTATCGTTGAGTCATCTTTATCCTTTGATTTCCATGTTATGATGTTGTTTATTTATTTTATTTATTTTACATTTGTTAACCGGGCTAGTCTAACTGGATATATTTCCATTTTCAGTAGAGGCCTGGGGAGAAAAGCTCCACATAGAGATAAACACAGTTACATAGTATGCAAAAAATGAGCAGAAATAAAATGAGGTGGGAATAGACAAATATACAGTATAACATCATAGGATTCAACATTCTCAAAATAAAAAATGGAAACTTATTTCACAGTATTTTATATTTAGGTTGTAAAAAGAAAGTAAAAAAGAAAAGATATTCAAAACGAAAAGAGTGAGTAGATCAGTTAAGTTTATAAACTGTCAGTAATAAGAAATGAACCCGAAGGAGGAGAAGGATATTAGAGAGGTAACTCTTATAAAGTGATGGTAGTATAACTTAGACATAAAAAGAAGGTAAAAGGAGAGGGAGAGGGAGGAGTAGAGGAAATTTGTGGGAGTTAGAGTTTTAGTCGGGGTTAAAGCAAGGACATAACCAGTGATTTTTAAGGTAAATTCTAAGTTTTTGTTTGAACAGAACAGGAGTTGGAATTGAAGTAAGTTCAATAGGAAGTTGATTCCAGTGTTTACCAATGGCGTTAGAGAAAAGGGAGTCACCAGCAAGGTTGTTGGATTTAGTTAAAGTTACTAGGAGGTTGCTAGAGGAGCGAAGTGAGTTCAGGTTAGAGTAAGGGGTAAAAAGTTTGGAAAGTGCAGGTGTGTTATTAGGTTGATAGAAAGCTCTTTGGACAAAGGAAAGTTGGGAAAGAAGCAAAATATTTTCTAATTCCAGCCAGTGAAGTTGCTGAAGGTTCAGACAGTGGTGAGTTCTGAATTGATTACCAGTCACAAATCTAGCAATACTATTATATGTGTTAGCCAGTTTAGAGAGATTGTTTTTCTTCAGGTTAGTGTAAATTGGTGAGGAATAGAGAAGAGTTGAAATAAGGTGAGAGTGGGCAAGAGTAACTTTGGCTGTCGGGGTTAAGAATGTTTTAATTCTGTAAAGGGAGCCCAATTTTCTGTTTACAGTTTTAATGGTATTATTGATGTGACAATCATAGGTAAGGTTGTTGTCAATCATGACACCTAGCAGTTTGGTAGTAGAGTCGGCTGATATGAGGGTGCCATTAATAGATAAGATAGAGAAGTCTAATGTGGGGGACCTAGTAGTAGGTTTAAAGAGGAGGAGTTTTGTTTTTTTAGCATTTAAAAGTAGGCAGCGTTTTAAGAACCATGCTTCTACTGTGTGGAATACATTTTGAGTAATAGTTTGAAGCTCTGGAATGGTTTTAGCTGAGCAAATAAGAGTGGAGTCATCAGCATATTGTATGCATGTAGCTTGGGGAATAGCTACTTGTAGGTCATTTATAAAAAGGGAGAATAGGAGAGGTCCAAGAATAGAGCCTTGTGGGACACCAAGAGAAATTGGGAGAAGAGAGGAGAGTTTGTTATCCCAGAGGACTGCCTATTTCCTGTTAGTAAGATAGGAAGTAAACCATTGGATAGCCTTTGGTTCTAAAGCAAGAGATTCCAGGATTTTTATGAGGAGGGGGTGGTTGACCATGTCAAAGGCTTTGGACAGGTCAATAAAGAGTGCTGAAGATAGAATATTATTATTGCGGTTTGTGTTTATGAAGTCAGTAAAGGAAAGGAGAGCAGTGGTAGTACTATGAAAAGGCCTAAAGCCGTGTTGACAGGGAGTTAGAATGTTATTTTTAGTTAAGTAATTCATTAGTTGGTAGTGAACACATTTTTCCATGATTTTTGCTAGGGGAGACAGGAGTGCTATAGGCCTGTAATTAGAGTATTCATTGGAGTTTCCTCCTTTATGTAAGGGTATAATGTGTGAGATTTTCCAGATGTCAGGTATGGATCCTTCATTAATAGTTCTGTTAATAAGGATAGATATGGGATAGGCTATTTCCTTAGCTGCTTTTTGGAGGAATTCAGATGGAAGTTGGTCAGCCGATGGGGTACATGGTTTAAGTTTTTGGATGCATTTTTGGATGAAGGTGGTGGAGATGGGTTGTATTGTGAAGGTTGGTTGATTAGAAGATGCAAGATCAGGGATGCTAGAATTGTCAATGGGAAGGTTGGAGGCCAGTGAATTGATAGTATTAGTAAAGAAGGAGTTGAAAGCATTGGCAGTTTCATGGGAAGAATTATTTTCGGACCCAGAGGGAGAGGGAGTGGTAGTCTGTCCGGGGTGAAGAAGTCTATTCAAGGTTGACCAGAATTTTTGGGGATTATTGTGATTCACTTGTTGGAGGTTACTATAGTAGTTTTTGTCAGAAAGAATAGCTTTTTTGGTACTGTTTCTTAAGTGTCTGAAGGTCTGTTGATCTGAGGGAGATTTACTAGTTCTCCATTTTATCCAGGATTTGTTTCTGAGTAACATTTTTTGTCTTGTTTCCTTAGATAGCCAGGGGGCTGGTTTAGTTTTGACTCTGATAGTTCGTTTTGGTGCATGATTGTCTAGGATTGATAAAAATGTGGTGTTAAAATATTGAACAGCTTCTTCTAGAGGAAGAGTTTTTAGAGGTTTCCAGTTACAGGCATTTAGTTCAGTGTTAAATAAGATAGGGTTAAAATATTTATTACTACGAGAAGTTCTGATGGTAGGGGCATTAGTAGTGATATTCTTCTTTCTTATGATATAGGTTAAGTTGTGATCACTAATGTCATCTGGCAAAGTGCCGGTTTGATATTGTAGTTGTGGTTTATTAACAAGAATTCAATCTAGTATACTTTCTTTGTTGTTAGGTTTATTAATCCTAGTGGAGGTGTTTATAGTCTGAGTAAAGCCATGGAGATTAATATGAGAGACTGGGTTATTAGTATTAACTGAGGACCAATCAAGGTTGAAGTCTCCAAGTATTACAGTTTCTTGTGGGTAGGTGGATGAAGCCCAGCTAAGGAGATTTTCTATTATTATGGAGTTATTTCCAGGAGGTAGATAGATACAGATAATATAGATGGCTTTATTTGGGTTCAGTTGTAGCTTTGATATAAGGAGTTCAGTCTTGGTGTTCTCCAGGGGAGCATAGGGTACTAAGGATATATTTAGTTCAGTCTTAAATATGAGTGCTACTCCCCCACCTTTGCGGGTATTGCGGTCTTGTCTTAAAATGTTGTAACCTGGGGGAATGATTTCAGTATCTTTAGTGAGGGGTTTTAACCAGGTTTCAGTTAAACATAGGATGTCAAAAGAGTAATATTCAAGAAGAGAGTGGAGATGGGTGACTTTGTTGTTAACACTTCTGATATTAAGGTGTCCTATGAGTAAGGTATTTGCATTAGGGGTTGGTAATGGAAGGGATGAGTTTGAAATAATAGGTCTGGCTTCATAGGAAATAATAGAGGGTCCTGGGTTGGGATGTATATCACCATCTACCAGGGTAGAGGGGTTGTATTCTAAGTGTGGTTTACAGGTAAACAACAATAAATATTTTAGTTTCCTTAACATGAGATTATTTGATTTAATATGGGATAGTCTATGATATTTGGCTAAGAGGTAGCAAGAGGTAGATGTAATGTTTGAATGTGTGAAATTTGTTCAGAAATGCTATGGTTTGGTCAAGAATATTAACCAGAATATTAAGCATAGATTCTCAATGAGGGATATAATTGTTATGATTAAGTTATCTTGAGCTTGTTTTCACCCAATAATACAACACAGTGGTCCTTTTTGTTCTGGGAATTTCTCAGATCAAGAAACTTCAGTGTATTCAAAAAACATTTACTAGACATATAATTGGATGTGAACTTTTATCATAAGAAAAGCGACTTGAAAACCTGTCACTGTATTCTATAGCTTATAGATTACTAAGAGCAGATTTGATATTGGTGGATAGGTATTCTAAAGTTGATGTGTTTTCTGCAATGCTGGAAATTGATTTTATAGATCACAGTTTAAATACTAGAAACAATAATCTGCTAGTACAATTTCCTAATGTTAGATTGAAATCGAAGTCCTCTTTCTTTCACTGTTGGGCTGACATATAATAGAATTCTCTGCCAAAATAAATAAAATGTGCTAGTAATTTACTAATGTTTAAGACATCCCTTGATCTTTGTTATGTCATTCTTCTTTATGTAACTGGTATAAGCATATAGCAAACTCTTAACTAGCCAGTACAGACACTGAGACTGAAACGCACTTTATTCAGTCATTGAATCTGTGTTCATAGGTTCATAGATTAGTACTAGGCTAACTGCCCTTGTGACCCACTGTAAGCCTAGCCAATTATCCCATGTGAGAATCAAACCCTGTGCCTTGTTTGATAAGGTATACACCATGATGCTATGTCTCCTCCCTCTGTCCTAATTCCTTATGCAGGGGTGTGTCTGAGCCTTTAGCTTGAGACAGTGCTTATATACTAGTGAATAAGGGCTGTAGCACTTTTATGAATCTTTTGGAATCAGCTCCTATGGTGTTTGTTGAAAGACGCTCCAAAATGTAAAAAGTAATGCAATCAGATTGAAATATATAAATATTTATCACAATGAGCTTCAAAAATGTTAAGTGTGACCAATATATAGATATAATAAAGCAGGTGTTTTGGTGGGTAGGGAGTTGTGGAGTTTGATGTTGTCATGTGGTGTTAAGATGTGTACAATATGATGTGAGCTGTGCAGCTATTAATAGGAATAGGGTTGGAATTTGATAAAGTAACATATTGTACGATCTGTGGATGTAGGGTAAGTACGTATGTGTTTTTAACTAGGAAAAACAACAGTCCCAAGGATGAAGCAGCAGCAAAAACTAATAAAAACCAAACCACCAGTCTGACCGAACAATGACGGAAACCACCAGCAATAGCAAAAAACACAGTTTAATATCACTTTTGTCTCAAAAGATTTCTTTGGAATTAAATAAATTGCAAACATCAGCATCCCCTTATATATCAAATCAAAATAATTACCTAATAAAGCAATCAATTACGTAAAGTGCACTAGCAAAATGAATCTACATGTAGTTAGAAATATAAGGGAGGGGGTCCTATAAGGACCAACTGGAACAAAGAGAAACTATGTAGCAGCTCAGGTTAGGTTAGGGGCTGACAAAACAACTGGTATTAATGACTTAGTGAATATTAAATGTTTTTTGAAGAACAGAAGACTGAAGATTTTAAAATGAACTGTCTATGTTATGTTATTAGAGGTGTGCCTTTAAATGACTGTATTCCTTTTGCTAGTGCACTTTAAGTAATTGATTGCTTTATTAGGTAATTATTTTGATTTGATATATAAGGGGATGCTGCTGTGTGAATTTAATTTCATTCTGAAGTAGTCTTTTGAGACGAAAGTGATATTAAGGTATGTGTTTTTGGTTAATGTGGAATTAGTGTGAAGATAGGGTATTGGTGATATATGCTTAGTGATTGGGTGTGTACTGAAGACTGTTATGTACTAGAGCTTAATTGTAGGTTTTGGTTAGCTAATTTTGGTTATAGGGTGGTTGTTGGATGTGTGAAGTGTTGTGATTGGAGGGTGGGAGGAGTTTTGTAAGTGTAAATGTAGGAGTAGTGGGGTGTGTGGGAATTGAGGGCAGGGTAGGGGAGCGGAGTGAGCCTGTAGGGCAAATGGAGCAGGATGAGCTGAGTAAGGTATGTGCAATTAAAAAACAAACTATCACTTGCACTGAAGTCACATCTATAATGTTAGTCTTTCCTTTGTTACTAATGCTTTTTTTTAAAGTAATGAGAACCCTTTTAATTTGACCAGTTGGATGCCCTAAGAAATTACCTTGTCTGAGGGCTGTAAGTGAATGAGCCAGCTATTGCTGACAGACTAGAAGGGTAGTGGGGATATATCTCAGACAAGAAAGAACAGATGGCCAAACATTTCTTTAGAAACTTTAAGGGCTAGTATTATAGTTTAGAGTGGAGTGTTGTACAGACTTGAAGGTTAGAAATCAGAATGTTTCTACATGAGGGGTGGACTGAAATCCCTGCTGCTGGCTTATGCAGTTATGCTCAGTACATTAAGGATTACAGCAAAATAAAAAATAAAACAAGCTACGAATGCCTTTTGCAATACAATGAGATATACAGTTAAGGGCTGCAAGGTTCTTCAGGACAGTCGGGATTCTCATTATTATTATCAAATACTGGTCAGTGCAATATATTTATTTATTTATTTATTCATTTATTTACTTGTCATGTTGGTTTAGATGAAGTTTTTTAACAAACAAGCTTTATAAATGTACTGCTATGAGAGTGTTTTCCATGAATAATTCATTGTTCAATTTATTGTGTAATTGAGTAATTATTTGATGGGAAGTAATGTCAGTATATATATATATATATATATATATATATATATATATATATATATATATATATATATATATATATATATATAGTTATTTTGTAGTCCTTCATTAACTCTATGAGGAAGTCATTGTATGGTGAAAGCGCTTAGTTTTTGGAGGTATTGCTGTTATTGTGAATAATGTTTTTATAAGCGGTTGGACGTTCCTCTTTTTGGATTTTCTTTTGTTCCCAGTTGGGATTCCCGCTGGCTTTAGTTATGTAAGTGGTGTTATTTGCATCAGGATACATGCTGCAAACACTATGGGACACAGCTGGCTTGGGGCTGAGAAAAAAAGACAGTACGAGATGGTAGAGAATAGTGAGCAATTGTAACGTTCCACAGCTTTAACCCCCCCCCCCCCCAAATTAAAATACAGGTTAGAGAGCAGTAGGCAATTGTGAAATACCACAACTTTAACAACCACACATAAACAATTTAGAGTATTAATTACAGTATAGTAGTGCAGATGTAAGTAAACAGTCTAATTATAGCAATAGTTAGATCTTTGTTCTATGGCAAATACTGCACTTATATATCACTGCACACACTAGCTGCATATTCCTTAACAGGTAAGCTGAACTTTCTATTGCAAAGCCTATTCTGGATGAATAAATAGTATGTTTAGCACTGAATAAATAGTTTCTTGTTCCAGCCATAAGTTTACGTATATATCAAAGGCAGTCATGTAGCCATGAAAAGATAGCTTTTTACATGCAACTAAAAATAATAGATTGTTTTGCAATGTAAATGATTAGTCTCCAGCATTGGCCACAGGTTTAAAGTTGAATGAAACACAGCTGCTTAAACATGTAGGCAAAAAAGGCCTCTAGTAATATGTCTGCTCTAAATTGGTTCAAATAACAATGTACAAACACTACCATTGCAAAACTGGTTCAGATGGTGGTCCTAGGCCATAAAGACTCTCAAAATACCACAAAGAAAAATCAAGTAAAAACTTCTTTTATTTGGTTATTTGGAGTACACGTATTTAAGTTGAAGGGGGTTTAGGGACTGTCAGCCAACATGGGGGTGCAGGGAGGCTTGCCCATTTGCAAAAAAATATTTACTTCTAATTTTACCAATAGTGCTTTTGGCGAAAGATTTATGGAGTTTTTACTTCATGAGGGAAGGTGTCAATATTTCAACATGGCTCCTTACGTCATCATTATCAGCATTCTATGGTTTACTAATGTCATTAAAAAGACAAGCTATACTATACTCACTTAAGAAATTATGAGTAAAAGTAAGCTTAATTCACTGGATCATGAGCAAAATAAGATTTATTTATGTATGCATGTATTCATTTATTTATTTATCTATCTAGATGTGTTAATGAGAGAAGATGACTGACTAATCAAACTGGACCTATATCAGGCTCAGTCCAGGTGTAAAAAAATTCAAATACAGTGAAGAAACAAGACATAGCAAGAAATGAAAACAGACCAGACAGAGACAAGTATGAACTCTATCAGAGATTAAGGGAACAAGCAAGAAAAAAATGCCAGTTGAGGTAAGGAAACATATCAGAGAACAACATAGAATTCATATAGGAAATACTAAACAATTCTGAAAGACCTCTAAGACTTAAATCACAGACAACATATTTCTAAAAATGGCCACCTACAAAGTACTGACAAGTCATGTAATGAAAGAAATTAAAGAGAATGAACTTGGCTTTCCAAACACACGTCTGTATGATGACATAACAAAGCACTATGCTAGTTTACAAATATATCCACCTTTCTATTTGAGAAAGCAAAGTATCAGACCTCTTCAAAAACCAGGTTGCATTTATAATCCTAACTTTCATACCATATACCCAGCTTACTTAATCTTGGGTGAGAATTAGTAGGTCAATAAGTTTTATTTTCAATCTTACTCCAAGGTAATTAGAGGTAAAACGAAATATTCAGGAACAGTGGGCACAATGGGTAACATGGGTACTAAATTTGTCACCTAATATATTTGCTATATCCTTGAGAAAGGGATAAATTATGGATGAGGTCAGTGAACTGCTGGATATTATTCCTTAATTCCCGACATAAAAGGAAAATTGTAATTTGCTTTAATACCTGTAGCAATGTTAATTTCACACATTGCATGACATTTTCTAATATTGCTCTTAGGTTTCTTGCTGGCATGTCTCATTGTGGACTTTCGGTATGGGAATGGAGATTTCTTACAACTTTTTATTATTTCCTTCTGTTATGCAGGATTTCTACCAGACAGTATTTTTCCCCAGAAATTTGTCATTATATTTAGGGTGGACAGGTACAGACTTTTTTATGCAGCTGTTTTGATGCTGTTAAAAACTTCAGGCAAATGTTGCACCCCTCTCAGTTGGCTCCATTTGTAAGGAATAGATGGGAATTATGCATGCATCTTCTACAAGTTGAAGTAGATTTGACATGGAAAAGTCCCTAAAGGTGGTTTCACCTGCTGGTGGGGTGGTATGACGTAGCCTGATAGAGAAGATAGCACATTTGTGGTTAAACTTAACCAGGGATGTAGAGATACATGGTGGAGTACAGGTGGGAACTAGGATTTTAAGGACCATATGAAGGGTATTATAGCTTCTAGTGGGTTGTTTTGCAAATTGCTCTATTGCATTGATATTAACAAAAGTCTATGAAATACTGAGTATATCAGTTTTTAGTGGGTTAAGCATGCCAGTCAATTCTTGTGCAATAGATGTCCCTCAGCAAGAAGTTATTTTGTTTGATATTTAACCGTTAAATGGTATTAAGGTAATTTCCATGGCTTTTGGGAGATATTGATGGGCAGCTGTAGCTACCAATGAAGAACCAGTTGGTTTTGATAAAGGTGGTATGGATCTCCAGGAGTCCAAGTGAGGGTTGACATAAGTTGATTGTGTTTCTGACAAATACAGATATTCCTCCATAGTAAAGCAAGGCCTTGAAAGCATGATAGACTCTAAATCCTAGTACAGAGGGAGTGTTGTCATTGCATTGAAACTGTGTCTCAATAACTACACAGACACTAATGTGCTTGAGTTGCAGGAGTTGTCTGTACAGACACCTGCTTTGTTGTGCTACTTTTCTTGATGCTGCTCTTGTGGTGACGTATAGCAAGCTATCTAAAATTATATGCGTACATGTGATATACCTAAATGAACTTTAGCATGGTGGTCTGGTCATAACTGAAAAGGCCAATAATCCAGTTCACTTACACAACTAATATAAACAAACAAACAATCAAACAAATAAGGCACACTCCTTTTAAGGAGTTACAGAGAGGGAAAATGGTCTATATAGATACCTGGCAATTTAATTAATTATATAATGTTCTTTTTTTATCTCATTGTATAATACCCTGTTCAAACATGCTGGTCACCATTTTTGTCGTTTTTAGGTTATAAGTACACTAATTTGAATGATCTCCTATACTGAACTTTATGATATATTTCCAACAGATTAATTTGTGTTGATTTCCAATGATTGTTTTATAATAGTACTGATGATGTACTTTGTTGATGTTTGTTTGTAAAGCTGGATTGTTAATAAAGTTTAAAAAAAGTGTATAAAGATTCATATATTTAACTTTTATACCAGTTGTACTTTGTTGGATTATTTCATTTTAAAATTATTCACATCTGTTTATTAACATGCATTCATCAGGCACTGTAATCACAAAAGTTGTTCAGAATTCAATTTCCTGCAGAATAACTGATATTTTTAGACATATACCATGCATTTTTCTGTAAACTGGCAAAATATGAAACTAAATACATATTTTAAATAAACTAAAACAATGAGTGAGAAGGTCACTGAAAAAAACAATCAGTAAAAACAAAATGAAAACTCCAGCAAAGCTAGAACTATATATCCCATGTGCCTCTGATACAAGAGGTTTGTGAGGTCACTTTAAAACATATAACATGCTAGTATTAATGTAGATATTGACTTTCTGAGTAGGTACAGAATAATCACATATTTTGCACTTGCTTTTTTGTCAAAAATACTGTGGGCTGGATTATAGAACATGTCATGCTTGGGGCATCCCAAGCAACAACACAACACCTGATTACAAGAAAAGGGCTGTGAGATTCTGAAACTTCAAGCTGCATACAGTAATGTGGAATCATAGAGTCCCACACCCAGCAGCAAAATGGGATTCATATTTTCATTACTGATAGCCTTACAAATTGCATACTTTTACATCTCTGTCACCCCTCAACACTATTGGTATTGCAGGAGGTACATGGTGGAAGGCCCAGTAGTCTGCAGTATCAGTACCTGTAGTTTGGTGGCATTATCCTTTATGATGTAATGGGAGAGGCCAAGGGCCACACTTATATGCAGAAGTTTTTACCTCCTGACACATGGCATACCTCACATAAGCTTTCCTAAGGGAATTCATGTTTTACTGTGTTAGCAATGTCCCACAAAATGCAATCCACATATTTGCAGATATTATAATAAATTAATAATAGGCTTTTTACCTGCCATACATGCTTTGCATGCTTTGCAATGTCAGTCGTGTAGGTGACACTATGTAAAAGGTGGACCTCAGAGAACTTAGGCAGCTATACAGTGGGCTTATCGAGTTTTAGCTTATGCCAGGAACAGGTAATGAGATTCTGAAATTTATGTACCTAGAATATTCTGGAATCTCACTTTCTTGTCTTGGTTTAGCTTCTGACACGTTCTGTTGTGGCACTAGAGCAGTTTTGGATAGTCCCTGATGTATTCTGCCTCCCCAGTATGACATCATACTAGGGAAGTAGTTTGTCACTATGAGGTTACCGTTTCAGGATGTCCTTCACAATGTCACCCTGACTCCTTTAGAGCCCAGTTATACATGCTTTTTATGAACAAAAACCTAACAAATTTCCAAACTCCTGATCTCTGGTTTAAGATGGCAAGTATTAAAACATTTTCTGCAAATATCTCCACTTCCCACTTCTGATTCAGTATGCTAACTAAGTGCAGAGTACCTTTTACATACTTAATTAAATTGGGGAAGGGACGTATATTTACTTTTATGGCACTTCATACCTCTCCAGCTATCAGCAGAAGTGACATGACTACTACAAAAGATTCATCTTGGCAGTCTCCACACCAGTGAGGTTCATCAAGTTTTACAAACATGTCAATGGCAAAAGGCAGCTTTCCAGACCAGGCCTAGGAGCTAATCAACAATAAGACTCCTTATTTATGTTTATGGCCAAGCTGGTAAAAGTGAACTTGCACAATAAACATTTATGAGTTACTGAATATGCTCTTTATACCTTCTGAGACTGTCCATGTGATCAAGAGTGATATTTTAGCCAGCAATACAGTTCAAGGCCCATTCAGAGTCAAACAATGAATCAGAGATAACTAAACTTGAGGGTGAAAGTCACAGAATAAATCTCTGTTTTGCTAGTATCCCTAAACAGGCTGAGTCTAGAAGCTGTGTAGCTTTTATTAAAATTCTATTACAAAAATGGATTGGCCTGGTTACCAACACCATTCTAATAGGAACAGCTGATTACACTTTTTGATTTTTGCCTCCTAGTGCTAGATCTTCAAGAGACGTGTTTCTCTGTTCTCAGACTTTTGTGGTAAAGGATCAGATTATTTAACATATTTGAGTAGTGGGCAGACAACTGCAATACTAGGGTCATTGCATTTATTTTGAGAAGGGCAACCTCTATTTAGTAGAAAGCTGATGAGTGCAATCATCCCCTTGTTTCTGTAATGCAGATTGTCTAAACTTAACAATTAGATTACTTTATCTAGTAATGTTGTGCATTTTTGTTTCCAAAATTCTTTTTGTCCTCTCATAAGTTATAGTTTACTCAATGGTAATTGAATGGACCTCTTTCTAGGAAGTCACTGAGTCCTGATTCTCAGCAGCAGAAGTTATCAAATCTTCATGTAAAAGTTGTTCAAGCCTTTCCTCTTTTAAAATTAGTAATTGTCAAACTTAGTAATGGTCCAGTAGAAACAGGAGTTTATTTCTGACAACTATGAATATGATAATTTAATATTTTATTTTATGTTTTGTAGAAAATATTTTTATATGATGTGATTATCTCAGCTCCTTTAATGCATTTCTATATGGTTTGATCATTTCTTTTTTTAATTTCAGTGTAGTTACCCAGATGTTTTAATTAAGTTTTTAGATGTTAGTGTTATAAATAATGAAACAGAGGATACAGAACCAAAGATTGTTAAGAAAACCTTGTAAGACATATGCTTGTACAGTAACAGTATGAATCTATTTTATTTTTTTGAAAATATTTACAAAGGTCAAATAGTATGACTATCATATATGACTATCATACCTTCCAAATAGTAAGATTTTGCAATTTTTTGCTATTTGCTATTCTTATGATAGCAAAGATCATGGAAAAATGCATCCACAGACAATTGCTAGATCACCTTATCCAAAATAACTTACTTTCAAACTCTCAGCATGGTTTAAGACCTTCCCACAGCACTACTACTGCCCTGCTTTCCTTTACTGACTGTATTAACAAAAACCGTAACCTCAATATGCTTTCCTCTGCACTGTTTATAGATCTGTCTAAGGCATTCAATATGGTAAATCACCAGATAATTATAAATATCCTCAAATCGCTGTCACTAGATGCACTAGCTACAAAATGGTTCCAGTCCTACTTAGATAACAGATAACAGGCTGTACTTTGGCATAACATTGTATTTACCCATCTGCCCATTAACATTGGTGTTCCTCAAGGGTCCATATTAGGACCTCTCCTGTTTTCTATATTTATCAATGACCTTCACCTAGCAATCCCCCAAGCTACATGCATACAATATGCAGAGGATTCCACAATTATATGCTCAGCCACATCTATATCTTAACTTCACTCCCTTACCCAAAATGTGTTAAACACAGTTGAACAATGGTTTACACAGCACTGTCTCCTTCTGAACCCCCAAAAAACTAAACTCCTTCTTTTTATTCCTACTTTTAAGTCCCCCCAAATAGACTTCACAGTAACATCCAATAATGGTACTCTCATATCCCCAGATCCAACTACCAAACTACTAGGTATCACCATAGATAACCTTAACTTCAAAACCCATATTAACAATACCCTAAAATCTGTTAATAAAAAACTAGGCTCTCTCTACAGGATCAAACCCTTCCTCTCTCCTGCAGCTAGAATAATTATTCCTCACACCCATCTAATATCTACTCTCCTCTATGCCTCACCCATCTATACTAATCTCTCTAAAAACAACCTTAATAAAATGGAAAACTCCTACAATAACATAGCCAGATTTGCTACAGGCAACCCTTTCAGAACCCAACACTGTTTTAATCCAAAGCAGCTAGGATGGATTGAATGGCAAAATCAGCTTAAATTCCACCAACTGACCATTGCCCATAAAACCCTTTACCAACCTACCAATACCCCTATACTATCTACCCTCATTACCCCCTACAACAATCTAAAGACATTACGCTCATCACATAAACGTCTTGTAAATATTTGTAAATCAAACAACAGGGCTGGGGACTCTCTTTTCTCTAATACTGTTGGAAAATCCTGGAACCTTCTTCCTAATGAACTTTCCTCTCTTCCCTCTATATCACTCTTTAAAACCAAACTGAAACTTTTCCTCAGAACACACTGGTTGTGCCCCTGTACTAAACCTGACTGATCAACTAGCTCTTCTTACTTGGTTCAACCTACCCTCCTTTTCTCAGTAATCAAGTTCCTTTTCTTAATAACAACTTACCTTGTCCTTCTATACTATTACTTACATCTTCAGAATCTCATTAAGGAGACTACTTTTACTAATATATTGTATAATTTTAGCTCCTACTTTTTCTTTATGACTACTTTTATACTAATATATTGCATAATTCAGTTGCCATCTTTTTCTTTATGACTTATTGCAACTACATTTTGTATTGTACTAATTGTATCTGTATATTTTGCACTATGTTATGAACGAATGACCTCTTTGATTATTCTCTGTACTGCACCTGCAATGTTCATTGTATACATTAATTTTTGTATATGTGATTTTGTTTGTTTCTTAGGAGCTTATCTCCACTGGCCTCTACTGAAAATGGACATATATCCAGTTAGACTAGCCCGGTCAACAAATGTAAAATAAAATAAAATAAATAAATAATAAATAAACTACTTATCTGGTCAAAGTACTCGCTAGTAATGCCGCTTTTGTTATAATAATAAAGAACTTACTTCTATTAAGAATAAAGTTTTAAATTTGATGCAGCCACCCCTCTTTAGGACGAATATAGAACACAGAACACTAAACTGAGAATGCCATTAACATAAGTAAGGAATATAAATATAATGCATGATATTAAAAAAATACATATTTTAAATGTAAACATAGAAATGGTAAAGTTGGTGAAAGCCCTAGTTTTACTTTAGAAATCATTAAAATAAAAAAAAATGATTATGTTATTTTAACACAACAAATTATTCAGTGCATTTATTTGTAGGCAGTACTCATCCCTGCAGAGTATGTCCTTCTGTAGTTTTATAAATGAAGATAGAAGCTTTAAATATCAAGTTAATAACAAATCATATTCCTTTCATTTTTTACACTGTCTGCACTAAAATGCATGCTGTTTACTTGGCTGCTTGCATGGAATGATTCCTTTTATGCAGGTAAAGTGAATAGGCTAATCAAGAACAAATTGCAGAATGGTTTCTGTCTGTCACTCTTTCACATACATGCACACATTTATTACTTCATATTTTATATGTTGAATGTACTGCTGTGTTGTGTTTTCTCACATGACTGGATCATGTATGAGGAATGTTTGGTTGCTTTTTTTTTTTTTTTGGAAAATCTACCCAATGAAACACTTAATGCTTGAAAGCACTTGTGTTTTGAAGCATGTTTAATAAAGTTTACCTTCAGCTGGTTCTTGAGTTCTTTCTTATTTGACCTATTCTGCAATGGCCTTTCCTGGCAAGAAAACATATCCTTAATCTTATGAAACATTTAAGAGGACGATGTAACAGAAACAAAATGATACATTGTCATAAAACAGTCCTGCTTAACAAAAATACGAGTTTAAAAAGAAAGTATACATAGTTATATTCTGTTCACTGCACTTTGCTTTTTTTTCAGCAGTATGGATTTACCAAATCTTCAAGTAGGAACTTATGAAACTATTAGAAAGCAAAGAAAACGCTCTGTAGGGGTCATGTGTTTATTATCTTGCTTAATTTATGAGTGATGATATGAGGGTATGTTTGTTATTATATTTTCATATTATTATTTGCAAACCTATGCATGCTTCTAATTCTATATTTCCTGAACTATAGATGCAACATCGGAGGTATTACTTTATATAGATCCGTTTATAGTCTATGAGTCTCAATACATATGTTCCTTTTTGTGTCTTTCTAACTGGCTTTCTAGAAACTTGGGAGACAATGTACTGTGATCTCTGTAGCTTGATTTTTTTAAGAATCACATGGCTTTCAAACAGTCAGTTGCATTTATGTGTAGGCAGTAATCTTCTGGACTAGGTGTTTTTTAAACAAGGCTGAAAGCTATTTTACTTACTTGCCATTGTATGCTATAATATTTTGTTTTTAAATTCTTTTGCAAAGCTTTCACTGGAGTTCAAAGACAACCTCATAGCAGTGTGGTAGTTGAAATGCATTAAATCTTATTTGCATGCCGATAAATCCTTCCTCTAGACAATGTACACATTCCCACACTCCCCATCTATGTCCACACACACACACACACACACACACACACACACACACACACACACACACACACACACACACACACACATACACACACACACACATACACACACATGCACACAGACACTTGCACACACAAACCCGTGCACACATATTAGTATAATATATAGATAGATAGATAGACAGATATAGATAGGTTCATAGGTTCATAGGTTCATACTAGGCTATCTGCCCTAGGGCATTTATAAGCCTAGCCAGAGTGTGTGTGGCTTTCACCACCCCTTAGGATGAGAATACTATACCCATTAGTTTGCTGTGCCTCTGTCCAGCAGTGACACAGAGATGATTCCCGGGGTAAACCTACGATGTTATGTAATCCTATCTCACCTACATTCAGTACCAATGGGCTCGGAGCCGATCCCTCGGCTCCGACTCGGCACGCTATGCTATAGAGCGAGGCCTCTTATTGGCTGAGCTATTTCTTATCCCAGGATGCACCACCACTAATCCCCCAGATCTCGTTTGCCGCTTACAAGCTAGGACGTGGTCTCAAACTTGGCTGAGCTAAGTACTGTTTTTCTTCAAAGTTTCCTGTCAGGAATTTTGCTAATTTTACCCCAAAAGCTGTTTTAACAGCTATTGTTGTTGTACGAGTGGTTTTGATAACTTTGGTTGAGGAAAATTGTGTTTTGAGTTAAGGGAAGGTTTCCTGTTTAAGTTAGAGGCGCCTTCCCCTATTCTTATCTAGCGTCTTTTGTTTTTTTCAGGAGGTCAAGTACCTGCTTAAGTTAGAGGGTCTTGACCCTCCTTTTCAGTGATTTTTGTCCTGATATTGTACATTGTGTACTGTCTTGTGTAGTGTACTGTCTTGTGTAAAAAAAAAAAAAAAAAAAAAAAAAAATATATTGGTTTTCAGTTTTCTCTGTGGTAGAATCTTTACTGAACAGCTTCTTTAACTAGTTTTCTTAGTGAACTGTTAGTCAGCATGTCTAAGGAACATAGACCCTCTGGGTTTAAAAAGTGCGTGAGGTGTGGTTACAAAATGTCGATAACTGACGACCACTCCTCGTGCGTATATTGTTTAGGCGCCAAGCACCTACAGGAGTCCTGTAGCGTGTGTCACGCCTTTTCTTCCAGAGTCCTCCAAGAGAGGAAGAATAAATTAATATTAAAAGGGCTGATTAAACCCTCCTTCAAGGAGGCCTTATCTTCCTCTTCCTCTCCTACCAAAAAGAAAAAAGCATTGGCTCTGACCAGTCTGTCGGAACCGACTGCAAAAAAACCTAGGCAGGCTTCTCCATAGGCTCCACGGACTTCGGAGCCGAGGGCGGAACGGTCTGCCTCGATGCCTCCAGTCTCGACCCCTCAGGTTTCAGAGCCGAGGACTGGGGCATCGAGAGGCGGGTCACCTTTATCGGCTCCACTGATTTTGGAGCCGATGAGGGTTGCCGGCTCAGACTCTTCCCCTTCGGCGCCGAAGTCCTCCTCGGCACAGAGGGAAATTGTTTTGAGGTCTCCCTCGGAACCGATAGTAGTCGAATCCATTCGGAGCCGGTCCCCTAGTCCTATGGAGCCGATGGAGAAGTCGGTTCGGACCCGATCGGTGTCATCTAGATCCTCCAAGATGTCTGATTCGGACATCGACAGGGTGCTCCTAAGACTTTTTCAGTCTCCAGTGTTCCAAAAGTTAGTTTCGTCTCCAGACCATTCGGCTTCGGAGCCGATGGCCCACTCTGTTGTTATGGTTCCTCCTCCAACAGCCTTGGCACCGTTGGAGCCGGTGCTGGTGGAGTCGATGGAGGTTTTCGGGTCGGGCCCGACCCTTACTCCAACCCCGGCTCTCGAGTCGGAGTTCGGTACGCGGACTTCCTCTGTCGGCCCCAGGGGGGGGACGCTTCGGGACTGATGTTTTCGGTCCCAAGCCTTCCTCTCGGTGCGTCGGCTGCGGAGGTACTATCTACCGTTGTGGCCACGGAGGTGGGACCTTCCCAGGATTCTGGTGGTCCCACCTTCAGGGCCATGAGGAGTGCATTAGCCAAATCTTTTTTGGCTACCTCCACGGTCTCCCCATCACCTTCCCTGCATACAGAGACTGGGTCTTTGGCAGTCCCCCTGTCCTTAGACAGCGGAGCCTCGGGGCCTGAGGTTACCCCCACTGGGGGTTCCCCCCCTCCTGGAGGTCCCTCTGAAGCTTCTTCGGAGGAACCCCCCAGGAAAAGATCGTGCAAGAGGAAGCACGTTGACTCCCCCGATGAGTCTCTCACATCAGACACTGATCTTGATGATGCAGAGGGGTCCCCTAAGTCGCCCTCAGATGATGTCTCCTTTGCAGACATCCTGAAAGCCCTTAAACAATGAGGCGGCTGGCAATCCAAACCCCCTTCTGCTGCTGAGTCGGTGTTCCTTAAGGCCTTCGGGGCTCAGCCCTCCACCTCCTGGGTGTCTCCGCCCTTCGACGAGCTCCTAGATTTGATCTGTCGAAGGGCGTGGGAACACCCACACTCTGTGGAACTGGTGCCTGCTCGTCCAAATAAGTTCCTGTCAGCACCCCCAGAAAAGGAGTTCTTGACGAAAGGTGTGGCTGTAGATGCCTTGGTGGTGGCATCTGCTACCCAGCAAGATGTAGCAGAGGCTTCGACGTCCGTCCATCCTCCTAATAAGGAGTCTAGGAGCATGGATCAGTACGGTAAGTGCACCCTAAGTTCAGCGGCCTTTACTTTAAGGTCCCTGAACTACCTAACGCACTTTACCAGATTTCAGAGGGATCTGATTAAAGAACTTTCAGATACCCTCTTGGGTAACCTGCCTGAGCAGCTGGCCCAGACGGTTGGCTCTCAGCTGGCTACGCTGTCATCCATATCAAACTTGTCCATGAGGCTCATTTCTTATGCGGCCAAAGGGGCGAGTAGAGCAGCGGGAACAGGCATTGCTCTACGGAGGCAAGCCTGGCTCCGCCTGTGTCATTTTGCGGAGGCCTTTAAGTCTTCCTTTGCCGACGCCCCCTTTGATGGGTCCTCTTTGTTTGGACCCAAGGTAAAGGACACATTGACCCGCTGCGAGCAAGAAGGTAAGACTTTGACTGCCGTAGGGGCACGATTTTCCACTCCCTTTTGGCCTTATCCCAAGGCTAAAAGAGGAGGGAAAATGTGGTTCCGTAGATCTCAGAAGTCTTACCCCTCACAGCAGGACGATCCCCCTTCTAGAGGCAGGGGAGGGGGAAATTCTTCTGGAAGACGCCGTCCCAGAGGCGGCAAAGGCCCCCACAACACTGGAGACCGCGAGTCCTTTCGTGGCTCTTCAGCCTTTCACAGTCCCTGAGGGATTGCCTGACTGTGCAGCTCCGGAGCCAGTTGGGGGTCATTTTTCGAGGCACCTAAAAGCCTGGGAAGGTATCACTCAGGACCGATGGGTGCTTCGAATTATCGCCGGAGGTTACGTCATCCCTTTTTCTCACTCCCCACCTCAGTCCAAAAAGATCCCGGACCCGCCACCCAGTCAACGGGAGATTGCAGCCTCAGAAGTTTCAAAGCTGCTGCAAAAAGGAGTCATCCAACCGGTCCCCGCAGACCAGATCGGATTAGGGACTTACTCAAGATTCTTTTTGGTGCCAAAAAAGACCGGGGACTTGAGGCCCATTTTGAATATCAGCATTCTAAACCATTCAGTCAAAAAGTCCAAGTTCCGAATGGTCACCCTATAATCCATTCTCCCACTGCTGGAGAAAGGTGTTTGGATGTGCTCCATAGATCTCAAGGACGCTTATTACCATATCATAGTACATCAAGCGTCCAGGAGACATCTGCGCTTCAGCCTAGGAGGCAGTCATTTTCAGTTCCGTGCGCTGCCCTTTGGTCTCACCACAGCCCCCAGGGTGTTCACCAAATGTTTGGCGGTCGTGACTGCTCACCTGAGAAGTCTAGGATTCCAGGTGTTTCCGTATCTAGACGACTGGCTCCTAACTGCCACCTCCAAGCATCTACTATTGCGGAGCCTACAAGCCACGATATCACTGGGCACTTCCCTTGGAATCATCTTCAATTGGCCAAAGTCTGTGTTGCTGCCATCTCAACGCATAAGATTCATCGGAGTAGAGATAGACTCAAACCGAATGCGGGTCTATCTACCTACAGAAAGGATACAAACCATACAGGCTCAAGTTCGAGCCTTACTTCCCAGATCCAAAGCCCCAGCCAGAATGGTCCTGCAGCTATTGGGATCTATGTCCGCCATGGTTCTTCTAGTTCCCCTAGCAAGGTTGCACATGAGAATTCTCCAGTGGCTTCTTTCAACTCAGTGGTCCTTTCAGGATCTCCCTCTCAGTCACCTCATATGGATCACAGAAACCTGCAAATGAGACCTTCGCTGGTGGCTGGTGCCCTCCAATCTGGATCAGGGACGACCCTTTGTTCCACCTCCTCCTGTGGCCACTTTGACTACGGACGCCTCCCAGATGGGGTGGGGGGGGCATTCCCTGGGCAGGTCAGTCCAAGGCAAATGGCATTCGGAAGAGACCCTACTTCATATCAACATCCTAGAAATGAGGGCGGTACTTCTGTCCCTACAAGCCCTTCACGATTACCTCCCTCAGGGCGTAATTGCCATTCACTCCGACAACATGTCAGTTGTCTGGTACCTGAACAAACAGGGAGGGACCAGATCCTACCCCCTTTGCAGAGAGGCCATGAGAGTTTGGGAATGGGCAGTGTCGACCAAACGTTTTCTAGTGGCGACTCATATCCCAGGCAAGTCCAATGTGATAGCCGACAGACTGAGCAGAACTATCCTCTCTCCACACGAGTGGTCTCTGAACATTACGGTTGCAAATCAGATTTTCAGCAAATGGGGAGTTCCTTGCTGTGACCTCTTCGCGACTCCGCTGAATGCGAAGTGCAAAAAGTTCTTCTCCCTCACCCCGGCTCCAGGGGAGAGCCCTATGGACGCACTAGCCCATCCGTGGCCCACCGGCTTGCTATATGCTTTTCCTCCAGTTCCTCTCCTTCCCAGGGTGATCCAAAAGGCGTCTCTCTTGGGGAGCAAAATGATCTTAGTTGCTCCTTACTGGCCTCGTCAGGTATGGTCCCCCTATCTTCGGAAATATGCACTGGAAGGTCCATGGTTCCTGGATCAGATCCTAGACCTATTGGTTCATCAGTCGGGACTATTCCACCAGTCCCTACACACCTTAAAATTGACGGCTTGGCTCCTCCTCTTCCGACTATAGTCAGGAATCATACCTTGGATCCAGAAGTTGTACACATTTTATCCTCAGCCCACAAGTCTTCTACAAAGAAATTGTATTCTAGCAAATGGAAGAGATTTGCTATTTGGGCTCAACTCCGGGGTCTGGATCCCATCATTATTCCCGTATCAGAAGTACTGAAATTTCTAACTTCCCTTTTCAATCAAGGCTCTTCAGTCTCTACCATCAAGTTTCAATTGGCAGCTATTTCCAATTTTCACGAATCTATAAACCCAGCTTTAATGAGCAACAGATTGTGTAAGACCTTCTTGAAAGGTGCTGCGCTTTTAAGACCTCCGATTTCTCATCCTGCTCCTCCATGGGATCTCGATGTGGTGTTACGTGCCTTAACCTCCTCCCCCTTCGAACCAGCAGCAACATGTGATTTAAAATTTCTATTGTGGAAAACTGCCTTTCTGGTGGCGATTACTTCTGCCAGAAGGGTTTCAGAGCTTCAAGCTTTGTCTGTAAAACCTCCGTACTTGGTTTTTCACAAAGATAGAGTATCTCTCAGGCCAAATCCATCCTTTGTCCCTAAAGTTTGTTCCAGTTTCTGCCTACAACAGTCATTAGAACTTCCAGTCTTCTTTCCGAAGTATTCTAACAAAGCAGAATACATATTCCACACATTAGATGTCCACAGGCAATTGCGTTTTTATTTAGATAGGACCAAACAAACAAGGAAAACAGATCAATTGTTTTTATCCTTTTCGGACAATAAATTGGGCAAAGCCGTCACAAAGGTCACTATTGCCAAATGGATAAGGGACTGTATTACTCAAGCTTATTCTTCTTCTAATAAAGAGCTTACGACCTCTGTCAAAGCTCATTCTACAAGAGCTATGGCTACTTCAATAGCATTCCATTCTAAGCTTGCCATTAGTGACATTTGTGCTGCGGCTACGTGGTCCTCCCCGCACACTTTCATTTCTCACTACAAATTGGATGTGGCATATAGAGGACGAGCTTCATTTGGTTCCACAGTGCTCAGGAGTGTTTTCCAGTGAGCCACCCAGGATTTAGGTGCTAGGGACGCTGTCCCATCAGTACTGAATGTAGGCGAGATAGGATCAAATAACATCTTTTAGTTATGTACTTACCATAACTTTAGATGTTTGGGATCCATCTCACCTACATTCCCAATAACCCACCCTCCTTCCCCCTTCCTTGGAGATCAGAGGATATCAGAAGGTCCGAATCCTGTTGTTTCATCTTGAAACATCTGGCAATGTTATATAAACAAGTTGTGTATGTGTGCATGAATGCGGACAAACAAGATCTGGGGGATTAGTGGTGGTGCATCCTGGGATAAGAAATAGCTCAGCCAATAAGAGGCTTCGCTCTATAGCATAGCGTGCCGAGTCGGAGCCGAGGGATCGGCTCCGAGCCCATCAGTACTGAATGTAGGCGAGATGGATCTAAAGTTATGGTAAGTACATAACTAAAAGATCTCCCATCCACTCGTCAAGATTTCTCTTGAACAGAGTCAGTGAGGGGCTCTGCCTCACATGGACTGGGATTCTGTTCCATAGTGTAGGGAGTCTCTGGGTGATGAATCTGTCCCTCCAGCACGTCCTATTTATATCCGTGTTGAGGTTTAAGTCTCTTGCTCTCGTGGCTCTGGTGAATTTGGATTTTTTGAGGTGGAGCATGTCCATTAATTCCGGGTTGGACATGGCCTTGTATGTCAGGCACAGATCACCTCTGAGCAGATGGTATGCGACTGAATAGAGCTGGAGTTTCTTCAGTCGGGCACCGTATGACATATGTTTGAGCCCCTTTATCCTTTTGGTGAGGAACTTTTGGGGTCTTTCCAACTGCTGCAGGTGTCGGGTAAGGTACATTCCGAATGGGGCGTTGTACTCAATCATTGGTCTGATAAGTGAAGAGTACAGGGGTACAATGACCTCTCCTGATCTGGATGTGAATCCCTTCATGATCAGGTGGGCAATGTAGAAGGTCTTCCTAGCCACTTTGGCAATGTGAGTGTCAAAAGAGAGGTTACTGTCAACTTGGGTCCCCAGGTCCCTGATAACGTCTTCCGTGTTTAATGGATTACCACCTATGTGGTAATTAGGGGTTACCTTGTTTTTCCCAAAGGGTATGACTATACATTTTTGGCATTTAGCTTAAGGCCATGGCTCTGGCACCAGTTATCCATTTCTATGAGACCTCTCTGGAGGATGTCTGTGTCTGATGGAGTGTCAATTATGGTGCCCAGTTTGCAGTCATCTGCAAATTTTGTCAGCCACAATCCCCTATGTTTGCCTGCACTTCAGCAACATAAATGCCGAACAACAGGGGCCCAGGACTGAGCCCTGTGGGACACCGCTCGTGACCGGCTTAGAGTCTGACATGGCACCAACAACTCTAACCCTGTGGGTTCTGTCCTTGAGCCAGTTTGCAACCCATCTTGTGACATATGGGTTTACATCTAAGCTGGTGAGCTTTTCTATGATGCCCGAGTGGGGTATTGTGTCGAACGCTTTTGCTAGGTCAAGGTAGGCTGTGTGAACTGCCTTACCCTCATCAATGGCCTTAGTGACTGTTTCGAAAAAGTCGACCAAGTTCAAAAGGTAGGATCTGCCCTTGACAAAGCCAAATTGGGTAGGATCCAGTGTCTGTAGGTCCCCAATGTCTTTATTTATGAGTTCCATTATGATCCTCTCCATATATTTGCAGACAAGGCTCATCAAGCTTATGGGGCGATAATTTCCAGGGTCCATAGAAGCACCGCCTTTGTGGACTGGGACCTCAGTTGCCGTACGCCATTCTTTGGGTACGTATCCTGTAGTAAGGCTAATATTAAACAGCAGCCTTATGTGTGGGTTTAGTTCCTCATTGAGTTCATGTAGCACACAGCCGGGGACACCGTCCGGTCCCATTGATGCTGTGTTTTTTGCTTTAGAGAGAGCAGCTCTCACCTGGGCATCTGAGATGTTTGGGAGGCTAGACTCTGGTGGGATAGATATTTCTCCTTTTGGGAATTTGCACTGAACCTGTCTGCCAGTATGTTGGCAATGTCTGTGGGTTCAGTGATTTTGTATCATTTTGGACTAATTCTGAGCATATCTGGGAGTTTCCACCCAGGTTTCTAACATAGCTAAAGAAGGCCTTATGATTGTCTTTTGTGTCATTAGCGATTTTTCTCTCAAAGTTGGCCTTGGATGATTTTATGAGTGATCGTAGTTTTTTGCTAGTAGTGATCAGAGATGCCTTCCCTTTTAGGGATTTTGCTCTGTCATGTAGTAGCTTTCTCCTCTTGTTGTAGAGTTTGTTTATGGCTGGGGTCCACCAGACCGGGCGCCTGCCTTTGGTGGAAAGGGTCTTGATTTTATTAGGGATTGCTTGATCCATACATTCCTGGAGGTGCTCATAGAAGGCATTTGTAAGGGTTTCAGCAGCGTGGGTTGTGGTTTCCACTGATATATAGATATAGCTATATATATATATATATATATATATATATATATATATAGAAATAAACGATAAACCCAACAGCAAAGTGCAGCATAAAAACAAACTTCTTTTTTCTGGCAAAAATCAGCTTCCAATAAATCCAAAAGACGACTTGACGGTAATCTGCTTTAATATCGATAACAGTAACAACACAAAAAGACAACGTAAGCGCTTTCACGGGTCCTCCCGCTTCATCAGACGTTTAAATACAACTGTTCCTGCGTTTACTCTTATATCATATATTTGATCAAAACACCACACCTAATTATGCCTCACCCACTCCAATTCCATATTTAAAGCGCTACTACATCACAAATAACAAAATTTAAAATCAACGTACAATAAAATTCGGTTTAAAAAAGCATGACAACTAACCTAGTAACATTAAAAACTGTTTATAGTCTGCCTTCAGATGTTATATAAAGCATCTAACCCTTCGTAATGCAATCTAAAGTAACCGTTCATCAAGGCTACGTACCTCCTTGTATTCGCTGTTAATTATATGTACATTATAACTCCAATCCAGGACACTGTCTCAGCCCACAATACTGGACTTGGCCATTTAAATCCACAGAAAATGAAGAATAAAGTACAACTATACGGACCATGGCGCCACCAAAACATCCGCATGCTCTCTATCAGCTTCAGTTACTTCCGCTGCAAACCCTAGATACGCTGATGCGTACTGGCGTAAATCTGAACTATTGCTAATATATGCCGAAATGGCACTACTCCCAAACCCTCCCAGTCAGCATCCGAACAAACGGACTTGCTAACTTGTCCCTGTATTCACATAATGAACGGAATCAACTATCTTACACATAAAAATGCCACAGACATTATAAACATCCTGTTAGATATATTGTTGAGTTATATTGTATATATCTCATAGTTTATACTTTCAGGGACTTATAGTATACATGCAGATAAGCCCCCTATCATTATTTAAAAATGATCACAGAATGGTCAACTGCTCATTTTTGTTATGAAAAAATACTTCAAGCCTCATATACACATTTTGATTTCAAAACAATCAGGTGGGTTTAGCAGTATGTAAAAACCAGGTTTGACTCTTTATAGTCCCTGTACATATGATCAACAGGTCACGTACATCAAGATTGATTAATGCGACTTGTTAGTATTCCAAGAATTTTTATACCTTTTTATTTTTTATGTTTATTTGCGTGTATATGAGGCTTGAAGTATTTTTTCATAACAAAAATGAGCAGTTGACCATTCTGTGATCATTTTTAAATAATGATAGGGGGCTTATCTGCATGTATACTATAAGTCCCTGAAAGTATAAACTATGAGATATATACAATATAACTCAACAATATATCTAACAGGATGTTTATAATGTCTGTGGCATTTTTATGTGTAAGATAGTTGATTCCGTTCATTATGTGAATACAGGGACAAGTTAGCAAGTCCGTTTGTTCGGATGCTGACTGGGAGGGTTTGGGAGTAGTGCCATTTCGGCATATATTAGCAATAGTTCAGATTTACGCCAGTACGCATCAGCGTATCTAGGGTTTGCAGCGGAAGTAACTGAAGCTGATAGAGAGCATGCGGATGTTTTGGTGGCGCCATGGTCCGTATAGTTGTACTTTATTCTTCATTTTCTGTGGATTTAAATGGCCAAGTCCAGTATTGTGGGCTGAGACAGTGTCCTGGATTGGAGTTATAATGTACATATAATTAACAGCGAAACGCCAATACAAGGAGGTACGTAGCCTTGATGAACGGTTACTTTAGATTGCATTACGAAGGGTTAGATGCTTTATATAATATCTGAAGGCAGATTATAAACAGTTTTTAATGTTACCAGGTTAGTTGTCATGCTTTTTTTAAACCGAATTTTATTGTACGTTGATTTTAAATTTTGTTATTTGTGATGCAGTTGCGCTTTAAATATGGAATTGGAGTGGGTGAGGCATAATTAAGTGTGGTGTTTTGATTAAACATATGATATAAGAGTAAACGCAGGAACAGTTGTATTTAAACGTCTGATGAAGCGGGAGGACCCGTGAAAGCGCTTACGTTGTCTTTTTGTGTTGTTACTGTTATCGATATTAAAGCAGATTACCGTCAAGTCGTCTTTTGGATTTATTGGAAGCTGATTTTTGCCAGAAAAAAGAAGTTTGTTTTTATGCTGCACTTTGCTGTTGGGTTTATCGTTTATTTCTTGATCTGGGTTGTTTGTGTGTTGAGATATATATATATATATATATATTCATATATAAATGTATGTGAGACTGGCAGTGTGCTGAATGACAATTTGCTTGACATTGTTTTGGAATGAGAAGTCCCTTCAATCATAATAATTTTGAATGGTGTGTTATTCAAATGGAGGATATTTATTTGACAGGTAAGAAGGACTGGGTTAGGAGTGTGTGGGAATGTGTGTGGATCAGTGTTATGGTATGGGGTAGGTACATGGATATAGGTTGCATGACATATATATGTGTGTGTGTGTGTGTGTGTGTGTGTGTGTGTGTGTGTGTGTGTGTGTGTGTATGTGTATACCTTTTGTATGTGCTTCAAGTAGGTGCTGCCGCAATGGCCACGTGCATAGGAAATGTGTGCGAGTGCAGGGGGCATGTCCAAGCACTGCACGGAGGCATGAACATGTCGGCTGCATACGCGCAACGTAAAATGCTGACTAGTACAGCCTGCCTCTGATAGTAATCATTCCTGTCAGTGTCCGTGGATAATGAAATGTATGCAAAGCATACTTGCGAACACCAAAAAAAAAAGTAAACACAAAGACACGTAGCTGAATATTGAATCCCGGTCCCTCGAACAAATGATATTTAAAACCCCGTGCCCGTATTCCACTGCAGTGTCGATAGTTATACCAAGTGGAAGTGAAATGCATCGTGTTAGTGCACTGCCAATTGTTAAGTGTAGCCCAATGGTTAGGGTTACCACCTGTCCCACATTGTGAGGGACAGTCCCCCTCTAGGCAGTTGTGTCCATACCAAAATCATTACAGATGTCAAATGTCCTGCGATTGTAGGACATAATTATGTCCCATATTTTATGTAATACGTACAATACTTATTTCCATATATAAAATACCTAAATGTTACAAGAAACAGAATAAGCAAGTGAACGAAACAGAATAAGCAACTAAACCGCTACAACAATAAAAGCTTATATTTAGGCATACAACTAAAGTACTATCCTTTGTATTGACCATGGATATGTGCTGGCCTGTAATCTCTGATGTGTGTCCCGAAAATGTCCCATCCTGGTCATATGAAAAGGTGGCAACCCTACCAATGGTCAGAGCATTCGCCCAATATCTGCCCATTCGCGGTCCAAGTCATCCTTGTCAGGATGGTCCAAAGATGAATGGGTATTACCCAGGTCTGCCTATCATGTCATGAAAGATAAGTATTTGTGTGTACCTATGTGTGTGAAGTACAGCATGTGGATGATCAGAAATGCTAGAGTAGTCCTCACAACCATATTGATACCAGAGATATGTAGTGTACGCAATGTGTTCTGTTGACTGTGCCATGGGCCATCAACCAGAGAAGGGATGGATGGTGTCTGTGGAATATGGGGGTGGGGGGTGACGGGTAATGTAATAATTCGCCAAGGGGAGACTGGGTTGGATGCACAATAGGTGAACTGGAGGTGTACGAGGGAGCAGTGGGTGAATCAGGAAGATAACCAAAGAACAAATATTCACATTCACAATACAATCCCACAAACATATGAACATTAAAAAGTGCAATACACATGTACAGAAACGTTATCAGCACATACCCACGTAATGGTCTGGCCTGAACTGAGCCATCCAATCCTAACACACATGTATACATAATTGAATACCCATAATCCCCTCCACAGCACCCCCCCCCCCTTCCTGAATGTCCACCAAAACCACTCATACTCAGGCTGCCAGATAGACACAGCCATATCTGCACAAAGTGACCCCTACTCATATCTAGTAGGCAGTCTCACTCTAGGCAGTCTCAGGATTGCAAACTATGTATCCCTTGCATGTATAACCCTACCTTATTTTTGTAAAGCCAAAGGAATCGAGGTCATTGGTCCCCACAATTTTTGGATATCCCTCATGGGATAAGTATCTGTTCTAAACATTAGACTTGGTGTCACAACACGATGTCCAGTCCTGTAGACATCTGGACACAAGTTGTATGAGCAGTAGTTGTCCACAAGACTGCTCAGCCTCCAGCCGGTCCTGCAGGACATACGACCCGGGATTAAACACCTGACCATGGTGCACGTCTCCCTATGTGCATTATCGCTAATATATACCTTACA